>NW_012267292.1:7032098-7070038 GCF_000151885.1 Dipodomys ordii
AAGGGATGTGAAGGGTAAACAAAAGGAGGAGGCTGCAATGCTTGGTAAGAAATGTACGCATTATCCTGCCCATGTAATTGTAACCCCTCTGTACAGTATCTTCACAAATAAAATAAAATAAAATAAAAAAGAAACAGGCTTGTTTTGAGGCTGCAGCCACTTCCCCCATCTCATCTAGCCAAGTGGTAAATCAGGTTGCTTGGTAGATGACAAATCAAGTTTCAAAGCTACAGCCTAATTGATAAATGTGGAAGGGAAATAGGAAATCATTTATTAACAATTATTTAAAACTAAAACCAAACAAAAGGCTCAAGTCAAAGATGTGACACAATCTCTTAACTATATTCCCTTCCCCCCTCCGGTGTTGGAAAGAATCTTAGAATTAAGATTAGAATTAAACATCACAGGGTGCTGTTGGATCAAGCTTATAATCCTAACTACTCAGGAGTCTGAAATCTGAGGATGCTATTCAAATCCAGCTCGAGCCAACAAAGGCTTGAGACTCTAATATCCAACTAACCAATAAAAGGGCAGAACTATTTCAAGTGGTAGAGCCACAGCCATGAGTAAGAGCCGAGTAAGAGCAAGACACCCTGAGTTCAAACCCCAGTATCATCAATTTTATTTCCAATTTGTTTTGCTCAAAAATAGATCATAAATGTTCTTGGACACAAGGTTTTAATACATTTTCTTCCACTAATGGGATCAAATGGCTCATTTTTAATGTGAAGAATCTAACAACTTTGAGTGTTTATAGGTGGGGGGGCCTATATCCCTAAAGGATGCCTTTATTTTTCAGTTGATTATCTTTTATATTGGACACGTTGTCCACTTTAATAAGGAAGCCAGTAATGGAAATTGTGGTTCAAATGGTAGAGTGTTAGCCTTCAGCAAAATAAACTCAGAGGCAGTACCTAGGCCCTGAATTCAAGTGCCAGAACTAGCACTAAATACATACATACATACATACATAAATGCATACATACATAAATACACACATACTTAAGAAGCCAGTGTCTGGAGGAGTTGGTAGTATCTGGGAAGAGATGCAAGAATAAAAACAAAATTCACAGTGTGTTTCAGGACTGGTGGTCAGCCACCAAGGGACCAGGGCCTCTGACATGAAGCTCTGTCTATGTTAGTTAGGCATTCACCTTCCCTCTTCAGAAAGCTAGAGCTCAGAGAGGCTAAGAAATTGTCCAAGGTAAGCATGTTCCTGATTCCTATGTGGTTCCACGTCGAAATGGCTGAAGAAGCATAATAAACCAAAGGAACCTCTCTAGCTCCTACCACTTTGGCTGCTGATAAACCCTGACCTGGGCACATGCCTGCTGATATTAGTGCAGAGGGAACTAGGCCACACTATCTTGATCTGGGCTCATGTACATAGCAGGAAACTGGATGCCCTTATCCTCTGTCTCCATATCTCAAGACAGGAGCGCTGCATACAGCGCTGGCGACCTCCATCTTGCCCAGTGTACATCACATCACCAAACCTTAGCAGCTCTGGACGCTTTGCTTTCCTAGTGTAGCACAGGTACACTGTTTTGACTTTAAAGGTCAGACCCTACTCCTCTTTCCCTGTTAAAGCACTTTATTGTCTAGTACCTAGTACAGGCTCCCTGCTAGACAGCTGACATTTCTACACAATTCTCCATCTGTGACTTTACCATCTCAACAGGACTCTCTATCCCACTGCTATCACATAGCTGGAAGGAAGGTGACAGAGCTTCCTGCAGCCTTAGTTAAGTGGCAGTACCTCCAGCCTTTCCAAACCAACCAAAAGAACTCTCCCCATCCAAATCCCCAAGTGTCTTGTACAGAGGTGTGAAATGTGCTCAGTAGGCCTATTTTGAGCCCCTGGAATAAAATCTTTTTCCCCCCACCAGAAAAATAAAAGCCCACTGACCTTAAAGCACACTGCCACTAAAAATAGCAATGGATCTTGGGAATCCCTATAATAGTAAGTGGAGCTTCTACATTCTATATTATTGCAGCAGATTTTATTATGACACTTGAAAATTGGCTTTCAATTTTGGCATCAGAAAATAACTCTGGTAGCAATGTGTTCAAACCTTCAAACTTTGATTTGAGCTGAGAGGCCAGTGATATACAAAGTCAAAGTTTATTATGGATTCTGCTGTAACTATCTATCTTCTTCATCTGAATTTCTCTTAATCAAATGGTATTTTATCACTCTCTTTGGTACTAGGTGGAAAAGCCTTATGCTTAGTTATTAATATATGTTGGCTATAGTTAACTTTTCACTCTTTGGATACTAAATGAACAATTGTATATAAAAATCTGCCAAAACTGATTTTCCTCATTTAATGAGTCAACTATTTAGAATTCTGGCTTGATTGTTGGTTTTTGTTTTGTTTTGATTGTGCTTTGCTGGTCCTGAACTCAGGACCCCAGAACTGAGTTCTCTTTCTAAAAGATAGCATTCTACCACTTGAGCCAGAGCTCCACTTTTGCCTTTTGGGGGGTAGTTTATTGGAGATAAGTCTCATGGACTTTTCTGCCTAGGCTGGCTTTGAACTGTGTCCCTCAGATCTCTGCCTCCTAAGTAGCTAGGATTAGAGGAATGAACCACCAGTGCACAGCTTGAATTTTTTTAAGCAGTAAGGTCATACGTGTAGATAATACATCAGAATAGGGGGAAGATGGTATGATATGGGCCCTAGTAGTTGTTATGTTGGGGTTTGACCTCAGGGATTTGACTTGCTCCTCACCCCCAGCAATCCACCAAGCACTTTCATTGGCTGAGACGGGAGTTTGAGGGCCTGCCTACCTCTCCTCCCAGCAACAATATGTGTTAGTTGATAGAAGTCAAAAGAGGTTTCATAGTCTTTCCTGACACCTATTCCTAGGTGGTTCTCTAGCATCCCTGGCCAACCAGAAACTTGTAGGCTCATGTAGGGATTCACAGCTATAAAAATGAGATGCAAGTGAAAATGCCTCCAAGACCATTAACCTCTTTCTTTGTACTTGCAGCCAGAGTTTTGGGGTCCTGAGAACACACTTAAAAGCTACTTGTCCTTCATGTTTGGACTATGAGTCCCCAGAGGCTTAATCAGAATGAAAAAGACTCCACTACCCCATCAACTCCTGTGCCTCTGGTACCCAGCTCTTGCTTGTCAACCAGCAGGAGATTTAGTCTTCCCCAAAGTCCCTAAAAATCATCTTGAGGGTGGAAAAGTCTGCTACAACATTCGACTATAGAATTGAGGGAGGCCACCATGAACAGACCAGGCAGCCACAGTGAGCTGTGGAAGAGTCTAAGAATCACTAACTTGGGACACACTGAATGGGAATCTCCAAATGAGCGGGTGGGAAGGGTATTGTGGAAGTGGTACAATAGTATTGTAAAATAAAATGTGATATGTAAGATTTCCGTTGCAGGTAACTTAACGAGGGCAGGCAAGAGCCAGAGCAGAAGATCCATCTGTTCGTACCAAGTGTGAGCAGGGAGGCCAGGCTGCTTTTTTATGGGCTGCATAAAACAAAAGACATCCAAACCATTGCTATATTCCTTGTCTAGCCCAGAGCCACACAGTAACCTTCTCATAATAAGGAACCAAAGGGAGAGACATTTCCAACTGCTTGTGGAATGTGCTGCTCCAACCCTCTCAATTTAAGGGAGTCTTCAAGCTACTGAACAGGCAGCTGTTAATCTACATGTGTACTGAAGAACAGTAAAACCATCAACCCTCAGGCCCAACTTAGCAGGGGGCAGGAAGTAGCCACTGGCTTGATCTCTGGGAAACTGTAGAAGCAAAAAGGTCTGGCAGAAACCTAGGATGGAAAAAGCAGGCCAGGTATTCTGCTTCTTAGACTTTCTTTCTTTTTCTGGGCCAACAGACTCTGGAAACATTAGCAAGGAAAGGTGGGTTGCTATGAGAAGCACCTCATAGAAAATCCTTAGGAATTGCTAATAAATGGAAGGGATCCTCTGGACAGATGATTTTTAACAATAGTTTATAATTTTTTCCCCATGATTCACCTAGTTAAAGAAGGGAAGTCAGGGGGAAAGGCTCTAATTATGTTCACCAACATAGGAAATCAGGTTACTTCTTTTGGAGGGAATAAAAAGTATACAAACAAACAAACAAAAGTATCTGCACTAATAGGGCCCCAACTCATTTACTTAGTGCTTATATATTGAGCATCTATAAGTCATTCCCATTACTAGGCAGGAATAGGAGCCAATGAAGGATGAAACAAGATCATTGGCCCCCAAGGATCTGCAGTCTGGGGAGAATGGAAATCAGACTAAACTTGTAAGTACAATATATTCAGACAGAACTCAGGAGGACCATATCTCATCAGTTTGTAGAGTGGGGAGATCAAGGACAAAAATTTGATTGCATTCAGACTGCCCACAGCTTTGGGTATGTCTGTGAGGGTCATTCAGATCTAATGAGTAGTTTCATCCATTGATGAATTCAAATGTTGGATAGACTAAGGAGAGGTAGCAGAACTATGGAAAATAGGGTTGAGTTGGAGGAAATGGATTGCTGTGGGTATGCCTTTGAAGAGTATATCTTGGCCCTGACCCTTTCCTGTTACTTCCTCTGCCTCCTGGCTGCCATGAGGTATGCAGCCTCTGCTACATGCCACCACTACCATGATATTCTGTCTTCACTCAAGCCCAAGGCAATGAATCCAAATCACACTGGATTGAAAGCTCTGGAACTCTGTGCCAAAATAAACCTCTCCTTCTTTGAATTATTTCCTTCATGTACTTGTCACAATGATGAAAATTCTAACTAATTCAGCTCTTCAGAAAGGCATACTGTGATAATAGGAGCTATTCAAAGCAAAAAGGAAGAATTTTAGAGAGGAGAGTTCTAGAGCAAGGGATAGGATAGTAAATGCTCTCCTTGAGGAGACAGGCTTTGTGTCTATTTCCTGATCTCATTCTCAGAACTACCCTGGGATTTAGGGGAGTGAACAAAAAGGCTTTATATTTTTTCTAAGCATTATAGCCCGGGCTTAATTCCATACATTTTGGGACCCCTGAATTCCAAGCTCAGTTAACTGTTTGACTTTTCATGATTCAAAACACAGGAAATCTAGCTTATTATTCCTACTGAAAAATTTTATACAACTTCAAGAATAATGATGGGCTGAATATTTTTCTAATGGGAACTTTGAGTCTTTTTTTTTTTTAACTCAAGGCCTGAGCTCTGTTCCTGAGAGTCCTTTGCTCAAGGCTAACACTCTACCACTTGAGCAAGCACTCTACTTTCAGTGTGGGGGTAGTATATTAGAGATAAGAGTCTCATGGACTTTTCTGCCTGGTCTGGCTTTCATGGTTAATGGGGACTTTTGGATAGAAAGAAGGAATAGGGGCTGGGAAGATGGCTCAATGGTAGAGCACTTGCCTTGCATGCATGAGGCCCTGGGTTTGATTCCTCAGCACCACATAAGCAAAAATATAAAAGCCGGAAGTGGCGCTGTGGCTCAAGTGGTAGAGACTAGCCTTGAGCTGAAGAGCTGAGGGATAGCGCCCAGGCCCAGAGTTCAGGCCCCACGACCGGACCAAAAAAAAAAAAAAAAGAAAGAAAGAAAGAAGGAATATTCTCTCATATATAGAGAGATAAAAGATTTTATACATATATATGAATTAGGGAGAGATTAACCGAAAACCTGGAGAAAAATATCAAGGCAGCTAGAGAGAAATGATACTTTATGAGATGTGTATTAAGAAATTATAGTATACAAGAGACAGGAAGTTATCATAGATATCTTGTCTTTTTGCTTTAAGTCAGCATGGACTGGAGTTAGGAACATAGATTCCAGAACCCATCTTCATCTTGGGCCAGTTACTTAATAACTAGTATCCCAATTTTCCTCATTTATAAAGTGATCCTAAGTTATCTCCATCAAAAGATGGTAATAGTGCCAAGTATAAAAGTCTTCCTCTGCTCTTATTCACAATTTGCTGATCACTAGTAAGTGTTGTTTTGTTTGTTTGTTTTTGGTGTTTGATTTTTTTGGTCATGGGGCTTGAACTCTGAGCCTGCGCACTGTCCTTCAGCTCAAGGCTAGCACTCTACCACTTGAGCCACAGTGCCACTTCCACTTTTCTAGTGGTTTATTGGAGATTAGAGTCTCATGCACTTTTCCTGCCCAGGCTGGCCTTAAACCATGATCTTCAGATCTCAGCCTCCTGAGTAGGTAGTGAGCCACCAGCACCCAGCAAATGAATTCTGTTTTTCTGTTTGTTTGTTTGTTTTGTCGGTCATGGGGCTTGAACTCTAGGCCTGGGCACTATCCCTGAGCTCTTCAGCTCAAGGCTAGCACTCTACCACTTGAGCCTTTTCTGTTTATGTGGTGCATATGAATCAAACCCAGGGTCTCATGCATGCAAGGCAAGCAAGCACTCTATGGCTAAGCCACCTCCCCAGCCCAAGTGCTGGTTTTGAAGGAAAAATTACCCTGAGCTTAAGCAGAAGATTCAGGGACTGAGGGAAGTAGCAAACACAAGGCCACAAATTCAAATCCAAAAAATAAATACAAAATAAAGTCAAGAATGTAACATCACTTTCTAGGTCTCCTGAGCTCAAAGGGAGTCTGCATCTCACAGAATATTGGTCCTCATCCTGCCTCAGGAGCAAAGGATAACCCTATAAGACATCAGACTCTTGAGGCAGTGCTCAGTCATGGCCAAGAATGAAAATTGTTCAGTAGCTGTGTCTGGGCGTGTGTGTGTGTGTGTGTGTGTGTAAAGCAGGAAGCACTCATTCTCTGTGCAGGTGACTAAGATAGTAGTAATGAAATTATTGTGCTTGCCTTCTGGCTTTGGAATTAGGGCAGTGGTCAATCATGGAAACTTCAAATGAAATCAGAGAAAATACAACATCCACAGCCCTGGTTATCCAACACAGGGTTTTCTAGAACTTTTCTCCAAAGTTGGGGAGCACTGAAGATGCTCCCCTGCTTTGGAGCAGAGGCCCTGGTAGCCTTGCATGGGTTAGAGGTTATCCATAGGATACTAAACCTGAGCGAGGGCTAAGCGCATCCATTGTCTCCATGGAGAACCATGATGGTCTTCAGGGCTTGGAATTATGGTCTTCAAACATGAATCATTGGGAGGGCTTGATAAAGCACAGAATGTGCTCAGTGTCTCACTTGTTAGGTCTAGGCTGGGGAACCAGAATTTGCATTTCTAACCAGCTCCGGGATGTTGTTCTTTCTGCTGGACTTGGGGACTTCTTGCTCAGAACCACCATTCCAGAACAATCGACCAAACATAGCTACAGAAATGCTTTTCCCAAGCAGTGGCTACAGATGGTACCATGCTCTTGGTAGACAAAGGCTTATGGGGGTGCTGAACAATTTGTGCTCTAAGTGCAACTGAGGATCAGAAATGAGTAGAAGGCAAAGATAATTTTTCCTCTCCTATACAAGCTTGTTAGGATCAGAGATTGGAAATGTGAGAAGCAGAGAGCTGAAGGGTTAGGAAAACTTAGGGATGGAACGAGAGGTACACACTGCCACATGGGGGCCCCTCCTATGAGAAGTGGCCTGTCCTTTCTACTGAACCTTGTCCCTAAATATCACTTGCTTAGGGGAACATATATAAAACAAGGCCTCTGTAGTCTTGACTATCAGTGCTGTCATTGAATCCAGTTTGCTCTATCGGGTAGGCTTGTCAGTAGCTGGGCTTAATAACAGTACCAACTTACATTTACTGAGCACTTACTATGTGCAGATGGATCTGTTAATCTCTCACATATTTCTCCTAACAACATCATTAGGAAGACATTATTGTTCCCGTTTTAAAGACACAAGCTGCAGGCATAAAAACCTTGATTTCTAGGGTCACACACCAATATGAAGCATGTGAACTTGACCTCAGGCATCACAGACCCAAGGCTGTATTGTGAGAGCCACTGACATCCACTCTGCAGTAGTGATTTGCTATCAGGCAACTCTGAACCAGATTGTAAAAAGATTAAGAAGGTAATGGGCCAAAGGAACTCATTTGTGACTTGTCAAATAATTAGTTCAACATGTAACTGCAGTTCTATTAATTCATAGAAAGCAAAAATATTATGGGCTCAGTCTAATCATTACTAGGTCTTTGGCTTTATTTTTATTATTTACTTTTGCTATAAAATAGACAATAAAAAGTAATAGGTGGTCAGAAAAGAAGTTTTAGCGAGTATAAGAAATAAAATAAAAATCACCTGTTGCCCCAAAACACAGTCAGAAATGACTGTTTACATTTGTTTTGTGTGTGTGGCATCAGGAATTGAACTCAGGGCCTCCTCACTTGCTAGGCAGGTACTACACGACTTGAGATATGCCACTAGTCTCTTTTTGCATTGGTTATTTCTGAAGGAGGGTCTTGCTTTGTTCCTGGACAAAACTGAGCTGCAGTCTTCCTCTTTGGGCTTCCCCATGGCTGGCGATAAGAGGTGTGTGCCACTGCATTCAATCATTGAACTCTCCCCTATGGCTAGGATATCAGATGGGCGCCACCAGGCCCAGTCACTGGTTAAAAAATGGAGACTTACAAACATCTTTTTCACTGGACTGGCTTCAAGCACTAATCCCCTAATCTCTCTCTTCTTCTTAAGTAGCTAGGATTATAAACTGAGACTTCTAGTCCAGCTACTATTAACATTTTGGTAATGATTCCTTGTCTTCTCAAAGTCATGCAACTATGTTAACGTTGCTTTCAGTTAACAGTGCTATACTATATAGGGAAGATACATTTACCTACTAAGAGTACAAGAGCGACATAGTTATCAGTAGATGCATTTGTTAAATCCTTTACCATATTACTATTAGCACATTACCTCTACTCCAGTCCCGTACAGATGAACCGTGAGAATGTGGGTATATGATAAAGCACAATAGCACACAAATTAAATTTCTAGCCAAAAAAAATGCAAAAAGCCATGAACTTTTAATTCAGTCATACAAATACTCAACCTTTCTATTGATCAAAACAGCATTATAGATATGACAATTGTGTGCATCTCAAACGATCAAGGATTTGCAAATACTTGATGATGGAGAGGATCCCACCATCTATACCCAATACAAGGGAAAATGGCACAATCCCTTTGGTACAGTGTTGAGTCAAGGGGCTTAAATGGGTTTTGCTCCTTACCCTTTCTGGAGGGAGAGCATTTCTTTTGTAAGTGAGAGATGGTTACAGGTGGCCAGGGGGATTTGTACATGGTGATTCAGAGCAATGTAATTTCAAATTGGAAACAATTTGAAAGCCGAAGCTAGGAGGAAACAAGTAAATTAAGGAATGTCTGCCCAGTATAGAATTACAAACATTTAATAATAGGAGATGATATTCACAGTTAGGAGGAGGAAACAAAATACAAAACTGTAGGTAAACTAGACGAGATTCATATATGTAAGGAAGAGATTTTGTGGAAAATATACCAAAATACGAAGAGCAGTTTCTGTTTACCATACTGATGTATGCCCATGATCCCAGTACTTGGAAGGCAGAGGGAGGAGGATTTTGATGGATTACCTAACAAAATATTGTTTTGAACCAAAAACCATGGTTGAACGAGAGAGGGTCAACCCAGATTCTACTTTTTTTTGTATATATTTTTTATTGTAAAGATACTGTATAGAGGGCTGGGAAGATGGCTCAGTGGTAGAGTGCTTGCCTTGCATGCATGAGGCCCTGGGCTCGATTCCTCAGCACCACATAAGCAAAAAGAAAAAAGCCGGAAGTGGCGCTGTGGCTAAAGTGGTAGAGCGCTAGCCTTGAGCTGAAGAGCTGAGGGACAGTGCCCAGGCCCAGAGTTCAGGCCCCACAACTGGACCCCACCCCCAAAATAAAGATACTGTATAGAGAGGTTACAGTTACATGAGTAAGGTAATGAGTATATTTCCTATCCAACATTGTTACTTCCTCCTTTGTTTTTCCCCACCATCCCTTCCCTCCCCACCTCCCCAACTCCTCTTCCCCCAAGTGGTAAAGTTCATTTTCAATATAGTGTCTTGTACAACTCATTGTTACAATGCGTCAGCCTGTATCCTTACTTCAACATAGAGCTCCCCTATGACCCAGAAATCCCACTTTTAGGCATTTAGCCAAAAGATCACAAACAAGGCCATATTAAAGCTACCAGCACAGCTATGTTTATTGCAGCATTATTTACCATAGCTAAGATATGACCAACCCAGATGCTCCCCAGTAGATAAATGGATTAAGAAAATGTGGTGTATGTATACAAAGGAATGCTATGCCTCCATCAGAAAGAATGACATTGCCCCATTTGTTAGGAAATGGAAAGACTTGGAAACAATTATATTAAGTGAAGTAAGCCAGGCCCATGGTTTCCCTTATTTGCAATAACTAGTATATGTGCAGGACAAGCAGAAAAGGCCAAAAGCTATGCACATATGACCATATAAGATGATTCTAAGGGGAGGTAGGAAGGGAAGGGATTGTAGGGGGAAAACAAAGGAGGAGGTAACAATGCTCAATAGGAAATATACTCATTACTTTACTCATGTAATTGTAACTCCTCTGCACACTATTTTTACAATAAAAAAAAACATAAAAAAGAAATGATTCTAAGCGAAATGAACCCGAAGATAGGGATACAAGAGGTTTTATTTTTCTTGCAGACTCTACTTTTATTTAAGATTTTCTGGAGTTTTCTGCAAATAAAGAGTATATTATCAGAAAAGTGGTAAGCATTTAAAAATTTTTGCTGCTTACTTGGCTCAAGAAAAAAAACAAAATAGCTTGACATCCCTAAGACATTCTTGATATTAAGATAGCCTTGGAAGAATCCCAGTCCTCAAATATCCCTTCTTCTAGGGAACTGTTAATAATTACTATGATTAAAGTTGCTAATTCTTATTGCTCAATTACTATGAAACAGCCATTATACTTAGCACATAGCGTAACCAAGGTAGAATTTAGTTTCTAGAGCAACTCAGTAAGGTAGGTACTACAACTGTTGCCACTGTATGAAAATGAGCCTAACACCAAGGCTTCAGAGATTTACCTAAGGCCCTTCAGCAATTAATGCACAAACCAGATTGGTCCTAGCAAACCAAAACCAACTCCAGAGGGGGGAAGAAACAATAGACAACTTTACTTAAGCAATCTAAGCCTCTCCTATATCTGCTTTCAGGCTCTGCCTCTTATTAAAACAAAAAAATGGGCAAACACCTGAGTTTTCTATATTCTGAGCTCTCTGGAAAGAAAAACCAGTAATTAGTGCTAAGTATTTAGTGCTAGTAAATAATGACAGAAAATTTGTTCAGTAATTTTAAAAAGCAATGTGGCCAAGTTTGGCTTTTTGATTATGAGGCATGTGCAGTAAAAGGATTTTAAAGGGCTCTGTGTATGATTTAATATTCCACTGGCACTGTCTGATAAATTAATTTTTCAACAAGGAGTCCACATTTTCATTTTACACAAGGTCCTACAAATTGTCACCAATCCTGTTAGTAGCATGTAAATAAGTCTCAACCTCATTTTAAAAGAAAATAATGAAAAAAAGAAAAGAAAAGAATGTTTTGGTCAGACACTGGTAGCTAATGCCTGTAATCCTAGCGACTCAGGAGACTGAAATCTGAGGATTGTAGTTCAAAGCCTGCCCAAGCTGACAAATCCATGAGACTCTTATCTTAATTAACTAACACAAATCCAGAAGTAGACCTGTGGTTCAAGTGGTAGATTGCCAACCGTAAATGAAAAAGTTTAGGAAAAGTGCCCAGGCCCTGAGTTCAAGACCCAGTATTGGAAGAAACAAAAAAGATAGTGTTTAGAGTTTGAAGTTGTGCTCTTTGATATTTATTACCTACCTAGGTCAGGTGTCTATAGAAAAAGCACTTCCATTACCTAAAAAAAACCTCTGCTAGAGAGCATGCAATTTTCCTTCTTCTAAGAATCTTGATTTTGTTCAAGTACATTCTCCACTGAATGTCCCATGTGTCTCAAGATTGGCCTTGATTAGACTAAGCTAATCAAATAATTCCATTGTCCCTGGCAGTCATTTGTTATACACACACACACACACACACACACATATTCATTCCAATTCTGGAGAAGGACAAAGAGTCCTAATCCTTTATAGATGAGTTCTACCTTGTTCCTAGGAAATAACAATGGCAAAAATCACTTTCTCCCCTACACAGAATGAAAAGCATGCTGCCTTGATTGTTTCTGACCCACATTTTGCCACTGTGAAGGAAGACAGTCAGAAGCCAAAATCAGATCTAAAAGCAGAAAGAACTGCCAAGTTCAAACCTGAATGGAACCAGGCCTGAAGCCCATCCTATCTGAGCTTCCTTTATATAAGCCAGTTCCCTTGAGTTGGCCTTTATAAATACAAGGAATGCTCAGAATGACCCTTCACACTAGAGTCAACCTGGGATTCTGAATATTTGGCCTCCAAGCTCTAGTCTAATTATTCAATGTATTAAATTACTTTGTGTAGGCCCCAACTTCCCTAAGCCTCAGTTTTCTAATCTAGTAAAACTGACCATTGTAAAACGTGTCTCACTTACAATAGGAAGGCCACAAAGGTTGAAAGGATAAAAGGCATGAAAATATTTTGAAATATATAATTGCTATCCATAAGGTGCTGTTAACTCTTGGAATGAATAGATTTAAAAGGTGGCCGAGCAACCTACTTGCTTTCCTGGATACATGTACCTCATTACAATACCTTAATAAGATTCTCCTTGTCCTTTTCCAACCATACTTAGCATCCTATAGATGTGTGGCAGAAAAAGATAGAGATTCCTAACATAATTTTTCTCCCTGTTCAGCAGATTCTCCAAATACCAGAAAAAAAGGATTCAGTAATTTTTTTGTTAAATAATGTATTATATTATTTTTGTGTGTATGTCAATATTGGGAATTGAACTCATGTCCTGGGCACTGATCCTTAGTTTTTTCACTCAAGGCTGATGCTTTACCATTTAAGCTAAAGTTCCACTTCCCACTTTTTGGTAGTTTATTGGAGATAAGAATTGTAGGACTGTCCTTCTGGGGCTGGTTTTGAACTATGTTCCTCATATCTTAGCCTCCAGAGTAGGTAGGTTTACAGGCATGAGCCACAGGTGCCAGGCTCAGTAATTTTTTAAAAGCGTCTCATCTCAGGCAGTCTTGTTCTTTGTTTAGAACAGGAACCTCAGATATGAAACTTAAAAGGCTTTGGGGAGCTAAGAAGAAAATTGCCTAATCCTAAAACAGACCAAGTATGGGGTAAATTTATCCTCCTAAAAGGTAAATGAAATTGTCAAAAGCATGTGATAGATTGGCAGAATTTTAAATGGAAATGGTGTGTGTTTTCAGAAATGCTCTAACTTGTGATCATTCACTGCAGAGGAAAATTAAACTCAAGTTAGGAAAAGAAAAAAAAATCTAGCCTATGAAAAAAACACATATGCAAAGTAAGGACCATCGAGAATCTGAGAGACCAACTGGTCAATTAAGTACCATGTAAAGATTTCCAATTTTCTTGTAGTAAATTATTTATTTAGCTCCTCCATAGCATCGATATATTTTACAAGTTTAATACCCAAATTATAGCTGGCCCACCCATTTATGGCCCCATAAATGAGCCCTGACTTACCAATGTGAATTCTTGTTCCTGGCAGTGTCAGATTTAGATTGGATTTGGATCTATTGCTTTTATCCTTATCAGACATTTCGAGGCTGATGTTTTATGGCTATATTTAAAATGGAAAGTGTTTTAAAATAGACTTGGGAAGGAGGGAGGCCGACTCCTGCCCCGATATGTCATTTCCTGACTTCCTATTTGACTATAATCCAGGTTAAATGGTTGGAGGTCCACACACAGCGTCCTCCACTGGTACTCTCCCCCACATGGGGGATTTTCTTGGAAGAAAGTGAGTGACTATAAAAAATCTTAAGTAAGAGTAGCTGGAGCTTTCAATAGTAAAACTGACAGGCAATTTCCATGCCTATATATGTTGTAAGTCAAATGAATAATAAAGAATATAAATGAAACACATCTAACCATTTCTTAAGTTTGGAAGAGCTTGTGGAGTTAAATTGCCAAGCCTTGTTTTTCAAGGTTTAGATTTTGTGAATAAAATACAGAGAACAAACTAATAAATTAATGGCAGGAGAGAAGACTAACAAATCAAACCTAGGAACAGCTTCCACTTATAGTTATAAAACGTATTACAGGTCTGAGATTAGTAAATCCCACAGTCATAAATATGGAAACAAATGTAAGAAATGACTTGTGGCTTTCAAACATTTAGAAAAAAGTCACAAAACATTTTTTGTATGATATCATTCTCTTTCATATTTACAAAATTTGTTGGTTTTTTTTTAAATAAGATTTGTGGTGTGTGTGTGTGTGTGTGTGTGTGTGTGTGTGTGTGTGTGCGTATTAGGGCCTTGTGCTCTCTGTTGGCTTTTTTTTCCTCAAGGCTGATGCTCTACTACTTGAATCACAACTCCACTTCTGGCTTTTTTGCTGTTTAATTGGAGCTAAAAGTGTCATAGGTTTTTCTGTCCCAGATTTCAGCTTCCTGAGTAGCTAAGATTACAGGGATGAACAACCAGTAATGAGTTTAGGAGATTTTTTTATAAGAAAAAAATTTAATGGACTATAAAATTGATCGCAAGAACCACAAAAACAGTCCTGAAAGAAGTTGAGGACAAGCCAGTCTTAGGAGCTTATTGCCTTTGTTTAAAAAAGAAAGAGAAAGGAGAGAAAGAAAGAAAGAAGGAAAGAAGGAAAAAAATATGGGCCTATCAGGGAAATAAATACACTAGTGACAAAGTGCTCTGGAAAAGTAATACAGTATTGGATATTAAGAGAAATTATTAGGAAAAGAGGAATCATCATCTAAAATTTTATTTTCTAAAATATAATCAACCAACTTTTTAATTTCAGTAATTCCCTTCTCCCATAGGCCAGCTACACAATTTGGGGGCCCAGCACAAAATGAAAATGTAGGGCCCCTTGTTCAAAAAGCTAGGCACCAATGACTCACTACTCAGATGGCTGAGATACAAAACTAGCTCAGGAAGTAAAGTCCATGAGACCCTTATCTCCAATTAGCTACCAAAAAGCCTGAATGCTAGCATTGCAGGAAGGGGATGGGGGGAGAGCTCGAGGAGAGTGCTTGCCAAGCCCTGAGTTGAAACCCGCACATACAAACAAACGTACATGCACACACACACACACACACACACACACACACACACACACAAGCAGGGGAGCCAAGTGCAATAGAGCGCACTAATAGTTGTAGCTACATAGGAGGCTGAGGGAAGAATGACTGAACCCAGGAATTTGAGGCAAGTCTGGGCAACAACATGAGATCCAATGTTAAACAATAAAATCTCAACTTAATAAAACAAATAAATAAATAAATGGAAAGCAAGAAGAAATGCAACTAAAGATACTAAACATCTTTCTGGGTAGAAAGATATAATAACAAACAAAGGTAAGACTTTTAAATTACTAGCATGGATTTTGCTATTGATTTTTATGTTGTGCAAGGTCAGTTTTAAATGCTAATCTGAAGAACATTTAACTTACATGCAAAGTTGCCCAAGTGACACAACCTGTGTTCTGTACCTCATATCTGTTTTTGTGTTTTGTTCTTATCTTGACAGTGAATATGATGCATAATATGAACTTACTGATTTCCTTTCGTTGCATTAAGTAAATGTATTACAGACATCTCCTTTAGCTTACTGTTAAGTAAGGCACGTCTGAAGGAAATGAAACCTGCCCTCTCTTCCCCTTTTGTTTTATGTCACCATTGTCAATACTTGTGGTGACTATTAGAAGGAAGTTATGCCAATAGGAAAGGAAGATATAGAGTGCCTATTTATTTATGTGTTTGGAACTCTGATGACTTCTTTCTTCCCTCGAAGTAAATTCTGGAAAGCAAATTTTCTAATGGAAAGCATAAGCCTTCAAAGGCTTTTCCCAGCTTATCCAATCATAGGTACATGAAACATAATTAGCCTATACTCTTGGCTCTCTATATCCTGTGTTCTACATCTTCACATGCAACCAACCAATCACAGACCTGAAATATTGGGGAGGAATCAATTGTGTCTGTGTGAACATGTACAGATGTTTTCAGTTGTTGTGAGTCTCCCAACAATACATTAATGAAAACTATTTTCATAACATCTAAATTATAAGTAATCTGGAGATAATTTAAAGTATACAAAAGGATGTATGTAGGGATATGCAAATATAATGTCAAGGTCTTAAGGATTTGGATATCAGTGAACTCCTCATACTGATCTATGGATACATTTGTGGGAGGAATATGCCAGTACTGTACTTGAACTTAAAGTCTGGGTGCTCTCCCTTAGGTTTTCCCTCAAGGCTGGGACTCTTATCACTTTGAGAACACATCTACTTTTGGGTTTGGGTGGTTAATTGAAGGCAAGAGCCTCCCTAACTTTCCTATACTGGCTGGCTTTGAACTGTGATCCTGGATCTCCAGCTTTTGGAGTAGCAAGGATTTCAGGCATGAACCACCAGCACGCAGCCTCTTTGGCTTTCTAAAGCTTCAGAATGGCATCTACCCAAACCACTGCTGCCCAAGATTTAAGATCAGTCACCTCTCCAGGTTCCTGCAGGCATAAGCAGTGACTTCGCAATGAGGAAATGTTTTTTAAAAAACTGCACATCCTATTGCGGAAGTCAGGTTTTCTCCAGCACTTCACAGACTCAATGTGCTGCAATGGAGCACAAGGGTGCCCTTCTCCAGGGATTAGAAGCGTCACAGCCAAGTTCACAGCATTGATAGCTCAGTGGCAGCCAAGAGCACATTCCTCACTTTGTTCATAATCCCCATTAATTAGACCTTGAATGTGGCCCAACTCCAAGTAAAATCATTTTATTTGGCCCTACTTACACTGTTCCTGGAACTAACTCTAAATGGACATCATTCTTCACCAAGGCTGGGCTGCTAGGCACCCTTCCTGGAGCTGCTTAGTGGCTGGTGGTGGTCTGCAGGTGGTTTACTTCAGGGGAAGGAAGCAGGAAACTTGACAGGTAAATATTTAATAATTATAGAACCAGAGTTACCCTCTTTTCCTGCATAGCCTTTGGGAGTTGAGTACTTTGGAAGAAAAGGAGTCTCTCAACACAAAACACATCCAAAACAGGCGACTTGCAGAGACAGAAAGTAGGTTTGTGATTGCCAAGAAATTGATCAAAGGGGTGAGTGGGGAGAGATTATTCAGAGGCAGGAATGTTCTTCTGGGGTGAGGATAGTTTTAGAACTAGACAGAAGTAGGAATTGTCAACATTGTGAAAGCATTAAATGATACTGAACTGGATCCTTTAAGATGGTTAATTATGGGGTTGGACGTGTGGCTCAGTTGATAGAATGCTAGCCAATGAGTGAAAGTGTCAGATACCAAGTTTGAGTCCTGGCCTGTGACCATAAAACAAAGAGGGGAGGGGAATGGCTTATTATGAGCTGGGGATATAGTATAAGGGTATAGCATTCACCTAGAATGTGTTCTGAGCTTAATCTCCAGAATTACCACCAACACAATAAATAAAATAGTTAATTGTTATGTTGTGGGAATTTCCTTGCTATATTAAAAAGAAAAACTGTAAGCTTGGTGGACACTAGTGGCTTATATCTAGTATCCTAACTACTCAGTTGACTGAGGTCTGAGAATCATGGTTTGGAGCCAGACAAATCCTAGAGACTCTTATCTCAGACTAAGCAGTAAGAAGCCTTGTGAGGAAAAAGGCAAGAAAGAGCTCTAGGCCTAATATCAGTTTTGTTTTTTTATTCTCATAGATATCATTCACTCTTCATTTTATTGTCAAACCTTCTTTCTTTTGAAAGAAAATTCACATCACCAAATTGGCCTGTAATAAGATGGTATACCAATTAGTCAATGATTCTATCCAATGTTGAAGATGAAAGGGTGATCTTTTCGATCACCTTGTGAACTTCATCCCGTTCTTCTTCAAGGAAGAATGTTAAGATGTGGCAACTAAACAAACAACATAACAACAACAACAACAGATGACTTGAAAGTAGAAGAGAGAGGTTATCAGGACTGGGTGGGGAGGGGGAGAGTTAGAAGAAAAGTGGATGGACATGATCAATGTATAATATATCCATGCTCTATGGAAATATCACCAATCAATTCATTTGTACAATGAATTCTATGTTAACAATTATAACTTTAAAAAAACCCATGTCTGTCTTTTGTGAAATTGCATTCCTGTATGGCTAGAACCACACACATTACAGGTCAGAAGCAGTGGTGTTCTGATGTGCTGTGAGTTTTCTTGCTCACAGCTAGGGTGTGAATGGCTTTAGCAGCCCAGGTGATACTGTTGACTAGAATGATGCCCACTAGAATGATGCTCACTGCTCCTGCCTTCTATTGCCAACTCACTTGTCAACTTGAAAGGAACAGGCCAGGCTGGGCAATGGTGACTCATGCATACAATCCTAGCTACTCAGGAGGCTGAGATCTGAGAATTTCAGTTTGAAGCCAGCCCAAGCAAGAAAGTCATTGAGATTCTTATCTCCAATTAACCACCAAAAGCCAGAAGAGGAGCTGTGGCTCAAGTGGTAGAGCACTAGCCTGGAGTGAAAAGAGCTCAGGGACAACCCAGGCCCTGAGTTCAAGGAAGAAAAGAAAGAAGGAAAGAAAAGAAGGAAGGAAGGAAGGAAGAAAGGAAGGAAGGAAGGAGAGAAGAGAGAGAAAGAGGGAGAGAGAAAGGGAAGGAGAAGGAGAGGAAAAGGAAGAAGGAGGAGAGAGGAAGGAAGGAAGGAAGAGACAGAGAGAGAAAGAGAGAGAGAGAGAGAGAGAGGAACAAAGGACCAGGCCACAGACAAATGCCCTGAGTCTCTTCAGTGTGAGGTAGGTTCACTACACACACAGTGCCTGGCTTGTCCTGCAGGTGCTGCATGAAGCAGTAATTAAAGCAATGTAAAAGTCCCACATGCCAGACTATGACACAATCCAGCCCTGCCCTGGGCTTGCGTGTGTCTGTTTATGAATGTTCCACCCTGTCAAATGTGGGCAAAGCGGAACTGCTTGGCTATGAGCTAATTGATTTGATCCATGTTTCTACTTCTGTCTAAAACCTTATTTAAAAAAGAAAAAAACCAAAACATGCCTATGTTTGAAAAGTGTGTATTCAGTTTGAATCTTTCGTCATTACCCCAGTTGGCTCAATGCCCAATGGCAAGGACGTCTCTGTCTCCATAAACCCTTATTTACTAACTTGGGACTGCCCAGCTGTCCTTTGTTGCTTTGCTCACTATATAATTATTGCTGAACTTTGGTTTGTTTTCCACTAAGAACATATAGCATACAATAAAACTTAGACAACCCGTCAGCACTTTTCATGAAGTCATAGATTCAGACTGTAGAGTTTATATTCCAAATGCCTCCTTTTGAAGAAATGGAGTATATTCTCTAAAATCTCACAATGGGTTCATTATGATGTGATGACTGGAATCCAGGCCTCTGATGCCAGTGGATCCATGCCGTTGGATCCCATCTTTTTCTTAATGCCAGTAGTCATGCTTGAACTCAGGTCCTGGGAATTGACAACTGAGCTTTTTCACTCAAAGCTGGCACTCTACCACTTGAGCCACACCTCCACTTCTAGACATTTTGGTGGTTAATTGGAGCTAAGAGTCTCATAGACTATTGTCTATGACTAAGACTATTGTCTTCTAAACTCAGTCCTCAGATCAGGGCCTCCTCAGTAGCTAGGATTATAGGCATGAGCCACTAGGGTCTGGTTGGTTCACTGATTTTGATCCACCATTTTGTCCCTTTTCACTTAAGAAGCTCCAAAGCCAAGGGATGATGCAATTGTAGAAATGCTCCATGATATCACTTTTAAATTGTTTTTCCACTCCAGGCATAATGAAAAAAACAAACAAACCACACAGCGCCTTAGAAACCAGCGTCACACTTCACACATGGGTCTCCTCTGGCAGTAGGTAAGCGCAACAGGCTGGGTCCTTACTGAAACCTTAAAACAAACCAGACCAATTCTGAGGTCTAGACAGCCCCAGACAGGCTTCCCGAAGCTTTCGAATGCAGCTTTAGGACTGGGTCATTGAGAGGCAATTTAACCCAGAAACCAAACTGACACTCAGTGCATTTATTTTGAAAACATTTTTACAGCATCTGCTCACTCTTTAAAATAGGATGTTGTATTTCACTCTGGGCAGACCGGCTGGCATTTCAATGAGGAAGGTGAGACTCATCAACTCCCTTTAGTCCTAAATCCTAGAAATGAGCAGCCTCTATCTGAGCTGTGTTCACCCAGGAGCCAGGAGAATCTTGACTTGTAAAGAATATTCCAGAAATCAAATTTCATTTTTACACTGGTTTTTACATTACATTTCCAGGCAATGTTTACATATCCTAGACTCTGGGAATCATTCTCAGTGCTGAGGATTAAACCCAGGGCCTTGCTGCTCTGCTAAGAAGATGCTCTACCACTGAGCTACAGTAGCCCTAATTCTGGGGACAATTCTGACTATAATTTTTGTTCAAGGCAGCCTAATTGTTCTTCTATGCAAAAGCATCATTGGTGTGAGTCTTAAAGGTGTTCACAATGTTTCCTTTGAGGGGAAAAGACTGTCTGGACACATGTGTTCTAGGGCACAGAGACTGGGCAGTAATAATCTTTCCTACAAAGCAACCATGAGCCACAATTAATATGCCACAAATTCTGCTACACGTCTAATGCTGCACATAAAGCAGAACTGCTAGTATGTGAAGCAACTATTTCAGACGCACTTGTCTTTGTGAATCCTGTTTTGTTTTTTTCTCCCTAGTGAGTGATGGATGGTGTTGCATCTGAAAATCGGGCTTATGATATATAAGAAACCCAGGACATGTTGTTTATGTCACAGTTGGGGTGATTACTTAGTTTTATTTATTTGTTGTTTATTTATTTATTTTGTGCTGATACTGGGGCTTGAACTCAGGACCAGGGCATCATCCCTTTGCTCAAGGCTGGCACTCTACCTTCAACATACCTTCACTTGCAGCTTTTTGCTGTTAATTGCTTGAGGTGGCTTCAAATTGTGATCCTCAGATCTCAGTCCCCCGAGGAGCCAGGATTCCAGGCATAAACTTTGGGCTTCTGGATGACTGTGCAGTTTTTAAATTTTAAATCTTGAGAAAGTGTAGTTACTATTTCAAGAATGTGTGATTATGAGAGCTATTGTTAATTACCTTGAAATATAACTGTAGTAAATGGCATCAGCTTCGTCAGGCTCTGCAACCTCTGGGTTCCTTTCTTCAGTCCTTATTAGTCATTTTAAACTCAGCTTTTTAAAAGTCTTCATCCAATTGCCCTTCGGGAACAATAAAGTGGCAATTAGATATGACAAAGGCGTAGAATAGACACAATTACTTATTGCCATAGTAAAAGAAAAAAGATAGCTCTATGAACCTATCAAGCCAATCTGCAAAATGAAATGGGCCACTGGACCTCAGGAAAATGTTTCCAAATATTTGCAGAATGTAGTTTTGGCTTCCTCCCTATAGAGATATTAAACCATTTTCTTTTATCAGAGAATTTACTACCGTTACATTTTATATTAATTTAATGACTTTGATCAGGCAATCATCATTTATTTGCCTAAATTACCAGTCCCTTAGTACTTCTTTGGCAAAGGGAAATATTTCATAGCCTCTAATTTCTATTAGAGCATAATTTAAAGTAACCTCAACAGGTATTGTAATTTTGAACAATTGAGTTACTAATCTGGAGAATCAATTATCTCCTGGACCCTTTTAATTTCCTGCCTCTTTTAATTGACAGTGGCTGTCTAATTTCACATCTGGCACAGTAGTATTTGCATCAGTAAATCTACAGCCAGACAACTGAGCCTGTTTGTTTAAGATTGTAGATTTTTTTTAATTTTGTTTTGTTTTGTTTTTGATTTTGATTTGTGCCACTACTGGTGTTTGAACTTAGGGCCTGGGTGCTGTCCTTCAGCTTTTCTGCTAAAGGCTAGTTTCCTACCACTTAGGCTACAACTCTACTTCTGGCTTTTTTTTTTTTTAATTAATTGGAGGGAAGAGTCTCAAGGACTTTGAGCTGCAATCTTCAGATCTCAGCCTGTTAAGTAGCTACAATTGTGAGAGCCACTAGCCACTAGCACAGGTTAGATCCTAGTTCTGGTACATTTTTATTTCAAAATATTTTTATAATTTGTATCAAATTATTCACTTGTACTCCCCCCCCGCCCCCGACCCTGGGGCTTGAACTCTGGGCCTGGGCACTGTCCCTGAGTCTCTTTGAACTAGCCTCAAGGCTAGTTCTCTACCACTTGAGCCACAGTGCTACTTCTCGCTTTTTTGAATAATTTATGGGAGATAAGAGTCTCACAGGGACTTTTCTGCTTGGCCTGGCTTCTAAATGTGATCCTCAGATCTCAGCTTCCTGAGTAGCTAGGTTTATAGGCATGAACCACTGGTTCATGAAAGTTCACACTTTCATGTATCCTTCCTCCATTATTCATCTTAAATTTTTAAAAAATTAATCAATTTTATTCAGATAGCTTATCTTGTTTCTCTTCTTTGGTTCCAATTTCAAAAACCAATCTAAAAAAAAAAAACAAAAGAAAAAGGAAGAAAATCTTAGGGAACAATCTGCTAAAACAAAAACATAAAAATTAATCTCCTACAATACTTCATGTGAAACTAGTAGATTCATGTTATGCTAATAATGATGGAAATTATGTAAACCTTTGAGAAGTAGCAGAGCCATACCAGATATAGTATGTCCTGAACTTTAATCCAGTAATGTCACTTCTAGTGTTGTATCCTGAGAAAACAGGATACCCCATATGCAGGGGGTAGGGGGAAGAGGGGAATCAATATTCCAAAGGTATTCTTTCCAAAAAAAAAAGTAGCTTTGTTAAATGCTAGCTTTAATTAAAAAATACAATAACACTAATAAAAACTGAAATGAAAAATGTCTAACTCTAGAGAAATATGTAAATAAACTATGTCAATAAAATAAGACGTGTAACCATTCACTGTGGGAGTGACTGGCGACACAGAACTAAGGGGAATATCTATGATACTTTTCATTTTTAATGTAGTAGGCATGGTGTTAAGAGGAAAGCTCATGAGGCTCACACATAATCAGTGTTGGGATCTCTTACAAAGAACTGAAGTGTTATAGGAACCACAAAGAAAGAACTGTCTCATTTAGTCTAGGAAATACGGGGTGGAGGGGGCACGTGAAATGGAAACTAGGAAGGTTTACTATGAAGGGGAATGATCAAAGAAAAGAAATGCTGTATTTTAGAGACCATCAAGGGGTTCTGGCTGGCTGAATCAGGGATATACACACAGGAAAGCTGACATGTTTGCCTGGATGGAAAGCTAGCATTTTACAGGCCTAAAGGGCTGAATATTTCTCTGTGGAAGCTGCTTTAGAATAGAGAGAGGTTATGTTTTACAATTTGAATTTGAATTGGAGAAATTAAGTTTCTGTCTGAATCTTGTCTCTGGTCACTGTATGAGTCTGAGCAAGTTGTACGAACCATAGGTGACTCACTCCTATATTCCTAGCTTCTCAGGGGACTGAGGTCTGAGACTTGCAACCTTGGAAACAATTGGCGGAGACAAATCCAAGACACTCTTATCTCCAATTAACCAGCAAGGAAGGAAAGAAGGAAGGAAGGAAGGAAGGAAGGAAGGAAGGAAGGAAGGAGGGAAGGAGGGAGGGAGGGAGGGAAGGAGGGAGAGGGAGAAAGCGAGGGAAGGAAGGATATGTGGCTTAAGTGATAAACCACTAGGCATTTTGGAAAAGCCAAACAAAAGAATTAACTCTCAGTATGAGAGAGAGAGAGAGAGAAAGAGAGATCAAATGTCTGAGGTAAGATGAATGACAGCACAATGAAGCAAGAATCACTTTAGGCCCTTTTTCGGTTAGGCCACCCAAAAAGAAAGGAAGTTGGAAGAAAGGGAGTGTTGGTAGCAAGAGCAAAGTGAAGGCAGAGTCAGAATCAAAGTCACCTTGGATGGGCTGGGAAGATGGCTCAGTGGTAGAGCGCTTGCCTTGCATGCATGAGGCCCTGGGTTTGATTCCTTAGCACCACATAAGCAAAAAGAAAAAAGCCGGAAGTGGCAAGTGTGGCTCAAGTGGTAGAGCGCTAGCCTTAGCTGAAGAGCTGAGGGACAGCGCCCAGGCCCAGAGTTCAAGCCCCACAACTGGACCCCCCCCAAAAAAAAATAAGTCACCTTGGAGAAAGAATACATAGGGCTGGGCCAAAGTGGATCCAAGTTTGGTAAGATAGGAAGTTTTTATAATTTGGGGCTTATTTTAAAGAAAGAAAATAAAATATTAAGTCCAAAGGGAGCATTTAGTTAAAAAGAAAAAAGAAATAGCAAGTTACAAAATTGAGAAGCGTGACAAATACTAATGTCAATAAAGGACTTCATTCCTTCCTTCTTTCCTTCCTTCCTTTCCTTTCTTCCTTTTTTGTCTCTGTGGAGCTGGTCTGGAGCTCAGGATTCTCCTACCCCAGCCTCCTAAGTGCTGGGATTAAGACATATTCTTAATGAATTGCTTGAAAACTGATAGTATTTTTATTTCACATACTTTGGGCTATTTATTCTATTTCAATTTATATGTTTTTCTATTTATACTTCATATAATAAATATTTGTGATGTCATTTTCCAAAGAGAGAAATTTTCCAAATATGATTCCATTTTTCCCTCTGGCATGATTGATGAAAATTTGTTTTCCCACCTTGATGGTTTTGAAACATTCGTGTGTGTGTGTGTGTGTGTGTGTGTGTGTGTGTGTGTGTGTGTGTGTGCCCACACAGGTCTTGGGGCTTGAACTCAGGGCTTAAACGCTGTCCCTGAGTTTCTTTTGTGCAAGGCTCTACGACTTGAACCACAGTGCCACTTCTGGCTTTTTTGGTAGTTTATTGGAGATAAGATTGTTAAAGACTTTGCTGCCCGGGATTGGCTTTAAACTATGATCCTCAGATTTCAGCCTCCTGATATAGGCATGACCCACCAGCACCTGGCTTTAAGTTTTTTTTGTTTTTGTGCTGTTCTTAGGGCTTAAACTCAGTGCCTGGACACTGTCCCTGAACTTCTATGTTCAAAGCTATCACTCAGCTAGTCACAGCTCTACTTCTGGCTTTTTGGTGGTTAATTGGACTACAGTCTTTGGATCTCAGCATCCTGAGTTGCTAGGATTATAGGTATGAGCCACTGACTCTCAGCTTTAGAGTATTTTCTTAATAGGACAGAACTGGTATGTTGACCAGGTGTTAGTGAGAGTGATTCTCAGTTTACTGAGAATCAGTAAACCATAAGTTTACCATAAGTTCCACGTGCCAGAGAACAGAAAGAATGGACCAGTGTTTCACATGTCCCCATTTTGTTCCTTCTCCATCCCCACAGAGTGCCATGTTCTTCTGGCTTTGTTTCTTTGTGATCTGATACTAGACTAGTCAACTCTGTGGGGAGAAGGAGAGGGCTGAATTCCATAACCTACCCTAGGACAATGAACAATTATTAAATATTAACAGGAATGCCTTCAAAGCACATGAATATGTCCCATTAAAGCTCAATAAATGTGTCCCCAAATTCAATCCACTTCCCCTTAGATCAATCTTAAAACTAGAATTTAAGCCGGCACCGGTAGCTCCTGCCTGTAATCCTAGCTACTCAGGAGGCTGAGATCTGAGGATTGCAGTTCAAAGCCAGCCTGGACAGGAAAGTCCGAGAGACTCTTATTTCCAATAAACCACTAGAAAGCCGGAAGTGGTGCTGTGGCTCAAGTGGTAGAGCACTCACCTTAAGCTGAAGAGCTGAGGGACAGGCCCAGAGTTCAAGCCCCACGACCGACAAAAAACAAAAACAAAAACTGGAATTTAACAAGTGTGAAAGTGTGACAGAGAAGTTGGAATGGAAAGAGACATTGACTAGAACATTTTACTTTTCCAAATTTCACAAAATCTGCCCTATGAACACATTGAGCCTCTCTTCCCCAACCCCAACCTGCCACTTTCCTGGAAAAGTTATGTGTGCCAGAGAATCCTGAAGCTTACCTTTCATCTGCTTCATGGAAAATCTGTCTCTCTGCCTCTCTCTCTGTGTCTGTCTCTCTCTCTCTGTCTCTGTCTGTCTGTCTGTCTCTCTCTCTCTCTCTCCTCTCGCCCCCAGTACTGGGGCTTGAATTTGGGGCTTTTCAGTTTGCTGGCATCTACCACTTAAGCCACAGCTTCATTTCCAGCTTTTTTGGTGGTTAATTGGAGAAAAGAGTCTCTCATATTTGTCTGCCCCAGCTGGCTTCAAACTGATCCTCAGATCTCAGCCTCCTGAGTAGCTAAAATTACAGGCACCAGTCACTGATGCCCAGACAAATCCTCCTCTTTTAACAATGACTAAATGTAATAAATGGGCAGATAAGTAAAAATAATGAAGTCTTGAGCTCAAAAAAGGGGAAAATCATGATGCCATGAAGCTAAAAAAGACAAATCCAGATTAAAAAGTCACAGAGAATGATTAGAGCAGATTATCTCAGGGAGTCTTAGACATAGTGAATTAAAGATGCCGGTAGAATGTCATAATCCAGGGAAATGTCACATAGGCAAAATAGCCTATAATCTCTGTATGATTCTCTGATGAACCAAAGGTATTTTTTTCTGAGTTCTCAACCTGCATCTGCAGTATATGTTTCTGTTCTTGACACTTTCATTAATTCCTGACTCCATCAGACTCTGTTTTACTGAGAGCAAACATTTTGTGGTAGTTATTTTTTGGACAACAAGAATCCTGTAGGCTGAGATAACTGGGGTTGGAATGGAGCAGGAAGAAGTAAAATTAAGCTTTAGTAAAACTGCAAGGTCTTCCTTTCTATTTTGTCTTAAATAATTCAGCACCTTCAGTGTTTTAAAAGAGTCTTGTAACACAGAACCAGCAGGAATCTACATTTAGTGTTCTCTTTCTGCCAATTCTTCTATCTTGGCATAAAAATAAGAGAGGTGATAGATAGTTCACTTATTATCTTGGTGTTCATTTAGACAATTTTGTCTGCAGCAAAAATGGAGTAATCAGAGGATGAATCAACAATGAGAGCCATTGCAGCTACTGTACGCCACTGTAAATTCATGCTCATTGAGGCTGACATTGTCTGACAGACTATTTTTCATATATATTACCTTTGCCATCTCTTTAGGGCAGCATCTATTGATAGTTAATGCATCTTCTGTTATTGTTCTGTGTAATGATTGTGGTTATCCAGTCACAATACAATGATGTAAAAAATTAAATATTAATAGGCAATTTATAAAGAGGCTGAAATTTTACATTGCAATGGATAAAATTGAAAAATAGAGCGTGTAAAAAGGCTGTAAGAATTAGAAGGCTATTTCTCACTGAATGTATAAATCATAAACTCTACAGCTACTTTAAGTGTTGTCTAAGGATTATCAGATATTGAATCTTAAATGTCTCCAAATGAAACTGGGTTGCACCCAGCTGGTTTGAAAAGAAAAACACAAGCAACCTTTGTTTTACCTTTTTTGGAATAAAGACATGAGTGACCAGCTAACTTTAACCCCTAAGCAATAATATGAACAAAAATCAAAGTAAAAGAATAATCTGGAACAGCCTTAAAAACATCAATATCACTTGCTTTTTACCCCATTTCCTTGTCATCTCATTTCTGAGGGAGGCGAGTATTTTCATAGAATTCCTTGATCCCTCTTGGTCCTACATCAGCAGTTTTATAAGGCAAAGATAAATTTATTGTGGCCCAATTCTGGCTTAATTAGATTCAAGATCCTAATTTCAGCCACAGAATCTATTATCACAGAATCTATTATCTATCTATTATCTATTATTCACCAATATTGCTGATTTGGCCTCCTGAATGCAATCCTCTGGGCCAAACCAGGTGATTAGGGCCTGACCTAAGCTGTGGTGTGGGAAGGAAGAGATGGATGGATGATGAGTGTTCCAGATCACTCTGCAATGTCATAGTTTGCCCCAGAATTTAGTGGCTTAAAACAACAATCATGATGTCATTCCAACATTTCTGTAAATTTGGAAAGGGCTAAACTAGGTCGCCCTGTAGGCAGGGTCTGTTCTACTATTCGAGTCGTAGGTAGATGATGGTTGGAGTTGTAACAGTAAAGAGGCAGAGCAGCTAGGAGCTGACCAGGCCTTTCTCTGCATAAATAGTCTCAGAACCTGGCTATGTGACTCCTCCACATGCACTAGCTTGGGCTTCCTCACAATATGGAGGACTCATGGTTTTCTTACCATGGGATACTATGCACAAGGGTTCCACAAAGCAAGGCAGGTGCTGAATCAGTTTGTTGGTTAGCTTCAGAAGCCACATTGTGTCACTGTCACCAAACTATGAGTCAAAATAGTCACAGGAGCCTACTTTCCAAGGAAAGATATACCCACTCCTCAATAGTAGCAACAAAGAATTTTGGGGTATATTAAAAAAAAAAAACAGGAATCAGAATAGAGAGGTTTAATGGTTGATTAGATATGGAAAGTCAGGGTGGGAAGTGAAAGACAATTCTCTTTTGGTCACCAGGTCAGTGGGCATGTTACTAAGTTATAGAAATCAAGAACAAGCCCAGATCCAGGTGGCTTATACCTGTAAGTCTATCTATTCAGGAGGCTGAGATATGCTGATCACAGTTCAAAGCCAGCCCAGACAGAAAAATCTGTGAGATTCTTACATCCAATTTACCAGCAATAAAGCCAGAAGCAGAGGTGTGGCTCAAGTGGTAGAGTGCCAGCCTTGAGAGAATAAAACTAAGAGAAAGCTTGAAGCTCTGAGTTTAAACATGAGTACAGGCACAAACAAAAGAAGTAAAAGAAGATGAAGGATGAGAAAGAGGAAGAGGAAAAGAAGGAGAAAGGAAGAAGAAGGAGGGGAAAGAGGGGGAGGAGGAAGAGAAGGAAAAGAAGAGGAAGAAGAAAGGAGAAGGAGGAGGAAGAAAAGAAAGGGGGAGGAAGAAGAAGAGGAGGAGGAGCAGGAGCAGGAGGAGAAGGAGTTGCTCAATGAGAAAAAGATTTAGGACAGATATAAGTAAAAATGACCAGCAAGGTAGTAGACAATTATTTCTTTTCTACTTTTTTTTGTCAGTCTGAGGGCTTGGGCTCAGGGCCTGGGCACTGTCCTGGAGCTTTTTTGTTCAAAGCTGGTACTCTACCTCTTTGAGCCATAGCACCACTTCCAGTTTTCTAGCGGGTAATTGGAGATGAGTCTCCCACTTTCCTACCTGAGATCACAGCCTCCTTACGTAGCTAGATTTATAGGCATGAGCCACGAGCATACCACTGATAGCTATTTCCTGTAGTTTGAGCTAGAGAGAGAAAGCCGGAACCTTTGGTATTGAAGGAAGCTGAGACTTGAATGCGATTTCCTACAGAGAATGTATAGATCAAGAAGAGAAGTGGCTAGACGGAGGAAATGAGGTTTCCAAGTCTTATGAGTGTCCCCAACCACTCTGTGGACTCGATCTAACCCAAGCAGATGATGTGTGACTGATTTCAGGGGGCACGTCCTTGGTAGGTGAGTGAATCTTAAGCAGAGCTGGCAGCTGGGTGCTGTTATGATGACAATTGAAAAGGACTGGCCCTATTCTCCCCTCCCTACCCCTCTTCCTTCCAGCGAACAGGCACATTTGGTATTCTGTACTTAGCTGCCATTCACCAGTGCTCAGCACCCCACCACTTGGTTTCTTTTAATTTTGTGACGTTCTTCAAATTCTTTGTTCCCTCCATGCTTTCCTCTCTCTTTTCCATTCTAAATTTCTGAACTTCTTTTTCCTTTGTTGAGATGTAGCTGACAAGGTTTGCCCATTTGACTGTTGGAGAACTCAAGTATCCTTTTATTTCCTAAGACATTTCTAGTGACCCTTGTCACTCTCATAGTTAAGTGTCCTCACAGAAAAAGAAACATTGGTGGGTGTCTTATTTTGTTATTTTTTTCAAATGAATGGGGCTAAATCACTTATAGTCTATGACTGTGCTTGGCTTTTCTAAATGACCTAATCTTGATATTTTCGATCTAATATTATAGAATCCTATATAAAATCCTGGTCACCTGACCCTTTGACCTAGTAAAGATATAAAGATTAACTGGAAAACATTGAGTTCTTTAGGCATAATTGTAAATTTGTTTGCTCCTCTTTTAAAAAATAGTAAATTTTTTAGGGCTGGGAATCAAGTGCTTTACTACTGAGCTTCATCCCCAGGACTTGGGTTTTTGAGACAGTTTCACTGTCCTCTAACTCACAATCTTTAACCTCCTGAGTGCTGAGATTACAAGCATGTATCACTATATCCAGCTTTCACTTGATTCTCTTTCATAATCCTGTCCTCCTATGAGGAAAACAAACAAAGAGGTTACTATTATTGTGCAGCATTATTATTGTTGCTCTTGTTGTTGTTTTCCTACTTCTCCTCATGAAGAAATGGAAGTTAGGAGAGGAAAAAAAGAAAACAAAAGAAAGAAAGAAAAGGAAAAAAAAGGAGGGGGGAACCATACTGCTGGGAAAGGAAATGGCCTAATTCCAAACCCAGGTCTCCTACTATGACACTGAGACAGACTGCTTTTCAGAGGCCTGTTATAGATGACTCCCATTATAGTGAAACATTTGGAATAATTTTTAGGTGACAGCATTGCATATGGTAGAAATAGACATTCTGAAGAATCAATATTAAATCAAGAGGATATCAGCTGCAAGATGTTACTGTCTTGGCTCCATTGAAGGCATTCATTAGTAGGACTGTTGTCACTATTACTGTAATTTTTATTTTAAAGAACATCACTGGCACCTTTATTATATATATTTTTTTCAGAATGACTATAATTGATGCATTCCTCCATTAATTACTAATAGAAACCTGGCTTTAATTTGGATCATGACATAGAGGAAGAAAAACCTGAGAACTTTCCAGATTCTTCTAGAATCTTGTGGGTCAACTTTTAATCCATTTATTAAAATATTATTAGATAACTCTTTCCTGGGAAGGCTCCATGGAAGCTAAAAGAGAGGTGGAGAGATGTATGCCACTTTGCCAGAGGTCTTTCCTGGCCCTTCCTTATTTAAACACACACCCTCACTCACAGCCTCCTATGATTTACACTGCTGCAGCTCAACTGTTTTGAAAAGCTGATGTTGTGGAATCCTTAAGTCATCTGTGACCTAGGTCACTCAAGACAGGAGTAATTTAGCAAAAGTATTAATTGAAACTCTCCTGACAAGCCTTGCTCTTCCAGATAAAGTTGCACATCAAACCCACACAGGCCGCCAGGCTATTCTGAGCAGCCTGAGATTTTCAATATCTCATAAACAGGCCCCTCAATCACTACAATCTAATAAGGCTATAATCATCATTGACACTATAATGATTAAAATGAATAAAACCCATTAAGAAAAGTCATGTTGAGTTATTAAAAGTTTCGCTCTGCGTGATATGTAATCTTTTATCCATTTTTTATGATGAAATCTGTAACCATCTATCCACAAAAGACCATTAATTTACTGCTCTGTGGATGTTACCATGCTCTTTAGTTTAACAGCTTATCATTGATTTCTTGAGGGAGATATTATATTTGGAGAAATACACATGGAACAAAAGCCAGAATGTTGTTGTAAATTTCCCACTGACAGGATGATCAAAGTATTGGGGCCTGGTAGGCCACACGGGGCTGGAGAACAAGTTTTCTAGAGTATAGAGAGGGCCCTCCAGCTACAGGGCAGCACATATTTGCTTTCAGGCATCCCAAATGCTTCTAAGGAAAGGTCATGTGTACGGCAGGCGAGGGGGTGCAGGGAGAAACAATAAAATGTCCATTAACTGGAGCCTAGTTAACTGGCTTATTGGCATCTATTAGAAACAAATTGCAAACAAAAGTGATCCTATTATAAACTTCTCCTCATCCCCTCTGTCAAGGGCAGTCTCTGATTGGCTCAGAAGAGGCTCCAGCAAATATAACGTGGTCAGATGGCTCCTTTATTGCAAGGAGATTGGGTTTCAGCCAGCAATGGCCTCCAGCCCTGACTAGCAGGGAACTACAAAGTTGGGAGATGTCCATGGCCCCAACCAAGTGAAAGAGCCCTGGAAAAGACAACTAATGTACTCCTGCCACATTCTTTCAGTGGGGACTTTTTCCCCTAAGCAAACAGCAATAAAAAAAAAAATCTGAATGGAAGAATGTGTACACAGAGTGCTGAGTTAAGTGGAGGGGGAGCCCATGTTTCATGTGTACTTTTTTCTCATAATAAACTCGACTCCAATATCTTTACTGCTCATCTCCTATTTAATCTTATTAACAGTAAAACCTAAAAAGATTTCATGAAGCTGAGGAGAGGGTGTTTGTCTTAGAAGGAGGTCTTAATTTTTTCTTAAAAAGATGAATAAATCGCTGGCCAGCCATTAGCCTCTTACTGAATGGACTTTCCAGGCAAGTATGAACAAGGCCCGCTTATCCAGGTACAGATGGGTGGTTTATGTTTTATCAGATTTCTTCATTTTTTTAGATTTGCTTCCTTCATTGAGGTCCTAGTGGGTTTTTTTTTCCTTCACTTTATCTAAATAACATGAGGTTATAAACGTCATTCCATAACATATACCATCTCTTTTACTAAGGGAAGTCTGTCTTTACCAAAATAATCAAATATTCTTTATGACTTTCCTTTTTAAAAAGAAAACAGCAAATTCCATGTATAAGGTTGAAGTATAGTTCAAAGCACAACTAAGAAGCATAGATTTTTATCCATCTTTGGAGAGTTTATTTAAGTCTATGCCATTTTGTCCATAAGACCAAGTGGTCACTAAACGCAATGAAGAAAGAGATTCACCAAGAATGAAAACGAGGGGCTGGGAAGGTGGCTCAGTGGTAGAGCGCTTGCCTTGCATGCCTGAGGCCCTGGGTTCGATTCCTAAGCACCACATAAGCAAAATGAAAAAAGCCGGAAGTGGCGCTGTGGCTCAAGTGGTAGAGCGCTAGCCTTGAGCTGAAGAGCTGAGGGACAGAGCCCAGGCCCAGAGTTCAGGCTCCACGACCGGACCCAAAAAAAAAAAGAATGAAAACGAAATCATTCTTTATATAATTTGTCCATTGGCCTGTGCAAATAACTGCTCCAGGGTGATTGAGGCTAACAGCTTAATAAAAAAATTTTAGTGGGGCTGGGAAGGTGGCTCACTGGTAGAGCGCTTGCCTTGCATGCATGAGACCCTGGGTTCGATTCCTCAGCACCATATAAGCAAAAAGAAAAAAGCCGGAAGTGGCAAGTGTGGCTCAAGTGGTAGAGCGCTAGCCTTGAGCTGAAGAGCTGAGGGACAGCGCCCAAGCCCAGAGTTCAGGCCCCATGACCGGACCCAAAAAAAAAAATTTTAGTGATGGAATACTTCTACAGATTAAGAGTGGTATTTTGTTTTGTTTTGTTTTTTTGTGCCTGTACTGGGGCTTAAACTCAGAACCTAGAACATTCCTTTGGCTTTTTCACTCAAGTCTAGTACCCTACCTCTTGAGCCACAGCTCCACTTTTGGCTTTTGGGTAGTTAATTTGAAATAAGAGTCTCATAAAGTTTTCTGACCAGGCTGGTATTGAACTTTGATCCTCAGATCTCAGACTCCTCAGTAGCTATGTTTATAGGTATAAGCCACCAGTGCCCAATAGCAATTGTTAATTCTATGAGTACCTTATTTTTTATTGTTATTGTAGAGTTGATATACAATGGGGTTACAGTTACATGAAGTGCTTACACTTTTTAAAAAATTCTCTCTACCTTTTAGGAAGGGCAATCAAAAGGTAATATAATCTAAGTGGTAATTTGAGTGTATCTGAAGGCTCTTATGAGAATTACAAGTTCACCAAAGCATTCTGGTAAAAAGTACTATTTGGAAGAAAAGTGTACATACATGTGTTGTGTGTGTGTGCATGCATAGGAGTTTGTATATGTAACATGAAGTAGACAAAAACAAATAAGCTAGATTCACAGGTAAGAAAATAGGGGAGGAAACCACTTCAGTACCTCAAAGAAGTCTTTTTCTTTTTTTAGTGTATCTTCAGAGAAAGTGAAATTGACTGTTAAAATACCTATAAAAATTTTAAAGACATTCATGAATTTTAATTTATCATCATGATATTAAAAATATAGCTCTAACCACGAGGCATTGAGAATTTTGTAGCATGAAAGTTTTCCTAGTGTCAATGTGATCCTTTCATTAATTTTAACCTTTTAAAGAGGTAATATTTTACTGAGCACCACCTCCCCTCAAAGAAAAATGTTACCTAGACATGATGAATGAAAGAATGACTACAGATTGTTCCTGAAGCCACACTCTGATGAGCAGCAGCCCCCAGTGATGACTCAGCACTTCTAGGATTACAAGTGGAAAGAGCAATAAAATCTTGCTGAGTTTAGCTATTGAAATTATATGGTTTCATAAATAGTATAATGTTGTTCTCAGCAGGTAAATGTTATATTTTAATGGCATCTGTGTTCTAGCACATATGCTTTCTCCAGCTCAAGGTCAACAGAACCTTCTTCAACCAGGGCAGCCTAAACCCTTCACTGAAGACTAGAGAGGAATAATAATTCAAGCTGTGAAGGGATGAGGGTGTCAGGGAGAAACTGAGGCCACAGTCATTTATGTACTAGGAGAAAATGTTTTTCTGATGGGCCATCTGGACATCTAGGAAATGTGTGCGTATTTGAATGAGATAGAAGACCATCAGTGAGTGAGCTTTCTTATGCAGGAACAGACCTGAGTGAGAACTTTGCCATAATACAAGGAGCAATTGAACTTCTGTAGAGATGAGGAGTTTTGGAATCCAATCTTAACCATGAAGATACCAGTCAGCACCCCTCCATTCACACTGAATATTCCTTCCTGTATATGTTCACCTTTAAGCCTTGAAGAGGGAAGGAAAGCTAATACATTTGTTCATCTAAACTGCCTCCTGAACTTACTAACTTAAAGTTAATAAAAATAAGATTGAGTTTCTTTGGGTTGTTAGTAGATCAGCTTTATTTATATCACTGAAAATTAATCCATTAGTGTAATCTTTCCAGCTGGTTTTCCTTGGCCCCTTTGCAAGGCCACAGCCAAGATTAGTATGGTATTTCACTTCTACAAATGACACCTCACAGTTCTTCTTTTTAAACATTTCCTTATAACATTGTAACTATATCTAAGAACAAGTACTGTATGAGTGAAAATAAGACAGTAGATTTTAAGTGTTCTCTCTCTTTCTCTCTTTTCTTCCCACTTTTCAACAGGGAAGACACATATGTGACACAATAGATATATTAATTAGCTTGATTCAGCCCTTCTCCAAACCATACATATATTAAAACACCCTGTCAGCTGGGTACAGTGGCTCATGCCTATAATTCTAGCTTCTCAGGAGTCTTACACCTGAAGATCTTGGTTCAAAACCAGCCCAGGCAGGAAAGCCAATGAGGCTCTTTATCTCCAATTAACCACCAAAAAGCCAGAAGTGAAGCTGTGGCTCAAGTGGTAGATCCCTAGTCTTGATTTAAACAACAACAAAAACACCTCAGTGACAGTGTCCAGGCCCTGAGGTCAAGCCCCAGAAATGGCACCAAAACAACAACAAACTGTTATATACAATGTTTATTGATTAAAAGTAATTAATTAAAATCTGTCATGTGTGGGCAGCTTTATGGTTCAGAACTCACTTTCCCTTTGCATATAATTTTATTTAGTCTTTACAGCACATTATCACTAGTTTACAGATGATGAAACAAAAACTTTTACTGCCAAAGTCAAGCAACATGCGTAGCTCTTCAATCTTCACAGCAACCTCTGTATTTAGAATGAACTTGGGAAGAACACCACATGATGCTCAGTAGCCATCTTTATGTCACAGCATGAGACAGTTCATCATGGCTAATCCTTTAATAGTCTGGATTTTTTTGTAGGCTTGGTTGGTTGGATTTTGTTTGTATAGACATTACAGAAGACAGTGCTTTAAAAACAATCACTTTTCATATTCTCACCAGCCACGTAGGGAGAAATAGCATGTGTGATATTAATGAACCTGAAGGGCTGGCTGCCCAGCACGTAGCCCTTCTGCCTTTTCTCACTGAGAAAGCCTTGGGTCTAGGAACCTGTTTTCTGCTAGTAATTAACAAATAAATCAGATTAAATCAAGACAACCAAGATACCATGCCATCAGAGCCAGCAACAGGTTGGAAAGAAGGATGTGACACAATCCTATACAATGAAACTCAAGGGAAAACTCTATCAGAGGTTTTCTCAAGAAGGGTACCTCAGTTTTAAAGTGAAGTACAATAAGAAACATTCCCACTTTTGTTAATGAGTGTTATGGCCTCAGTACCATAAGGTCAGTAGCCCCAGGAAGAAGCCAATATACTGAAAAGAACAGAACTTCTTGCTATAGAAGTAAATAAATGACTTCTTTAATTTAAGACAGTTGAATTGTGGTTTCTTAAACTAACTGCCAAACATCTTCTATCAGGAAATTTGTTCAGGTAAACAAATTAGATGTATATCTCTATTCAAGGGTATTTAAAGTTAGGCTACAACCAGTTGAATGTACATGAAATTGCCTACCATGTCTATGATGCTACTATGTTTGTGAGAAGCTCCAGCTTCCTTAAGAAAAACACTTTATTTTCTCAAATTAAAATCTGAAAATATTTTCAAATCTGAAAGTATCTGAAGGGTCATCTCAGTACATATATACATATATATATATAGTTATAGTTATAGTTATTATAAAATGGTGTACAGAGGGGTTACAGTTACTTAAGTCAGGTAATGAGTATGTTTCTTTATGGACAATGTTACCCTCCCTCTCTCTAAGTTTTTCTCTCCCATCCCCACCCATAACTTGTATGGTTCATTTTCAACATAGTGGCTAGTAAGTATCACTGCTGCATTGTTCATCCTTTTTCCCACCTTTTCTGTGTTCTCTTGCCCTCCCCAAAAGATAAACTTACAAACAAGACAAAAGCTACCGAAATCAAAAACAGCCACAAAGAAAAAAAAACTTGTTTCCTTTCTTGGAGTTCATTTTGATAAATCTTGTTTTATATGATCATATAAACATAGCTATAATCGTATTATTATTTTTTAAATAACGTGTTTATAAATTTGGAGATCAGAAGCCGGGCGCTGGTGGCTCACACCTATAATCCTAGCTACTCAGGAGGCTGAGATATGAGGATTATGGTTCAAAGCCAGCTCAGGCAGGGAAGGTCCGTGAGACTCTTTTTTTTTTATTGTTTATTTTTTTTATTAATTTTTTTTCCGTGAGACTCTTATCTCCAATAAACCACCAGAAAACTGGAAGTGGTGCTGTGGCTCAAGTGGTAGCGTGCTTGTCCTGAACTGAAGAGTTGAGGGACAGTGCCCAGGCCCAGAGTTCAAGCCCCATGACTGAAAAAAAAAATTTTTTTTTGGAGATTAGAATAATGCAGTAGTTTCAAATAAAACTATTGGTTGGAAGCTTTGGATAATCTACTCTTAGAAAACCATTTTAACTCTAAGCCTTACAATGTAGAAAATTCTTAAACAGATGGACCAAACTGTATCATTTGTTAATATCACAAACCTGTTCTCAGTATTTCATAGAGTTCCCAAAATGACACCTAAGATGAGCCAGACTCAAAAACACAATTGGGATTTACAGCCTCTCTGAGAAAATAAATGTCTCTTACAAGATGTAGCGATATAAAAGAATGCATTGTAAACCATATTTCAGAAAGAGAATAACATAGAAGCAAAATTTAAAAATGGAGCCGGGCGCTGGTGGCTCACGCCTGTAATCCTAGCTACTCAGGAGGCTGAGATCTGAGGATTGCGGTTCAAAGCCAGCCCGGGCAGGAGAGACCGTGAGACTCCTATCTCCAATAAACCACCAGAAAACCGGAAGTGGC
>NW_012267292.1:7070088-7106073 GCF_000151885.1 Dipodomys ordii
TGAGATCTGAGGATTGCGGTTCAAAGCCAGCCCGGGCAGGAGAGACCGTGAGACTCCTATCTCCAATAAACCACCAGAAAACCGGAAGTGGCACTATATCTCAAGTGGTAGAGCGCTTGCCTTGAGCTGAAGAGCTGAGGGACAGCGCCCAGGCCCAGAGTTCAAGCCCCACGACCGACAAAAAAAAATAATAATAATTTAAAAATGGAGTGGTTGTACATTCAAGCTCCAAATATCTTCATAGATGTCATAATACTACCAATGAAGAACATCTTGAATCGAAGATGCTTGAGCCGTACATTTTACTATCCACGTGTCTCTGGAAATTTAATTGCTCTGAGATAGCCATTTTCCCCAGCTCTTGTGTACCTTAGACGAATCATTTTTGGACTTACTGAGTGTTAATAGATGTGATCCTTTGCCAGCCCCTTCCTTTCCCCCACCCTCTGCCAAAGAAAAGGGTAGGGGCAGGTCTTGGTTTAGGTTTTCCAGAAATAGGCTTTGAGTCAAAGATGAAAGTGCAAATAATGTAGGCAGTGGTCCTAGAAGTGGTCCCAGGATGTAGCAATAGCAGAGTAGGGAAGGAGGGCAAGGAGGGGACCAACCAAGTACGGATGCTTTATCAGGTCAGTTGCCACTTTTTGCACACTGGAACTCAGGGAAGAATTGTAGAACACACCTTGTCTTCTTAACTAATAAACAACTGGGAATGTTGTCTGTCAACCCCCTGTTACCATTTATTGGAACACTTGATTTGGGGGAAAGTAAGTTGCTTGTTTTTCCAGCTTGCCTGTGAGCAGGTTGAGCATACTCTATAGCTACTTAGTACCACCACCAAAAAGAAAAATGTGTTTAGGCAAAGAATGACAGAAGCTCATAGACAGGAGCCCTTAAAAGTGCAGGGTATGCTGAAGGGCTATGGATACAGGTCAGGCAGCACCTGATGATGGAAACACATTTTGTTCCTTTCCTCTCACATAGTCATTCGCAATGCATACTACTTTACATTGGAAGCCCCAAGGTCTACCTAGGAAACCTGAATTAGTACCTCAAATGTGTATCTAATCGGGCTATTGATTCACAGTTTTCATGTGGGGGGGGGGAAACCATTCTTTGTATTTTTTGTTTTTTGGGGGTTGTGGGGCTTGAACTCTGGGCCTGGGCGCTGTCCCTCAGCTCTTCAGCTCAAGGCAAGCGCTCTACCACTTGAGCTACAGCGCCACTTCCGGTTTTCTAGTGGTTTTTATTGGAGATAGGAGTCTCACGGTCTCTCCTGCCCAGGCTGGCTTTGAACCGCGATCCTCAGATCTCAGCCTCCTGAGTAGCTAGGATTACAGGCGTGAGCCACCGGCGCCCGGCTGGGGGGAAAACCATTCTGCTCTATCTCTGAGCTTTTTTCAATCAAGGTTAGCATTCCCCATTTGAGCTACAGCTCCATTTCCAGCTTTTTGGTGGTTAACTGGAGATAAGAGTTTCACGGATTTTTCTGCCCAAACTGGCTTTGAGCCATCAGAGTTCAGCCTCCTGAGTAGCTAGAACTACAGGCATGAGCCACCGGTGCCTAGCCCCAACTTCTTTCTAAATGGAACAATTTCTCTCTGATGATGACGCAACTCATATTTCCATCCAGGCCATGCTGGGTGCCATGATTCGCCAATGGCTTGTGCTCTCTGAGCCAGGTTTTACACTTGATGGGAGGAGGGGATCACTAGAAGACTATGGCGATTTACATTGCTCATGTGGAAGATAAGGTGGGACAGTTCCTTGGAGGTTTTGTTAGGGGAACATGGAGACATATAGGCAATTAGTACGAAGAATGAAAATGTAAATGATGTAAAAAGAGAAGCTATGAGATAGGAATGGAGTTAAGGGAGGGAGGTAGTGTAGGGGCTATAAGGGGCCTTGCCAGGCTGAAATTATGATTGAGCCAAAACTATGAGAAAATAAAACTTTGAATTCATTTCAAGGATATGTTCATGGATCCAGGTGCAATCAGAGATAAATCTGACTGTGGAGGAAGATCACCAGAATACAGCAGGGCCAGGGCCGATAAACGCCTCATCCTAAACCCCTGAAGCCACCTTACATCCAAAAATGCCCTCCAGTTCTCTGTGCAACCTATGTTGTTTACATTCCATGAAGTTTCATGTTAATCCTTGCACAAATGACTTGTTTCTTGAACTTGCTTGAGTAGATCTCTGTTGTTTGGAAGTTTTCTAAATAAGTCAAACTCTCAAACACTTCTGTGACCAGGAGAGGGAGTTGGACAGATGAGGAAGGAAAAATAGAAGTGAAAAATGGTATGCTGAGTGATTGCTGTTAAAAACTCAGGAAATAGCAAGGTGTTTGCTTTAGTCTGGATACTGGGAAAGTTGTACAGGGGGAAAAAAGACAGTTATATTCAGTTAGAAAGAGCATCTCTAAGAAAACCATCCACTCTACTAGCTCTACTCAAGCTCCTAGTTCTTCCCTTTCCATTCAACAACTTGAACCTCAACTCCTAGAGCAGAAAATGTTATGGTTTGGAAAATTAAGACAGAAAGTAAGTGAGCAAGTGAAATGGGTCCAAGGGCTCAGTGATGGGTAGGGAAGATGACTCTGAGGACCTGGTCTCTATGAAAGTCTTCTTTGAAGAACATTTCTTTTCTTTTTTTTTTTTGTTGGTCATGGGGCTTGAACTCTGGGCCTGGGCACTGTCCCTCAGCTCTTCAGCTCAAGGCTAGCACACTACCACTTGAGCCACAGCGCCACTTCCGGCTTTTTCTGCTTATATGGTCCTGAAGAATCGAACCCAGGGCCTCATAGATGTGAGGCAAGCACTGTAACATTATTTTAATGGCTAAAGATAATACCTAAAACACAATAAATTATAAATATTTATTCTCTTCTTTAAAAAGAAAAGGAAGCCAGGCCGCTGGTGATTCACACCTGTAATCCTAGGTACTCAGGAGGCTGAGATCTGAATATCACAGTTCAAAGCCAGGTTGGGCAGGAAAGTTCATTAAACTTTTATCTCTAATTAACCACTAAAAAGCCAGAAGTGGAACCACGGCTCAAAGTTCAGGGACAAAGCCCAGGCCCTGAGTTTAAGATACAGGACTCTCTCTCTCTCTCTCTCTCTCTCTCTCTCTCTCTCTCTCTCACACACACACACACACACACACACACACACGGAAAGGAAATTACTGGGAAGTCTGATTACCTATGCCTCTTAGCTTTATGAAGCTGTAACCTAGTTCTGATTGGAGTAGAACAGAATTCAGGAATTTTATGTCGTTTACTTGCTTCTATAGTAAACAGCATATGTATATCTCCCTGGAATCATGCAGCCCTCAGTGTTAGGAGTCTGTGGGTATCACCCTCCACCCATTTATTTTTCGGATGAAGAAGCTGAGGCTGAACGAGATTGTGTGCCTATACAACCAATTCACAGCAAGGCCTACAGAATAGCCTGCAATTTCAGTCTGAGTGTTCTACGCATCAGAACCTGTTGAGGTTTGTTTGGTTTTAAACCTCAGATCAAATGAAATAACTTTTATTTCCCCCCAATGTCTTGTTTTCTTTTGGGTTTTTTCCCCCATGGTAAATCTTCAAAACCATGTTCCCTATAGACCCAAAGGGGTGCCTTGGACATGGCACACTCTCCCCAGCTAGTGGAGAGCTCTGCTTCCCACCCAGCATCCCCAGCCTCATCCTGAAGTGCAGGCTAAGGTCCCTCCCTGTCTTGCCTTTATCTTCACCATATCCAGAGCAGCACTGTTATCCTGGTCTCCTCCCGGAAGAAAGAACCTAAATCTGGTTCCTCCAGTGTAAGTTGGCTGCCTGGATTTTCAAATGTGCAGACCATGAAATAAAGATTCATGGGATCCAGGTGCTGGTGGTTCACACCTGTAATCTTGGCAAGAGGCTGAGATCTGAGGATCAGGCTTCAAAGCCAGCCCAGGCAGAAAAGTCAGTGAGACTCTTATCTCTAATAAACCACTCAGAAAACCGGAAGTGGTGCTGTGGCTCAAGTGGTAGAGTGCTAGCCTTGAGCTGAAGAGCTCAAGGATAGTGCCCAGGCCCAGAGTTCAAGCCCCATGACCGACAAAAACTAAAAGATAAAAAAAATCATTCATTCATTCATGGGAATAAACTAGGGAACCTCAGTGAAGGAAATGAGCGGACCTTTCCTTGGTGGCAATCTCTTGACCAAGAACAGGCAAATTACAGATTAATACACAAACAGCCTGGAAAGCCTGGAAAGTCCTAAAACTGGGACAGAGTAAAAGCCACAGATTTATTGACTGGGGAACATGGAAAGTCATTTCCTATACAGTAGCTTGGCTCCTTATCTATGAAGGTGTGTTGAAGAGGTTTGTACCTTATTTTACAGGTGACTGTTCTAGCATAGAAAAGGTCTACATTCCAAGTACATTCAATTAAACCACAACTCTGGTAACAGACTGAAACTTCATTATTGATCTCAGATCAGATTTCAAAGAAATTACTCTAACACATCCTTCATAGACTCTAGAATCCAGTCATAAAAACAGAAATCTTTTGAAATCATCTCTGATTTTTTTTTTGAAATCATCATTTACCACCCCCGCTCTGTCAATTGTGGAGTTTGAACTCAGATCCTGGTGCTATCCCTGAGCTCTTTTGCTTCAGGCTAATGTTTTACCACTTTTATCCACAGCTACACTTCCTAACCCCAGTCTTTTTAGGATACTATCTAGACTTTAAAATATACAACATCAAAGACTTTCATAACAAGTCATTTGTTTTATTTTGGTTTGCTTTGGAGATTTTTGGTGGTGGTGGTGGCGGCGGTGATGGTGGTGGTAGCGTGTGTGTGTGTGTGTGTGTGTGTGTGTGTGTGTGTGTGTGTGTTGGTCCTGGGGCTTGAACACAGAACCTGGGTGCTGTCCCTGAGTTTTTGCAAGGCTAGCACTCTGCCACTTGAATCACAGTTATACTCCTAGCTTTTGGTGGTTAATTGAAAATAAGAGTCTCACAAACTTTCCTTCCAGGGCTGGCTTCAAATTTTGATTTTCAGATCTCCGCCTCCTGAGTAGTTAGGACTTCTGTGATCCACCAGTCCCCAACATTTATTTATTCTTGTTTTCTAAGCCCATAGCCAGTGGACAGTGCAGCATTTGATTCCTTTCAAGAATCAAAAAATGACCACATTTCCATCTGATCAATGATACAGAACTATGTCTATATTAGGGGAAGAAATAAAAGGATTTTTCTGGACTTTCTTTTATTATTATTATTTTTATTGTGAAAATACTGTACAGAGGGATTACAATTACATGGGCAAGATAATGAGTACATTTCTTATCAAGTCGTGTAGCCTCCTCCTTTGTTTCCCCTTCCCATCCTTTCCCATCCTCCCTCCCCACCCCCCCACCTAATCCTCCCCACCCCCCCACACACACCAGAGTTGTGAAGTTCGTTTTCAACATAACAACTTGTACATCTCATTGTTGCAATGGGTCCACCTGTATCCTTATTTAAACAATTTGTTTTTCCCCTTCCCCTCCACAAATTATACCGACATAAATACAGTGAAAGCAGGGATTATACTGTGGAGGAGGGACATACAAAGCAACAAAGAAATAATCTTATAAATAAGTTAGAAACAATCGCATGAAAGAAAAAAGTATTTGAATACTTATCTTGGGGTTTATTCCCCTAACATCAACTTATCTGACCTTTTCTGTTTGACTCAGGCATATACTAGTTATTGCAAATAAGGAAAACCATGGGACCTATGTTTCTTTGGGCCTGGCTTACTTCACTTAATATAATTTTTTCCAAGCCTTTCCATTTCCTAACAAATGGGGCAATCTCATTCTTTCTGATAGAGGCATAGAATTCCATTGTGTATATATACCACATTTTCCTGATCCATTCATCTACTGAGGGGCATCTGGGTTGGTTCCATATCTTAGTTATAGTAAATAATGCTGCAATAAACATAGTCGTGCTGGTAGCTTTAGTGTGGTCTTGTTTGTAAACATTTGGGTAAATGCCCAAAAGTGGGATTGCTGGGTCATAGAGGAGCTCTATGTGGAGTCTTTTGAGGAACTGCCATACTATTTTCCAAAGTGGCTGAACAAGTTTACACTCCCACCAACAATGCAGTAAGGTTCCCTTCTGTCCACATCCCCTCCAGCATCTGTTTTGCATTTCTTTTATGGCTAGGGAGGTTGAGCATTTCTTCATGTGTCTATTGGCCATCCTTCTTTCCTCTTCAGAGAAGTTTCTCTTTAAGTCTTTAGGCCACTTATTTATTGGGCAGTCTGGACTTTCATACCATGGTAATTCGTGAATGTTTTATGAAGCAGGCAGAGAAAGCTAACCACACTCAACTAATATTTTGGCTTCCAGAGTTTTAACTAAGATTGTATACAAAATCACAGCAATCTCACGCAAACTGATATTTCTCTGAGAGAAAGGGGAATTTTCTTTTCCTAATGATTTACAAATAACCATACCAACAATAAATCTATATATAAGAAGGCCTGGAAAGATCTGCTTACAAGAGGACTATTTTTTTGTAAGGTTCATCAGTGCCTGAACTCAAGTAAGAGAAAGGACTTTAAATTTCCCTTCATTATTTTCAAGAACACTCCTAAATTGAGTAAGAGAGTAGAATCAAAGTAGCAAAATCCTCTAAACATGTATAGTATATGAGTAAAAGTCTTAGAATATAGCCAAGTAATTGGGAAAAATATTTACCAGCAATGTATCAGACAAAGGCCTAATATCCATTATACACAGGGACCTCAAGAAACTAATCCTTCCCAAATCTAACAAACCAATCATTAAACGGGCAAAGGAGCTAAAGAGAGACTTCTCAGAAGAAGAAGTAAAAATGGCAAAGAAACATATAAGGAAATGTCCATCATCCCTGGCTGTAAAGGAAGTACAAATAAAAACAACACTAAGATACCACCTTACCCCAGTAAGAATGGCCCACATCCTAAATTCAGCCAATGACAAATACTGATAGGGATGCAGAAAAAGAGGAATCTTATTGCAACCACTTTGGAAAGTAGTCTGGAGGTACCTCAGAAAGCTAAATATAGACCTCCCCTATGACCCAGCCATACCACTCCTAGGCATCTACCCTGAGCAAGGACACAAGATACACTTCCATGTTCATTGCAGCACTGTTCAGAATAGCCAAGATATGGAAACAACCCAGATGCCCCACTACAGATGAGTGGATCTAAAATTGTGGTACTTAAGCCATTAGAAAGGACAAAATAATGGCATTCACAGGGAAATGGATGGAACTAGAACAAATTATTTTAAGTGAGGTGAGCCAAGAGCAGAGAGGTCAACAGCACATGGTCTCCCTGATATGTGGATGTGAAATACAAAACGCAAGGAGATATGACAAAGTAAGCAGGACTCAAGAAACAAAAGACCTCCACTCAATTTGTTGTATCATTTCTAAATGACCCAATATTGTTGACCAACTACACATATATATATATATACATTATATATATATACATTATATATATATATATATATGCACACATCTGAGGGAAGCTAGGAGGAGGGCACAGAATGAGGGAAATAGGAAAATATACAACAGAGGGGCCCATCAGCAGTACTAGACATTGATGAAAACAAGCTAAGCAACTCAAGGGCAGTGATGGGAATGAGAGGGAAAGAGGGAACAGCTTACACTAAGCAAAAGGAAAAAAATGTACATATCACCCGATATGGAAGAAATAGTTGTATTGTCAAAGCTCACAGAATTTACAAACATAGGCCATGATAATGACAATTTGCCTTGTGAAGGTTAAAATGTGTTTATGACTTTAAGTATCACTATCCCACAATACTGTGGAATTTGTGAAATTTATGTGATCACTTAATCTCAGTAAAAAATTATTTTAAAACAATCTGAGAATAACATGCAACTTGTGAAATAGGACTTTTTCTACCTGCCATGGAACCATGCAGCAGTTAATGAGTGAAGAAATGTCTTTGGAATGGAGAAAAAGGAAGAAGTAAAGCAAGATGGTCTCTAAAGCAAAGCTTGGGCATTGATTAAAGTAAAACTCAGGAAAGATCTATTTAACATAGGTAGAGCTATCGATGATCCATTGGTCATCACTTGAATCCAGAAACTGTCTTCTATACGTCTTGCATGGTGATTCATCCCTAGTGACTTAGACTTAGTGAAAGTTAAATGAGAAAATCTTGGCAGCATGAAATAGACTGAATCAGTGACAATTGTAGCAGGTCTTTGTTTCACTCTGAATATTCTATGCATTTTGCCAATATTATTTCTCTATCTCACATCACATTAGATTGAACAGGAGAAGACTCACTATGTTTGCTCTCACATATACAGAGAGAAATATGGGCAGAAACAGAAAGAGTCTCCAAATGGAAAGATTAAAAACATATAAGCATTTGTTTGAAAACTAATTTACACAACAACTTTAAAGGAATGTAAAGAATACATACTCTAGTTGGGTGCTGGTGACTCACTCCTATAATCCTAGCTACTCAGGAGGCTGAGATCTGAGGATCACAGTTCAAAGCCAACCCAGACAGGAACGCCCATGATAATCTTATCCACAATTAACCACCAAAAAGCTAGAAGTGGAGCTGTGGTTCAAGTGGTAGAGTATTAGCCTTGAGCAAAAAAGCTCAGAGACAGCACCCTGGTCCTGGAGAAGAATGCTGGAAGGAAGGCAGCACAAAGGGACTTTTGGGTAAATAACCTTTTCTTCATGTGCAGCCACATAAGTAGGTTCAGCTTATAAACCTTCCAGCTGTGCTCTAGGCATCTTTCCACTCTGGTCAGCTGGGTGGGAAGCAGATGTGAGATGAAGTCAGCAGAGGAAAAGTCTCATTGGGCAACAGCATCTGGGAGGAAGGGAAACAGAAGCAAGCCCATGTCCGAATGCTGTTAGACCATTTGCAGAACTGGCAACGCTCTGGACTGTTCATTGGGAACTCCGTGGCTGGGATGGATCATGGGAGGAGTTCCAGCATAGGATGACCAGGCCCTGGTAACACAGTCTTGCTCAGTCATTGCCTGGGTCACTTTGGGAAGTGTCCTTGTCTCAGAGGCTGAAGTTAATAGCAATAGTTGTTAGATGGCCATCCTTCTTGCAGCAAGGCAACGAGTTCTTTTTGGGGAAGGGGGTATGTGTGAGTGACCTGTGGTCCACTTAGAGAGAAGGGTGGATTGTGGGTATAACTTACCTATTGCTAACACAATCCACAAATATACCACATCTCAACAAAAAGTGTGTGTGTGTTTTGTCTGGACTTTTTTAATTTTTATTTTATTATAAAGATGCTGTATGGGGGGAGTTACAGTTATATGAGTAAGGTAATGAATTCATTTCTTGTCAAACATTGTTACCCCCTCCTTTGTTTTTCTCCTACTATCCCTTCCCTCCCCCTCCTCCCTCACTCCCTCACTCCTCCCTCCCACCCAGAAGTTGTAAAATTTGTTTCCAATATAGTGTCTTGTGAGCATCATTGTTACAATGGGTCATCCTGTGTCTTTGTTTCAACATTTTGTTATTCCTCTTCCCCTCCCCAAATTAGATAAATGTATATACAAGATTCAGGGTACCAAAATCAAATACACTGTGTCTTGTCTGGATTTTTCACTCAAGGCTGGAACTCTATCACTTGAGCCACAGCTCCACTTCTACTCTTTGCTGGTTAATTGGAGATACGAGTTCCAAGACCTTTCTTTTCCAAGCTGGCTTCAAACTTTAATCCTGAGATTTTAGCTTGAGAAGTTAGGATTACAGGCATGAGCTACCAGCACATGCTATTAGAAAGTATTTTTAAGAAAAAATAGTGTGCCACTATTCCAGGCATTCTCAGTATCTCACACAGAACCCCAAATGTGAGACAAGTTAAATCAATGAAAAATGGAAATATGATGAGTTTTTTCTCTTCCCATATTTTCCCAGAACAAAATGATAAGATAATGCATAATCTTTTCTTGCTAAGTTTTCATCTCATCAATTCTTCTTAAATTTTTATCGTCCTACTGCATGTCTGTATAAGAACAAGCCAAAGTCTGATTCATATTTTATCATATCAATTTGTCATGAGATTCCATAAATAGACTGTGACATCCAGGTGTTCCAACACATAAATAAATGTGAAGTCCTAGGAAGCTACATAGAAAAAATGGATACTGGAACAGGGTGGACCCCACAGAAGATCAACACTGTAAGTCGCCAGCCAATCAATCCAATCCCAAAGCTCACCAGTCATTCTGTGGATCCTGAGCTGTTCCTGGTTCTCTCTTGTTATCTTCTCTACTTATTCCTCTGGGCACAGGTGGATTGAACCTAGAGTGCTTAGTCCCTGCTTTCCTTTATCTGCCTTCATTTGCCTCTTTTTCTGCCTAAGCCTAGATCTTAATCCTACTCACTGGATTCCAACACACACTCACACACACACACACTCACACACACACACACTCCTTTCCAACTATCCTTTCTGAGGCTTTCCATTCATAATTTCTTACCTTCACATTGTGTTTTCTACCTGGCTCATCCACCTGGCCTGGTTCCTACACCAGAGACCTCCAAACTTACCCTATCTTGTTGACGCCTTGATGTTAAAATATGTTATGTACAAGAATATTTTGAAGGCCAGTGTGGTGGCAAATGTCTGTAATCACGGCCCTCAGGAGGTGGAGGCCCAAGGATTGCAAGTTTAAGGCCAGCCTGAACCATATATTAAGACACTATCTTACAAAACTCCAGGGTAAAAAAAAAAAGATCTATTTAGAAGTTTGAGATAGAGTCAAGTATGTTTAGCACAGAAGACAGATACAGATATAGATGATACATATAAATATAGATGAGATAGAGATAGAAAGTTCTTCTGAGGCTAGGATGAAAGAGCACTATTTGGGAGTCATGGCATTAGAAATATCTTATATAGTGGAAGGTGATCAGCAGTCATTTACTTACCATTTTATGGTATTGCAAACAATAAAATTTGTACTTAAACAAATCCAATAAATACCTTCATAAATGATTGGAGCAGGAAAGACATTGATTTAATTGCACAGAATCCATTGCATTTGTTTGGGAAGAGCATCCTCATTTCCTTGGAAGGGCTAATCTTTTCACCACAGTGAGCAGCTTCGATAGAACTACTCCAGAAACACCCTTGCATTCTCAAGCCATGTTAAGGACATCAGACTCTTGAGACTGTGAGTCTTCAGCATCGAGACCCAAGGACAGGGAAGAAAGGGTGAGATATGTATTCTAACAGGATGTCATAAAAAATAAGTGAAATAGACCCAACCCTGGAGAGCTACTTTTCTCTTCAGACCTAGTTTTTAAGGAATAAAACAATTTCCGGTGAGAACATTTCCATAACCCCCAACCACAGGGACAGAAGGAGAATATAAAGCAATGGTTCCCATTAAAATCAGAACAAGATTTTATTCACCAATGCAACAGATATTTACTTAAATGACTGAGATCTTTATATTGGCCATGATAGCAAAATAGAGACCTAATTTACCCTCTGCTTGCAACAACAAAGGCAAAATATAAGGAGTTGATGGAGAACAGTGATCCTGAAAGGGGACATATACAAGATGATCCCTACCATGACCTCAATCTATCTACTGGACAAAATGTCTAGGCTGCCAGAAATCCAGGAAGAACTCAAAGATCTCTTTAAATAAGGGAAAGCTAGGCATACAGGTAGGCCAGGCAGAAGGAATGAAAGTGAAAGAGAAAGGTACATGGAGAATTTCACAGATTTATGGAGAAGTAACACTCAATCATGATTGCATGTGCTAGGGAAAGAACCACCTAAAAGAATTACAAGAAACAACTGGGTTCTGGTAACTCATGCCTGTAATCCTAAATACCCAAGAGACTGGTTCAAAACCAACCCCGTCAGGAAAGTCTGTGAGACTCTTATCTCCAGTTAACTACCAGAAAAGTGGCACTATGGCTCGAAGTGGTAGATTGCTAGCCTTGAGCAAACAACTCATGGACAGGCCCTGAGTTCAAGCCCCATGGCAGAAAAAAAAAAAAAAAACTACATAGAATCACAAAGTTATCTAGTATCAAAGAAGGCAAAATTGACAATCTCTAGCATCTAAACAAAAGCTAGGAGGCACACAAACATACAACCCATAGTGAAGAAAAAAATCAGTCTATTAAAACTGGCCTACAATTTGCACATTTGCTAGACAGAATTAGTGAACGAGGATACTAAAAGCAGTCCTTATGACTCTATTATATATGTGCAAGAGACCAGATAAATGACTGAGCATGAAAGACTAGTATACAAGGAAGGTATTTTAAAAGCTGCAAACTAGGAAATCACAGTAAAATCTGTAATTAATAGAACTGTCCAATTGATCATTTGTTATCAGTGGGGTTGCTGGGGTTTTTTGGGGGGGGCTTTAGTTTCATTATTTTTATTGTTTTAGTTTTTTGCCACATTGGGTTTTAAACTCAGGGCTGTGCACTTTGTGAGGCAGATACTTTATTTAGGCAAATGTAGCCATATCTCTGGCCCTTTTTGATTTAGACTAGTCATCAGATAGAGTCGGTGGTTTTACCTGGGGGTGGCCTTAGATCATAATCCTCCTATACAGAGAGTCTGGTGTAACTCTATCTAGATACCACTATGTCTGGCTTATTAGTTGATAAGGAATCTCACTAACCATTTGTGCAGGCTAGCCTCAAACCCAATCTTTACCTTCTGAGTATCTGGGATTACAAGTGTGAGCTACCATAACAGCCTAATTCCCTAGGTAATGTAAGATATTGGCATTTAAGTAAAATAGGAACAGATTATATGGGAATACTACACTATCTTTGCAAATTTTATGAAAAGCTACAATTGTTTCAAAGAAACTTTTTATAACAGCACATAAACCATTCTTGGTCATATATCCAAGCAGATATAAGTTCAGTGTACAATAGAGATATCCGCACTCGTGTTTATAACAGCACTATTCACAATAGACAAACTATAGAATCTATGAACTATGGTTTCTATAAACTGATAAATACATAGTAAATATTAAATATATGCGTATATCATACATATATGTCACATGCTGGTGGCTCACACCTATAATTCTAACTAATCAGGAGGCTGAGATCACAGTTCATAGCCAGCCTGGGCAGGCAAGTCCATAAGACTCATATCTCCAACTGACTACCGAAAAGTCAAAAGTGAATCAGCAGCTCAGTGGTAAAGCACCAGCCTTCAGCAAAAAGCTAAGCAGCAGTGTCCAGGCCTTGAATTCAAACCCTATTACCATTAAAAAGAAGGTTATATGGGTAAGTTTAAAAATACAGTTCCAAAACAATATGACTGTAAGAATTTCTTAAAGTTCTACCTAAACATCAGAAAGAGTGAAAAATCTAAAGGACAATATCCGGGCCCTGAGTTCAAGCCCCAGTACAGTCCCCCCAACCCTGCCACACACACACAAATTAAAACAAAATTGGAATAGCTCCTCTTTGGAGAGCAGCTAGACTGTGTGTGTGTAGATGTGTGTACCTGTGTGTATATGAGAAAATTAGAGGGGTTGTCTGTTACCATAACAAAATACCTGAGATAATGAACTTATAATGAGAAAAGATCTATATTGGCTCATTGTTTTGGAGATTTCGGCCCATGGTTGTTGACTCTGCTGTTTGGGGGCATTGAGTAAGGCAGTATAAAACCTGGTGGGGTGGGGGCTAGGTTATAAAATAAAAAGCCCATTCACTTCATAGCTAGTGAACAACAGAAAGAGGAAAAGACTGGAATTCTAAAAACATCTTCAAGGGCACACTTCCAATAATTTAAACCCTTTTCTCTTAGTGTTTCTATTACCTCCCACAGCACCAGGCTGGGAACTACCCCTTCAAAAGATGGGCCTTTACATATATGTTTAGAGGAAGTCAGGTAAAGAAGAGGTATAGAGCTGAAATTATACATCTTTTTTCAGCGAGGATCCTTGTGAGAGCTGAGGACCTAGAATTTGCGAGCTCACTGTGTGAACTAGCTACACGAGGTGCCGACTGGATGAAATAGGTTTTGCTCTCCTTGTAATCTGGCTCACTGAGCTAGTGCTCAATGGCTGCAGATGAAAATGAATTCCGAACTTCTCTGGGTAGATTTCATGAAGTATATCCAGTACATTACCAATAAAACTTAACTGAGTTCATCTTATATCTGGGGACACTTAAAGACACTCCCATAAAACTCTACTGATGAAAGACTTTCTTATTGATTGCAATCATTATTGGCTCAGCTTGTCCAGCAGAAAGCAAATATGCATTACCCCCCTCCCCAAGAAAACACATTTCAGAAACCCACCAATTTTATGAGACGAGCCTAAGAGATGAAAGCATGCACTCAAAATCCCATCACAATTTTTCAGGAGACCTGCTTCAGCCAGCAAGAGCCCTGCAATCCAGAAAACTCCAGAGCAGCAGGCCACTATGATTCATGTAATGAAGCAGTGGCCATGTGGTCTGATTAGAAAGGTGGCCCACACCTAAGCGAACTAATTTATTATTTTATACCATATTAAAATTTCATTTCTATTAACTCAGCCTACCAACTATTGATCTAAAAGTAAAATTAATTCTTGCTCTCACATAACAAAGAATTGCAGTTTAGAGTGAAATAAACTTATACTTGATTGCACAATAGAAACCACCATGCTTCCTTCTTACAAACATACCTAATTAGCAAAGATATTCATTTCCCCCTGATGTTGGGGGGTGGGGAGAGGAGGTATCACTAGTCTAAGCACATAGTTGCCTTTTATGTATATCAAAATTTGCATAGAGCAAATTCCTTTTGAGACAAAGCTTTAGAATGAAGTAGAATATGGATTTGGCATGAGGTTTTTGAAGAGAAGGTCAGAGAGAGTAAGTGGCAAGTGTTTTTCAGGAACCAACCGGAGAATTATTTGTCTTATACCACAGGTCTACTCCTGAATTCTTCTCTCTGACTATGTAAAAAAAATTCTTCAGAATTCTCCACAAAACACATATTTTATATTATGCTGTATGGCCTACTTTAAGATATACCAAGTATAGTACCAGACCTGATGATGTCATAAATTTCTAAACTTAAATGAAAATTACTTACATTTTAACTAAATGACAACATTCAATGCAGATAAAAGTGTGACATGATTTGTATTCTGTGGCATTGACAGTAATATGTATCATTAATTGTACAGATGTTTAGTATCCTTCTAGAAGTTCACTATTATAGTGATATCAGCCCAAAAGAGGAGGAAGGGCTTTGTGGAAAGATGGACTTTGAGATATCACTCATGGAAGTAAAAACTGAAATGACCTACTTTGGATATTTCCTTACTTATGGGTAAAATTTTCAGATACTTACCTGGCAACATTTGAGAGATGTCAGAGAGTCTGCCTTACTTCATCTGCTATGATTGTCTGAAATCTTAGCAAGTTAGGTTAGAAGCATTGCATCCAGCAATTGCTAAAAGAAAGAAGAAAAGCAGTGACATTGATCAAGATACCTTGTATTCATAAACTGCTTTGTATAACTACCTAAAAATAATGATACAAAAGAAAAGAATTAAAAACAAAGAAAGAAGAGAGAAAAAGAAATATGGAGAAGAGATGGGGAAATGAGGGAGAGAAGGAAGGAGATAAGGAAAGAGAGAAAAGGAAGGAAAGGACAGAAAAAGACCTCAAATCCTAAAACAGAAAAATGGGAGACATAAGTTTTGGTATATCAGTAATCACATTAAATGCTAATAGATTTTAGTATAAAAACACCATGTGTAAGCCGGGCGCTGGTGGCTCATGCCTGTAATCCTAGCTACTCAAGAGGCTGAGATCTGAGGATCGCGGTTCAAAGCCAGCCCGGGCAGGAAAGACTGTGAGACTCCTATCTCCAATAAACCACCAGAAAACCGGAAGTGGCGCTGTATCTCAAGTGGTAGAGCGCTCGCCTTGAGCTGAAGAGCTGAGGGACAGCTCCCAGGCCCAGAGTTCAAGCCCCACGACCGACAAAAAAAAAACAAAAACACCATGTGTATACCTTAAATTGGAACAAAAAGAGTTAGTGAACTTTACTATATAATTATAATTAATATATAATAATATACTAATTAAAAGACAGTAACTACCAATTTTGTCAATCTATCTCCAGCCCAAAAATTGACTGGACTCAATTATAATTGAGTATAGTACCTATTGCAAACTAATTTTATATATAGGGACCCAGAGATGTTGAAACTAATAAGATAAAGAGATATCATTATGCAAATTGAAATAATTAGAAAAAATAGACTTAAGAACAAGAAATATTGCTGGGCACTAGTGGCTCACACCTATAATCCTAGATATTCAGGAGGCTGAGATTTGAGAAACACAGTTCAAAGCCAGCCCAGGCAGGAAACTCTGTGAGACTCTTATCTCCAATAAAGCACTAGAAAACTGGAAGTGGTGCTGTGGCTCAAACGGTAGAGTGTTCACCTTGAGCTGAAGAGCGCAGGGAATAGTGCCCAAGCCCAGAGTTCAAGCCCCACGACTGACAAAAAAAAAAAAAAGAACAAGAAATATTATCTGACATAAAGAGACACATCTAAGGCTGAGATATTGTTCAAATGGTGGAGTGATACCTAGAAGCATGAGGCCCTGGGTGCCAAACCCTAGTACAAGAGAAGGGGAAAGAAGAGGAAAGGGAAAGGGAGAGGGGGAGGAGGGGGGACAGAGAAGAAAGAGACATATATAAAGATAAAAATAAACAATTCACCAGAAGGACATAACATTTCTAAATTTGTATGTGCCTACTAACATAAATTTCAAAATAGACAAAGCAAAATTGATTTTTAACAACGGAAAGAAAAATAAATAAATCCACAATTATAATGGGATAATAATCTAAAAAAAAAAACCAAACCTGTGTGGTATTTGGGATTAAACTCATTTCCTAGGCAATCACTCTCCTACTTGAGCTACAGCCCCAGCCCAGATAATAATCTTTAAATCATGAAACATCTTTGAAGTCTTAATTCATAATCATCTCTGAGGTGGCTTGTAACTTAGACTGAAGGAAAGGGACAAGAGTAAATCCCCTCTGAATAAAGTACACAACAATGGAAAAGGTGCAAGGAGTTGGGGTCAGAAAATTGTTCTAGAGACAAAGGCAAAAAGGAAAACAAATAATAGGATGGGGTTGGGAAAAGAGAAGACTATCTAACCCTGTAGGTCAATGTAGAAATTCAGCCCATAATATATACGAGAAGCACTGGGGAACACAATGTCTCTGCTTTTTCAGTCTCCCTAATACGAATCCATATATTCAAACATGTGTTTGCAAAGAGCTAGGAAATGAACTGGATAAGAATCTGCTTCCCTCAACAAAGTGAAAAACATTTCCATATTAGACTTGAATCGAGTTAGTCTACTAGTACTCTGCCTTCTTATCTATAGGCATATGCTGTATGAAGGAATTAGAACTGTCTAAAGAATTGACTAGAATGTTAATTATCTAGTCCCTTGGACAGTCATCGCTTCATTGACTGACCTCCAGAGAAGATCTCAAATAAAATTTGCCTAAAAGACAAACCTTCTTCTTCAAAATAACTCGACTCAAAGTACTCTATTCTTTTCTTAGAAGAACACTTCAGAGTCCCCTTTTTCACTCTCAGGAAATCTTTTCTGTCTTACCTAAATATCTGTGAATCAAGGTAGAGCCCTATAAAGCAAAATAGAGTTGTAATGGGCTTTAGGGGCTGAGAGAAGGGTTCTACGTACTTGAGAAACCAGGAACAATGTTCTGATACAGTAGCATTTGTTACTGGCTTTAGAGAATGTACAGGTTTTAGCTGTTTACTGGTGGCTCACATCTGTAATCCTAGCTACTCAGGAGGCTGAGATCTAAGAATTGTGATTTGAAGACAGCCTGGGCAGGAAAGTCTGTGAGACTCTTATCTCTAATTAACTACATAGAAAAAGCTCAAAGTGGTGCTGTGACTCAAAGTGATAAAGCGCTAGCCTTGAACAAAAATGAAGCTCAGGCACAGCGCTCAAGCCCTGGGTTCAAGCCCCAGGACAGGCACATAAGAAAAGAATATACACATTTTGACTCACGTGAAAAGGTGATTTGAAAATGGATCCAAGGCTGCTGGGGAAATGTCGAAGAAGGAATGGGGCAGAGCAGGGAGAAATCAAAAAGAGATGATACCATATTGAGGAGGGTGTCACGTATCAGATTAAAAATATCAACTTGGCTTTGTTCTGTAGCTAATGAGGAGCAATGGCAACTTTGTAGAAATTATAACACTAGAGCTGAATTTTAGGTCAATTATCTAGCAAAAAGATGGCATGGGCTGGGAGGAAGAATGGGGATGAAATGTGAAAGATTGTTAGAAAGTCCTTCCAACTATTCAAGTAAAAGAAAGCAGCGACTATGGAGAGAAGTGACAGAATGAAGCCTTGAAGACAGAGTTTTTATCCATCCTTAGGTACACAGTTCAATTCTCAAGAACTATTTGTTGAACTAGAGCTGCTCTTAGTCTTCAAGAGTCGGTAGAAGAGATGAAGAAGAAAGAGGAATCAAAATGGATAATATAATATATATTATAAATACTATATATATATAATAATTTTGAAACATTGAGAACTTAAAGGCTCAGTTCAAGTGCTAAGCTCCAGAGGTTCATGCTTATAATCCTAGCTACTCAGAAAGCTGAGATATGAGGGATCATGGTCTGAAGCCAGTCAGGCCAGACAAATCTACTAGACTCCATCTCCAATTAAGCAGCAAAAAGTTAGTCTGGAGGTATAACTTAAGTGGTAGAACACCAGCATTGACCTTGCTAGAGTGCAAAGGCCCTGAGTTCAAGCCCAGTTGTTGGCAAAACAAAACAAAATAAAGCAAAGCAAAACAAAATAAAAGTAAAATCCTCATTCTAAAGGCTCTAGGATTCAGTATTCTTAGAATCATTACTAAATTCTTAAATACATGCCCATCTTTATAACTGAGAAACATCAGATTTGTTTGGGCTTATTGTCCCAAAGAGACACCATACAGACCAAATAACAAGAAATCCAGAGAAGTTTATTTATTTTTATTTTTTTAATGGTTATGGGGCCTGAACTCTGGGTCTGGGCGCTGTCCCTCAGCTCTTCAGCTCAAGACTAGCACTTGAGCCACAGCACCACTTCCGGCTTTTCTGTTTATGTGGTGCTGAGGAATCGAACCCAGGGCCATGCATGCAAGGCAAGCACTCTACCACTGAGCCACCTTCCCAGCCTTGCAGAGTTTATTTTAAGCATGTTGTTGCAATAAGCCAATGTTGTTTGAGGTCTTGCCAAGCATTATGCTCAGCAATTTATGGGATTTCTCTCGTTTAACCTTCCCCAGCTCTCTAGGTCACCTTCTCCAGGAGCAAGTGCACCTCAACTGAAACCAGAAGTAAGAACACTGGCTCTTCTGCCTGTGACTGAAAAGTAAAGGTCAAATTATCAGAGAAGCAACTCTATCTTCTCTCTGATTGGTTGTTTCTTCAGAAGTCCTGCTCTAAGGTGTAAAAACTCCCTTTCCTTCTAAAGGAGGGATGGGGGCGGGAGATGAAGCCCACCTGCTAGCAACCAGGCACTCACAGTATGGGCCTCTGTGAGTCAATTCAGACCTTTGTTGCAAGCAACAGAAGTGAATTGACAAAGTCAATAAAGAGCTAAGAGAATTGAGTGGGAACATTGGAGTGGCTGAAGGAGTAGAAAGGAGTGTGCTTCCCCACCCCCACCCCGTGCTAAAGACAAATAGATCCTTTCCCAGTCTGCCACTGAAGGAACTGGTGGCCACCAGCTTCGCCTCATTGGCTCTGCTCGAAAGGTCAGGTTTGCAAGATAGAGCATTTGATTGGCCAGGCTTGGGTCATGTGACCACACCTTCCCTGGGGAACTGAGCTCTCCCCCCCCAACACACACACACACACACACACACACACACACACACACACACGAAGAGAGAAAATTGCTGGTGTCTGTTACCAGAGAGGGAATAATGCTGGACCTACACAGCTACACAGCAGTGCTCATGGGAGCTTCAGGAGGCAGGAATTTCTGAGGCTGCAGAGGCTGCAGGGGTTCCAGGGACACACAGATCATTTTGAGCTTTCAGTACCACAAGTGTTGACACTTGTCTCTTTGCTGCTTCTGCAGTGCTAGATGTAGTTATCACCCATATTACAGTATCATTAGGCCAGTAGCACATGAAATCAACTAGGAACATTTCATTTTAAACTTTGCTGATTTTTCAAACTTGCTTTGCATTTTTGTTAATGATTCGTTGCCCTGTTTTATGCCTCCTCCAATAAAGTGCCACCATACATGATATTAGCCCCATTAGACAGGAAGTTAGCATTATTTATGATTAGAAGCAGGGTTATGATGCATTAAAAATTGGAAAGAAAATTATTTCCACAGGCCTCGTCTAAGCTTTGGAAGGTGGGGATTTCATATGTCAGACTTCTGCTTTTTCTGTGGATATCGGGGAGTGAGGACTGTCAGGAAAACTGGCTGAAGCCAAGGGGCTGTTGCTCAGCATCATGGGGAGCACACCAGTATTTCCTTGGTCTCACTAGAGAAAGATGCAGCCGAGGTTGAGCTCATTATTCTCTGGTGAGTTACTTCTGGGTTTTAATCTTATAGGGATGTGAGATGGATCCACTATGGTAAATGGGATTCCATTATTACTCAGTGTCCCAACCACATGGAGATAACTTTAAAAAAAATCAACTAGATTAGTGCAATTCTGTACTTAGCTAATGCAATTCTGTACTTTATCAGCATGTGAAACCATGGCAATGAACAATTACGGTCTTGTTATATACTGTTTTGCTTCTTCTTTTTTTTTACTCTTCCAGATTGCGACAAAAGATATCACCAATAAATAAATAAATAAATGGATAAGGGAAAGTTATAGTGAAAGGGCCAGGAAGCTGAAATGTGTGTGGTGGAATGGTGGGAGTGTTAAAATGAATTGAGAGAATGGTGGACGAATGCAGGCATGGTATTCAGTGTGAAAATATTCACATGTGTAAACGGAACCACGCAGCTTGACAGGATGTGTGGGGTTGGGACAGATGGGGGAACGGATGGAAGGGGTGATATTAATCAAGATGTATTATACTCATACATTGACATGTTCAATTGAAATCCCTTTGTACAACTACTTAAAGGTATTTTAAAAATAAAGATAATACAAAATTTTGAACCAGAAAATAAGACAAAAGTAGCATGCACACTAATAAAAAGAAATAAAGATGGGAACACAAGAGAAAATTAAGTGGAGAAAAGGAGGTTTATTTTACATTCCCAAACATGAAGTCCCTTAAAGGTCTGCATTAACAATGAGCTAATTCCCTATTAAATGAGAAGTTTAAAGCTTTTTTGCTCACAGCATTCTACCATATGAGCCACGCCTCCAGTCCAGCTTTTCTTCTCTGGTGACTTGTAGGTACAGTCTCTCATGATTTTCTGCGCTGGTTGGCTATGAACTTGGACCCTCTAGATCTCAGCTTCCTGAGTAGCTATGATTAAAGGAGTAAACTACCAGCACCCCGTCCTATCACTTACTCATAGCTGACAATGGTTAACATCCATGAATTAAGAAGTAGATTTAATTATCATCCTCACTTTATACTATGAAAACATGTAGGCTTAACAAAGTTAAATAACCTTAATAAAGTCATATAGCTTTTAATAGAGCCAGAACTTGAACTCAGGCAATGTGGCTCTGGAACTGTTCTTAACTGTTACATTATACTTTCTCTAGTTAAGTAAGTTATCCTTAACTAGAAAGCATACGTAGAGCTGCCAGTGGCTCACATTGGTAATCTTAGCTAGTCAGGAGACTGAGATCTGAGGATGGTGGATTAAAGCATGCGTGGGCAGAAAAGTACCCATGAGACACTTATCTCCAATTAACCACTCAAAAAAAAAAAAGGAAGTAGACACATGGCTCAAAGTGGTTGAGTGCTAGCCTTGAACAAAAGAGCTCAGGGATGGCTGGGAAGGTGGCTCAGTGGTAGAGCGCTTGCCTTGCATGCATGAGGCGCTGGGTTTAGTTCCTCAGCACCACATAAACAGAAAAAAACAGAAGTGGTGCTATGGTTCAAGTGGTAGAGCGCTAGCCTTAATCTGAAGAGCTGAGGGACAGTGCCCAGGCAGAGTTTAAGAGCTCAGGGACAGCACCCAGGACCTGAGTTCAACCCCCATGATCAACAACAACAACAACAAAAACGTACATAATTAGGTAATTTCAAGAAACCAGAATACTTTGAGTGTGTCTGAGTTCAGGCACAAAATTATATATTACCTTTGCTATCAATAAATATCATGGCAAAAGAAAAAAATTATAAAATGACTCCCAGCTAGTGAACTCTCTAAGGCCTGAACAGAGAATACTATGAAACAATTCCAACCATGTGATTTACATAGAAAAGAGATTCCAGGAAGTCTACCCTCAGTCCTAAGAAGCCAGAGAAGTTGCATCTAACAAATTTCAGATACAATTTGGAGAGTTAATTTGACAGGCTTTAAAGATAAATGTCTAAATAGTCAAGAAGATGGCAAAATAAACTTAATAAAATGAGAACGGGACAATTTGGGTGGGGAAGAGAAACCAAAACAAATGGATATCTCAGGAATAAGCAAATATTCTCACTGAAATTTAAAAACAAAACAATCCCCCCAACTGACAAACAGGCTAAATAATAAGTTAAGCATAGCTCAAACAGAATAAGGGTTTAAAAGACATTTCTCAGCATGCAATAGTTTTTATCGATGAGGGCTGGGGATGTTTGTCAGTGGTAGTATACTTGCTATACCATGCTAAAGTTCGGGGTCAGTCCTCAGCAAGAGAGAGAGAGAGAAAGAGAGAGAGAGAGAGAGAGAGAGAGGGAGGGAGGGAGGGAGGGAGAGGGAGAGGGAGGGAAAGAGGGAGGGAGGGAGGGAGGGAGAAAAGAATATGAGAGAGAAGTTAAGAAACGGGAAACATTGAAAAGTTTCAGAAGGAAAAAAGCAGAATGACAGAAAGTCACTACACATGCATATCTCCACTCAAATTCTACAGATTACTTGGCATAAAAGCTACCAAGACCCTCATCTCAACAAACAAGTCTAGTGTGAACATGTGTATCAGTATCTCAGGAAGTTGTAGCTAGGACAATAGTGGTCTGAAGCTGGCCCTGGTCAAACACATGAGACTCTATCTGAAAAATAATGAAAGTTAAAAGGACTGAGAGCATGGTTCCAGTGGTAGAACATCTACCTAGCAAGTGTGAGGCCCCAGTACTGAAAAAATAAAATAAAAATCTTTAAAAGCCTGGGAAAAAAATAACTGCCCATCAACAGTATTGATGTGGCAGCCACAATGCTGTGGAATCCCTGGACTTTACTCACTTTCTCCTGAACACACGGGATGACTACATTTCCCAGCATCCCTTGTGGCCATGTAGCTGAATTTCTGGCAGGATAATGTCATAGGCGTCTAGATTTGTCTGCTGGATAAAACCTTACAGAAACACACACAAAAGCAAATATACACACAAGCCCAGAGTTTTCTTTAAAAGGACTAAAAAATGGCCTAATCATAAAGTAGAAAGAGCAAAGGTCTCTAAGTCACCGCTTAGATATAAGTGAAAATTTCATTTTAATAGTGGCAAAAAAAAAGTCAGGAACAAGCATTGGCAGGGACATTAGGGCAGTTAACCATGGAGCAGTGTGATCTGAATTTTGCTATTGATTCTAGTACTAGGTAAGTCAAATAAAATGTGACTAGATTCTTTCTGAAAGAACTAGTAACAAATGTAACAGGAAAAAAAGGAAATGAGGCCAGAACAAGTTAGCAAGGGGGAAGACCTGGAGTTCAAAACCTCAGTACTTTAAAAGATGATTAAAAAAAAAAAAAGTAAAAATCTAGAAAATAAATAAATGCAGAAAGAAGCTTTGTATGTCAAGTTTTTATTACTTGTAGAGTTCATTTGCACAATGAAATTAGGAATACCTTTCAAATGTTTACTTTTATCTCCATGAAAATAGAGAGCCAATAGGCAGGCACAGTGTGAGTTTCTCAGCCCTAAGATGACTTCATAATCATTTATCAGCTTTGTTTCTGGTTGTGATCCTCCAGTACTAGTACCTGATTCAAAAAATATTGGTTCAAAGTCGTTATGTCGAAAACGAACTTTACAACTTTGGGGGGGTGGGGAGGGTTGAGTGGGGGAGGGGGGGGAGGATGGGAAGGGATGGGAAGGGGAAACAAAGGAGGATGATACAATGCTTGATAAGAAATGTACTCATTATCTTGCCCATGTAATTGTAACCCCTCTGTACAGTATTTTCACAATAAAAATAATAAAAATAAAAATAAATTAAAAGAATATTGGTTCAGTTGTGTGCCAGTGGCTCATGCCTATAATCCTAGCTACTTAGGAAGCTGAAATATGAGGATCAATGTTCAAAAGCCAGCTCAGGCAGGAAAGATCATGAGACTTTTATCTCTAGCCACCAAAAAGCTGGAAGTGGAGCTATGGCTCAAGTAGTAGAGCACTTGCCTTGAGCAAAATGCTTGAGGACAGCACCTAGACTCTGAGTCTAAACCCTTGGAGATGGAGAGGCAGATAGAGTACGCCAAATGAAGAAACAGATTGCAAGAGATTTTCTGCCAGTTTTATTCGAGTTTTGTCACATACAAACACAACTGTGGCACAACTGTTTCAAATACGTACTCGACCCAGATCCTGACAGAGATTTCCTTCCTAAAGTACCATAGTCTTCACTCTGTTAAAAAGCAAAGATAACTCAAGGGGATGGGTGGGGTTGGGAGAAAGAAGGTAAATCAATAGAAAGAGGTGACATTGATCAAAATGCACTGCACTCATAACCTGACATGTTGAATTTAAATACTTTTGTACAACTACTTAAATGTTAAAAAGAAGTGTAAACAACCCAAAGGTTCATCTACTGATTAAAGTAGAATATTGTTTTCAATGTTAAAATAAATTATATTAGTTATTTATTTCAGGTCTATTAAGTGATGTATATTAATGTATATGTAATACAAATCTTAACATAAAGAGCAATACGGCCTCAATGGATAGATATCTTTCTTTTCAGCAAACTCTAACTAAATATGGGTATTAAAAATCTGTCCATGACTTTGCTGTGGGGTCCATGATGGTGAAGGGGAATGGCAAAAACCAACAGGAGCCATAAGGAACTCCTCTAGGGGTCTGATGCAAGGGGCCTTCATCATTTTTGTTGTCTCCTCCCCGCCCCCCTGCCCCAAGCAGTACTAGTTTGCTCAGCTTGCTAGGCTGGCATTCTACCACTTTAAACCATGCCTCCAGGCCTGCCTTTTGCTGTTTTTTTTCCAGTGGTGGGGCTTGAGCTCAGGGTCTAGGCACTGTTCATGAGCTTTTTTTGCTCACTCTACCACTTGAGCCACAGCTCCACTTCCTGCTTGAAATGATCTTGAACCACAGCCTTCCAGATTTCAGCCTCTTAAGTAGCTAGGATTACAAATGTGAGCCACCAGCACCTGGCTTAAGGCCAATCTTGAAGGACAACTATCCATTGCTCTGATGAGTGCCCAGCCTGCTGCCTACTTTAGTGAAATCCAAAGAAGCCAGCCCAGGCTGACAACAAATGGTATTCTATATGCCATATATTTTAACCGTGAAAGCTCAAGTCAAGTCATAAAGCTACATTTCCATAGATCCCAGACAAAAATAAACACAGACTCTTCTAATGCTTCCCTCTCCTTTTCTGGGAGTGCTGATTAGATTGCGTACTCTATGAAAGGATGAGTTCAATCTTTTCTAAAGGATTTCTTCAAGAGTTCATCAGCGATGAAAGGCACAAGTTCTTCCCACTGAAAGATGCATAATCCAGCTGTTCTCTTTGTCTGCTGTGACTCCTCGCTAACCTCTCTGGACCTACGGAAAGAAAAGCAAGGTTTAATTATTGTGACCTGAGCATGTCCCTCCCAAATGAGGAGACAGTCTTTTGTATGTACACTCAAGATAATAGCTCTTTTAACCAATAGTGATCTGTCACTCTAATTCTTTGTTTAGCATTTGGAAAGTTGGCATATATTTTATCTTTCAGGTCTTTAAAAATCCAGCCATTTCAGCCAAACGTGAAATGTCATACATGTAACTGTGATAAGCTGAGAGCAAGATAATTTTCTTTTTAAATCTCTTAAGTAATAATCACTAAGTGCTTGGTTTCAAGACACACACCATTCATTTTGCTCCCACGAGATGAAGCATCCATCACAGAGTCATGTCCTGGCACCAAGCCAGATTTGTCTCTTTGGGCCTTTTGGACATTTGGCCTTCAAAGGCAACACTCTCTGAGCCTCCCACTTTTTGTCTTTCAAAGTAACTGTAAAGTCACCAAAGAGTTCTTCTTCCTCTGAAGACAAATCCATCTCTCAGAGGATGTCCAGGCCTTCCCAGAGCACCTGAGGCTAAGAGAGGTACCTCTGCCTGAGTCCCCACCTACAGCCACCACTGGAAATCCACCTGGGAGGGTCACAGGGCATTCTCTTGTCCAAAAGTCCAGGGCACTGGCTGACTCTACAGGGATCTCCCACGGTCTCAGGCTGATGGATTTCTAAGAAGTACCAATGCTTAGCCCTAACCTCGAGGGAATCAACTTAATTTACATCAAAAAGAAAAGAAAGTTTGACACATAATCCAAAGTAATCAAGTGGCATATGGACTTCAGTCCATAAATAGCTCTCATGCTGTAAGCAACCAGGCAGCCCTGCCAGACTGGCCAGGAGCTGGCTGGGGCCTGCCTGGCTGTAATGGGAATGATTTAAGACCAATTTAACAGGCAAATCCAATTTTCTTTTTGTTCAAGGATGCAGAAGGAAGGAGGAGGAGAATTAGGCTAGTACTCACTTGGTGGTGGATCTCCAGGTTTCAATGATAAAGCAAAAATCAACCTAGAAACAGGGTGCTGGTGGATCTCACCTATAATCTTAGCTACTCAGGCAGCTGAGATCTGAGGATAAAGGTTCAAAGCTAGTCCAGGCAGGAAAGTATGTGAGTCTCTTATCACCAATTACTCACCAAAAAGCTATAATGGCTCTAGTGGTAGTGTCAGCCTTTAGAAGAAAAGTTAAGGGACAGCATCAATGCCTTGAGCTCAAGCACTAGGACCTTCACAAAATAATTAATGAACTAATTAACTATTAAATAATACTGAGTACTAATAATACTGAATTGAAACTGGACATGGTTCTGTGTATGTGGAGTCCAAGTTATTCAGAAGGCTGAGGCAGGAAGATTTTTGAGCCCACAAGTCTGAGATCCTGTTTCAAACAAAAATAATATTGAATTGAAGCAATTTCTGAGATCTTTGTTTGAATGAAAAAAAGCAAGGCACAAAGAGATGGAGATAGGATCATTCCATATGTGTTTTGTAATTCCATAGATGTGTGTTAATGTACAGATGATTCTTGCAACATATGGAATATCTGGAAAGATGTATAAAAAGGGGTAGAATCAGAAATGGGAAGAGGAGCCACTCTACATTGTGGGTATTTTTCTGCTCTGAATTTTTCATCATTGGTGCATACGTATGTATGACTTTTATCAAAGAATATTTTAAAAGTCATAAAAACAATAAATGACTGGTGATTTCATGGAGATGTACCATGGCTGAAACACAGAAGTCTTTGCATAGTAAATGTTGGTAGAACTAGGATGAATACAAACTCTTTTCTCCCAGGAACATAAACTAGTGTCTCATCTTGAAGAATAATTAGACAACATCTACAAGTCTAATACTACACATACAGTTTCACTCTTAGACACATAGCAAAACAAATTCTCATCTATGTATCCAAAGAGTTAACAAATGTTCCCAGCAATATTATAACAGGAGAAATGGAAAAAATAGCTACAGTATATTTGGGTATTATGGCAGTTAAAATTAATGGACTATATGTGTGTGTGTTTGTACATATAAAAACTCAAAATTATGTTAATTTTAAAGGAGGTGCCATTTAGCAAAGCAGTTTATGAAAACATTTTATCTTCATCAGTATCACTTCCTTCTACATTCTCACCCCCTCTTTGATCCACCCCTTCCCTTACTTTTCTTAATTTTGTGGTATATACAATGAGATTTTAAAAAAAATTATTGTAAAAGTGATATACAGAGAGGGATTTCAGTTATGTAAATCAGATATTGAGTACATTTCTTTTGAACAGTGTCACCGCCTCCTTCATTTTCTCCCAGTATTTTCCCTCTCCTCCCAAGTTGTATAGTGCATTTTCAATATAGTGTCTAGTATCACTGCTGACTTGATTCAACCTTTGTCCCACTGTTTCTGGGCTTCCCCTTCCCCTCTCCAAATCAGATAAACTTACATACAAGACAAAAGGTATAGTGATAAAGAGGAAAAAGAGAAATAAACTATAAAAAAGTAAAATGAAAAACCTCTTGTTTCCATTTCTTGGAGTTTATTTTGATAAGCATCATTTCATATGATCATATGCAAATAGCTATTGGATCTTTGTGATCCTTTCCTAAGACTATCCTCCTTTAGCCTCACTGTGGAACATTTAGAGTCCTGTTTAATTTGTCGTATCCAAGTGTAATTTTTGGTTTTTACCATTCATTGTGTTTGCTTGTAGATTTACAGGCACAGTCTAATTACTACCAATGAGGGAAACCATGCACTCCTATGTTTCTTTGGGTCTGGCTTACTTTGCTTAATATATTTTTTTTCTAAGATTTCCCATTTCTGTATAAATGGGGCAATATTATTCTTTCTGATGGAGGCATAGCATTCCATGTGTATGTATACCACATTTTCTTGATCCATTCATCCACTGAGGGGAACCTGGGTTGATTCTGTATCTTGGCTATGGTAAACAATGAATATGGTTGTGCTGGTAACTTTAGTGTGGCCTGGTTTGTGGTCAACTGAATAAATGCCCGAGAGTAGAATTGCTGCCTCATGGTGAAGCTAAATGGAAATAAGAGGTTTTTTTTTTTAATGTTACTTTTTGTTATTTTCATATTGCTTTATTTTTCCTCCTTTTGTCACTGTTTTTGAGTTCTGTACTTTTTTGTTTTGTATGTAAGTTTATCTGATTTGGGAAGGGCATGCAGGAGCACAGAAATGATGAGAGAAAGCAGTGATACTTACTAGACGCTATGCTGAAAATGAACTATATAACTTGTGGAGGAGGGGTTCGGGAGGGAAAGAGGTGACACTGTTCAAAAAGAAATGTACTCATTACCTGACCTATGTAACTGTAACCCCAGGTGCATCACCTTTACAATAAAGATAAGTTTAAAAAAGATGATAATCTAGGTTATGCAAACATCTCTAAAACTATCAGAAACAGAGCATCAGAATTCTTCTCAGCATTTTAAATAAAGAAAACATTTTCATTTCTATTTTTAAAATTAATGCCATACCTTATGTAATAACAGGAATGTCAGCGAATGGTTTGGTGTCTGAACCTGTAAAGGCTGAATATTTAGAGGATACTTACAGCCTCTAACTCATTAAAAGGCATCTTCTAGCTGGGCGCTTCTGGCTCAAGCCTGAAATCCTAGAGGTTTAGGAGGCTGAGATCTGAAGATTATAATTCAAAGCAAACTTGGGCAGGAGAATCTTAGCTCCATTAACCACCAAAAAGCTGGAAATAGAACTGTACCTCAAGTGGTAGGGTACTAGCCAGAAGAAGGAGGAGGAGGGGGAGGAGGAGGAACTCAGGGACAGTGCTAATTCCCTGAGTTCAAGCCCCAGGACCAGAGGGGGAAAAGGCAGCCACTTCTGTGGTTTAGATTTGTGTCTCCTATGGCTGACGCAAGGACAGACCTAAATGCTGTAAAAAGAGACCTGGGAAATAATATTCATGCCACCTTCTGCCAGGTGTTGCATTAACATGCTTAGATGAATTCTCTCACTCCTAAAAATTTCTGTGAGGAAACTGAGACAAAGAATAATTAAGTGAGTCGGGCAGTGGTCCCTCATGCCTGTAATTCTAGCTGTTCAGGAGGCTGAGACCTGAGGATCAAAGTTCAAAGGCAGCCCACACAGCAAAGTCCGTAAGTGTTTTATCTCCAGTTAACCACCAAAAAGCTGGAAGTGGAGTGTGGCTCAAGTGGTAAAACACCAGCCTTGAAAGAAAAAGCCAAGTAAGAGTGTGAGGCCCTGAGTTCAAGCTGCAGTAATTGGTACTACAACAACAACAACAACAATAAAGTGAGTTGCCTACTTTCTGAATATTTGTGAGAGAGAGAGAGGGATGGGGAGGGTGGAGAGTGAGAGAAAGAGAGAGAGAGAGAGCAGGTGGACAGCTCTGCCACAACTTAGCCTTGTGCTTTTAGTCTGGTCACCTTACCCTTTGATGTCTTGGTCACTTTGCCTGCAAAATGAAGGTGACTAAATGATTTCAAAGGACCTAGTTACATTGAGAGTTCATGTTCCTGTGAAATCAGGTCCCCTCCCCTCTACCAATCCAACCAGAATCAAGAATTTTGCCATACACATTGCCTAAAAGGCATCAGGCTCCTTCTTGAACACGAGATCAACATTTTAGTGATGTGGTAAGGGTTCTGTGCCAGCTATACAAGGGGTTTATGTGTAGGGGTTGTTGGAGGGGGGGTGAGGGCATTTAGAAAGGGAACAGTGGGGGCATGTGCAAGAGAAGCCAGGCTCTGGTTTCTGGAAAGTCATGAAAGTATCTCCTGCTTAAAGTCATCAGTTTCACTAAAGCAGGACCCCTGAAAAGCAACCTTGTGACCTTCTGCTGGGAATACTAAATAAGCCCCCAAGGTCTTTAGAAATATGGGACTTACAAATAAGGCCAAATATTTCACCTCTGATTCTGATGAAAGGTTTATGAGCCCCAGAATAGTTCAAGCTCGACATGTCTGGATTGAATATTTGGTGTGCACTTAACACCAACGTGTTTCAGAGGCTTCGTGTTTCACAACCAAACTTTGGCAGAACTGTGTTAGTTACCTGATCCCCATGGCAGGGGACATTTTCTCACTTCTTGGTGCCATAAATAGTGCAGGCTCCCAGTCTGTGGCCTACGTGAGTTAATTAGGCACATTAAGCTTCAGAGATTTGCCTGCATTGCTGTCCCTTGACCTTGTTACCGTAGAAAAGGAGGCTAAAAAGATGATGACATGCAGCAGACCAACGTCTGACAGAGTAACTGTTGGGAGGAAGATTCCAGAAAATGCTCAGGAGCTAGCAGTGTGGCTGCTGGCAGTCTGAGGTCCCTTCACTTCCATGCTAACTGAGCCTTGGCCTCAAGCTAGAACATGAAAGTGGAGATATATGAGGACATGGCCAGAAATAAAATCCCCTGAATCTCAGAGAAGATCCAGTTCTATTTGGAGATAAAAGAGCTTCTCAGTCCCTCATCTCTTCTCCAATCACTTCTTCATCTCAAGAGACTATGTTCCCCCCCTACCACCCTCAACCCTGCCTATGCCCTGCCTCCATTATGAGGCTGTCTCCCCTCCCTACTCCCACCCCCATTACCTGGCTGTGTCTTCAGGAATCATGTATATTTGATGGGACACAACTCAGTTGATAGTATTACTTACTTCTTAGGCTTCTTACGAAGGTTAAATAAAATAATGCATATAGCCGGCTGAGCCACTCAAGAAGCTGAGATCTGAGGAACAGGGTTCAAAGCCAGCCCAGGCAAGATAATCAATGAAACTCTTGTCTTCAACTAACCAGCAAAAAAGGAAGTGGAGGTGTGACTCAAGTGGTAGAGCATCAGGCTTGAATGAAAAGCCAAGAGAGAATATGAGGCTCTGAGTTCAAGCCCTTGTGTAGGCACACACACACACACACACACACACACACACCCAATGAAAATGCATATAAAAGTATTATCTGAGGGACAGAGAATGATAAAAGGGTGATATTGACCAACATGAATTGTATTCATAAACTACTTTGTTGAATGGTAACTCCTTTGTGTAACCACTTAAAGGTCTTTAATTTTGTTTTTCTTTTAAAAGTATTATCTCCAAGTATGGAACCTAGTAAGATTGGAAAGAAGTATTGTCTTCTAACATAACAAAATATAAAGAGCCCTGAAATCAGGCTGGTGGCTCACACCTATAATCCTAGCTATACAGGAAGCTGAGGCCTTAAGATTGGGGTTCAAAGCCAGCCCAGGCAGGAAAGTCCATGAGACTTAGCAATTAAGCACCAAAAATCCAAAAGTAGAACTGTGGCTCAAGTGGTAGAATGCTAGCCTTAAGACCTTGAGAAAAAAAGAAAAAGAAGAAAAAAGCTCAAGGACAGCACCTAGGCCCTGAGTTCAAGCCCCAGGACTGGCACAAAAAATAAAAATAAAGAGCCCTGGAGATTAAGATATATAAAGAAATACAATAAAGAACATGGAGTTTAAGAATAGAGGAAAAGTATGGCCTTGAGGATGTGTGGGTATCTGTAGCTGGCTCACAAAGAGTTTTTTCACACACTTCGTTGAATCCTTGTAGAGCTCTGGAGAAAGATGGGAAGCAGAGTAGCTTCACTCAAGGTCATTGATGGCCACTACTCCTGGTCCTTTTGTTTTCAATTCAGTTGCTATTTCTGAAGTACCTACTGTGTGCAAGAAACAAAGACAATACAAGCTTGGGAGGGAAGAGCAGAGGGTCTCTGCTGCTTGGGAGGCGGGGGAGAGCTCCTGAGACGGCTTCATGTTGGGACCTCCCTTATAGAAACAGAATAGATAGAGGAGAAATGTCTATGTGTGTGAGGTCAGGTGCGTACATATGCACATGCATTGTGCATTTGTGTGTGTTGTGCATGTGCACTTTGGCCCATGTGTGCATGCATGTGTGTGCACATGTGTGCATCTGTGCATGTAAGAAGGTGAAGGTGACAACACGCCCTCATTTCAGAATGCAGAACAGAGACATCAGGTGATGCTTAATTCCAGAACAGAGTGAAATGGCAGAAGGCAGGGCAGAGAGGCCAGCAGCACAAGAGTAGATGTTTTCTTTTTTTTTAGTTTATTTGTTTATTGTGTGTGTGTGAGAGAGAGACAAAGAGAGATGATAGACAGACAGACAGACAGACAGACAGACAGACAGACAGACAGACAGACAGACAGACAGACAGACAGATAGATAGATAGATAGATAGATAGATAGATAGATAGATAGATAGATAGATAATATCCATACTGGGGCTTGAACTCAGGAAAGGTCAAGTCTGGTGCTCTACCACTTGAGCCACATACCCACTTCTGGATTTTGGGGTAATTAATTGAAGATGAGACTCACAGACTTTCCTGCTGGGATGGCTTTAAACCATGATCCTCAGATCTCAAACTCCTAAGTTTTTTGGATTACAGGTATGAGCCACCAGCATCAGATAGAAAATGCTTTGAAGAGTAGACTGAGATTGTCAAGCGAATAAGATCCAACATTTAATGAAAAAAAAAGACATGCTTGTAAGGAATTCCTTCTGCTCTGCTTTTTAATTTTTTTCTACAAAGTCTCAGAAATAAAAAAAAATTTTTGTCAAGGGCCAGAAACTATGTATAAACTCTCCTTAAGAAATAAGTATAGGAAGTGGCGCTGGAGCTCAAGTGGTAGAGCGCTCGCCTTGAGCTGAAGAGCTGAGGGACAGCGCCCAGGCCCAGAGTTCGAGACCCACAACCGACAAAAAAAATTGGGGGGCTGGGAAGGTGGCTCAGTGGTAGAGCGCTTGCCTTGCATGCCTGAGGCCCTGGGTTCGATTCCTCAGCACCACATAAGCAAAAAGAAAAAAGCCAGAAGTGGTGCTGTGCTCTAGTGGTAGAGCGCTGGCCTTGAGCTGAAGAGCTGAGGGACAGCGCCCAGGCCCAGAGTTCAGGCCCCACGACTGGACCCAAAAAAAAAAAAGAAAGAAAGAAGTAAAGCCAGGCATAGTGGCATATAGCTATATTCTCAGCCTTAGAGCAGGAGGATTAAAAAACAGAAGAATACAGAAAGCAAAAGGCACGGAGAGAGTCACGTGGGTAGACAGGGTCCGGCTCCCTGGCATGGCAGCAGGCAGAACACTTTCAGAGATGTGGGGTGGAGGAGGGGTACAGGAGGCTGACGCCAGTTTCCTCCCTCACCTGGACTCACCCCATGCTCCTTTCTCTAGTGCAAACAGCTCAGCTACTGACGATGGCTCACAGCATGGCCAGCTTTCCACACTTGGGAGCCTGGAACCTTCCCAAGGGCTGCTCCACCCCCAGATCCAACTACAGGGCACAAAACGCCCCCAGTGATAGGAGAGACAGAAGTCAATCGTACTGGTGGGGCCTTCCCGGATCGCTGAACCCCCTGGTATCAAATGATGTGTCACTGCCACGTTCTTTCTGTTAAGCCCAGAGCCCGTCCCCATTTAGCATCTTGCGGGATCCCCACAGACACGCAGCTGCTACGCTGGCAGGGTGGGATCGTCTTTCTCACTTGGAATACCCAAGGTCCTGCTGCAGAATTCACACTCGCAGCTTGTTCAGAAAACATTAGCATTTTGACATTATTTTGAAGCAAAAGCCAATGTGGGCCCGGGCTTGGGCCCCATTGCAGACTGCCACCTGATTTTGCAAAGAAAAATTTCTCGGAACACAGCGCTGCCTTATCCATACCCGTGCTGCCCAGGACTGGTCTCACAGCACAGCTGAGTGTCCACCAGAGACCCCATGTCTTGCTCTTTCCAGGAAAAGCTGACCATTCTTGTCCCAAAGTATGGCGATGGTGTGTTCAGAGCTGAAACACTCTCATAAAGTTATTATCATCTCTTAATGGGGAAGTACCATTGATCCCCACTGTCGCCTTGAAAAAGACTTCATCTTCCTGAGCTTCAAGTTCCTCATCTGGCAAGACATAATAATAGTGTCCATTTGTCTGGGTCAGCTCAGGCTGCTGTAACAAAACACCACAGACTCAAGGGTTTACATGACAGAAACATTTGTTGGGAAGGTGAATTTGGTATTGGCATAATTTGATACCATAGAGTTCAGTGTGTTCCTGGAAATGTATTGCTCAAAGCAGGAATTTCAGCACCAAAATGGCAGCCAAGTCAAAGTCTAGTGATGGTCCTCTTCCTGGTTTGTACATATCTACCTTCTGACTAGGCCCTCTGATGGATGGTGGAGTGTTGTCTGCTGTCTCTTCTTGTAAGAACACTAATGTTATTTGTCACTCTTATGACATCATTTAACTTTAATTTAAAGGCTCATACTAGGAGATCAAGGTATAGCATTGTATCTCAGATTTCTTATAAGCTTAAACAAAATAATGTATATAAAAGTATTACCACCAACTATGGCACTTAGTAAGAGTGAGATAACAGAATGAAGAATTGTCTTTTGATATAATAAAATAATTCCATGCTGAGAACTAGAATGAGTTACTCGTGCAGCTACTTCTGGCTTCTCTTTCCCAATCTGAAATAGGACTATAGAAAGCATGAATGACAATGCCTCCAACACACAGGGCTTATTTAGTTTCTTTTTGTTCTGTTGTTGTTTTTGAGATGGCCTCACTATGGCCTTGAACTCAATCCTCCTGCCTCAGTTCAGGGATTATAGGCATGTGCCACCACACATGGCTATTTATGTACATATATATATATATATATACATACACACACACACACACACACACACACATTTTTTTGGGTATATTTGGGTATTATTTGGCTTCTGTCCTATAGCTTATTATCTCAGGCTCTGAGATAATAAAAAAAAAAGGCCTTTTCAAAAAGACAAATAAAGGTTTCAGCATAGGCCGAAGTAGGCAGCAGCTGTGGTCTCCATTTTGCCTGAATTCCTCCTTCCAATTTTCCTCCATTTTTACTGGAACAGGCAAAGTGGTTCTCCCTCTCCCTTCACAACCAATCCACACACACACACACACACACACACACACACACACACACACACACCCA
>NW_012267292.1:7109474-7116263 GCF_000151885.1 Dipodomys ordii
GCTTTTTTCTTTTTGCTTATGTGGTGCTGAGGAATCAAACCCAGGGCCTCAGGCATGCAAGGCAAGCGCTCTACCACTGAGCCACCTTCCCAGCCCTAGATCCTCTTTTGTATGCTTGAAAGTTTCCAATTTTCTCAAGATAAATGTCAAATATCTTTGGTTAACTTCTCCATAACCTTTCTAATGATTTCATTACCTGTTAGATCAAGTTTTAAGTACACTTAATATGCTAGGCCTCTGATAACTACTCCTAATCTTGTCTGGTTTTTTTTTTTTTCTTTAACTGCATCCTTTCCCTCTGTCTGTCTATCTGTCTATCTCTCCCTTGTTTCTTTGTCCCATTCCTCAGCCTATAGCCAACACCAAGTGCTTCTAACTCCTCCCTCCCTAGATGTCTTTGCTTCCTCTCATCCTTCAGGACTCATTCCAACCCAGCTCCGTCATTGGACTGCTTTGGCCCCAGCTGTGTCCCGCCTCCCTTCACACTGCCTTGCCTTGCCATTTGTGTTTAGATGATTAAACTTCCCACCATCAGCATTAGGTCTCCATCAGCCCTGGGCAACCACATTGTGAATGAAGCAGCATAAACGAGAAAATTGTCTCCAACCTGAATAGAAGAAGACAAAGTTGTCCAGACACATCAAAGTAGTTTGGGGATGTGGAGGAATGTATGAAGATGTTTCTTTTTCCCCTAAAAGGGAAAATATGTATAGTATTTCTCTTCTTTACTTCACTCATCTCATTCTGAATTCCTGTATGAAGAAGTCAGGAAATTTTCAGGTCCTGATGTCACTATGGTCATGAACAAGACTGAATGAAGTCAACTGGTAAATCGTGTGTTTGCACATGCAATTCGGTCACCAACTATGATCCAGTATGTGAAAGCACACGTGTAGGCCCAAGGAAACTACAGATATGACTATGGCCTCAAAGCCATTTCAGCTACTCCTAGTTTAGCAAGATGCATTTCTTTAAAGTTAGCTTTTAAAGGTGGACACCAGTAGCTCATACCTGTAATCCTACCTACTCTCAAGAGGCTGAAATCTAAGGATCACAGTGCAAAGTCAGCCCAGGCAGGAAAGTTTATGAGACTCTTATCTCCAATGAACTACCAAAAGTTGTAAGTCGAGGTATGGTTCAAGTGGTAGCGCTTCAGCCTTGAGGGAAAAAAATCTCAGGGAGAGTGCCCAGTCCTTGTGTTCAATCCCTAGTACACACACACACACACACACACACACACACACACACACACACACACACAAAAGTTGGCTCTTCAAAATGAGTCAGATTCCCTGAGACCTAAATGACAAAGGAATTCTGGAGCATTTTGTAGTTGAGAAGTAGAAGAAATCCACCTTCTTCTTTTCTCCTCTAAGATTCCAGAGAGGTCTCCAGACAAACCAAACATACAGTAGTGACCTTCAAATGACCCCAAAGTCTTCAAAACTCTGTGCTATCTAACTATGAAAAGCAGCTCTGTGCAGAGAATGTTTCTGTCAACATTTGGACTTGGGCTTTGGTGATTTCGTCAGTACTGTTTCCAAAAGAGTATCTCCATCTCAAACATGCCACTGTCTTTCATGCATTCCACCACATGAACAACTGTCTCACAGCTATTAAAAGGCTAAGAAGAAGGTAGTAAGTCCTTCCTCTCAGAAAGATGTGCAAACACATGTGGAATTGTGCATGTTATTTCATGCATGTTTCTGAAATGCCATTTTGTACAACTGGCTTACCACTCCCATCAAACCTACTTTTTACCATGCAGGAATGTGAAATGCCATTTCTTTAAAACAAAAGACATTCCAAACCACATCACAGAGCTGAGAGCTGTTGGTTCACACCCGCAATCTTAGCTACTCAGGAGGCCAAGATCTGAGATCATAGTTCAAAGCCAGCCCAACCAGGAAAGTTCATGAGACTCTTATCCCCATTTAACTAAGAAAAGATCCAGAAATGGAGCTGTGGCTCAAATTGTAATGCACTAACATTGTGCAGAAAAGCTCAGAGACAGCACTCAGGCTCCGAATTCAAGCCCCAGGACTGGCACAAAAACAAAAACAAAACCACATCATATTCCTTCAGAAAGCATGTTGTATTCTTTGCTCTTCTAGTAGAACAATTCTCCAACACTCCAACAACAGGCAGGTCAAGTGGTCTTCTTAGACAGTCCTGGGGGCGTCTTCATACGCAGTCATCATTTTTTTCACAGGAAAGAATTTATGCCCTTTACTAGAACATGCCGAGTGTGGTTGAAGGGCTGCAAGAGCAAGGCTGGAGATCACTAATTCTGGTTTGGGGTCTGCAAAGGAATAGATCAGGGGCCTTCCAGAGCTGTATCTCGCTCCTGACTAGCCACCTTTGCTTCTTTACAATGGCCCAGGAGCATTTTGGCTGCCATGATCAGTTATTAATGGAGTGACAAAAACAAGGCATAGTTCCCATAGTTGCCATTGTGCCAGATTTTCCATCCTGAAAATGGCTTCTTTAGCCTCATGCAATAAATTCAAAAGATTCATCCATATCTGTGTAGCCATGTTTTTACCACAGCTCCAAAACAAGTCAGTATCACGTTCCCTTATTATCATGACTATCCACACTTGATAATTTTCCTAATTGGCATTATACATGCTTAAGTCTCTCTAATTATTTAATGACGGTCACCAGGTAATCTGTAATAGCAATTACACATCCAAACTGTCATGGACGACTGGACAAATATGTAATGGGGGCATTTAAAAAGTACTTAAGATGTAATGCTAATTAGAAAGGTTATCAAATATGATGCCATAAAAGGGAACATGTTGAAATTTTTCTTGTAAAAGGCAAAAAGAAAAGAAAAAGGTGCTTATTAAACTCAGTCTTTGAGTATAAGAATAGAATCAAAGGATATTGAGAGCTTGCTGGAGCCAGGAAGTGTTGATACTGTGTTCCCCTGGATTACTTGCCTATTAATCCATTATCCGTCCCATTTACCAGTCATCTATTGCATTTTTCCGAGTACTAAATGGCAACCCCAAAATATTTAGGAAGCAGACATTCCTTGTCCCTGCCCTTGGAAAGCCATAGAGAAATGGAACTACCAGATGCTCAAGAACCAGTGGCAATTACGATTACCACCCTAAAAACACTTTCAACACATATCACATTCAGAAAATTGAGGAAGGGCTGGGAAGGTGGCTCAGTGGTAGAGCGCTTGCCTTGCATGCATGAGGCCCTGGGTTTGATTCCTCAGCACCACATAAGCAAAAAGAAAAAAGCCAGAAGTGGCGCTGTGGCTCAAGTGGTAGAGCGCTAGCCTTGAGCTGAAGAGCTGAGGGACAGTGCCCAGGCCCAGAGTTCAGGCCCCACGACCGGACCCCCCCCAAAAAAAAATAAAAGAAAATTGAGGAAATCAAGATCCCTGGATAAGATAAACTTCCAGAAAGAACCAGACCTGGAGGTGTGGTTCAAATGGGATAGCACTCACCTACCAGTACCAGAAAGAAAATAATCAATTTGATAGTTAATGAAGTAAAAAGTTCCCAAAAGGGATGGTGGGTGGGTAGAAATGGATGTGCATTGACAGTAAGCCAGTGAGAGATTGTCACAGGTTGAAACAACAAAAGCTCTGCAGCCAAACATTCAGGAAAGGACACTGGGCTGAGATTCAGAGAACTTGAGTTCAGCTTCAGGATGTGCTTCTTCCTAGGATTTTTTTTTCATTTGAATAAGTCAACCTCTCTAATTATTTTTATGTTTATTTTTTCCTTTTTTAAATTTTATTGTCAAGGTGTACAGAGGGGTTACAGTTACATAAGTAAGGTAGCGATCACATTTCTTGTCTAATTTGTTACCCCCTCCCCCATTTTTCTCCCTCCCCCGCCATTAGTTCCCCTGCCACATTGTACAGAGCATTTCCACATTGTCTTGTGAGTATCACTGTTGCATAGGTTCCCCCTTTATCTCACTATTTTGTTGTTCCCTTTCCCTTCCCTAGTTCAGATAAACACATATTCAATGCCCAGGATACCAATATCCAACCTGTCTAATTCTTACTCTTCTCCTCAGTGAAGAAAGGCTGTAAAACCAATTTCAAGAGTTTGTCATAGGGGCTTGGAAGTTGGCTCAGTGGTAGAGCACTTGCCTTACATGCATGAGGTCCTGGGTTCGATTCCTCAGTACCACATAAGCAAAAAAAGAAAAAAAGCCAGAAGTGGTGCTGTGGCTTAAGTGGTAGAGCGCTAGCCTTGAGCTGAAGAGCTGAGGGACAGCGCCCAAGCCCAGAGTTCAGGCCCTACGACCAGACCCCCCCTCAAAAAAAAGAGTTTGTCATAAAGATTAAATCAACGAAAGTTTGTGGAAGCATCACATTTAGCAAATATTTGACAAAGAAGGCAAACAGAGGCTTTTTAAGTGAATAGAAACAAAATTGGAACCAGAAGTTGAGGTAAAGATGGCCTTGGGCTGGGCAAGCAGATGTGGTCCATCTGGTAAATGATGAGGCTGAATCACTTGGGGCTGTTTAAAGTGACTATCAGGATCTATGGTCAGGTCTTGAATATGGTATGCAAAAGTAACCTACCTATTGTCCTGATAATTATAGAAGATTGGATAAAGGATCAACCAGAGGCTGGGTTTAGACTTAAGAAGAGAAACAAAGGCAAATGGAAATGATAGAGGAGAGGCTGTAAGCATGGCTCAAACTATGGAACTCCTGCCTAGCAAGTACCAAACATTTGAGCTCAAACTCCAGTACTGCAAAGAGAGGGTGGCGGGGGAGAAAGAAAGAGAGGATAAAATTGAACTGCAGAGAGAGAGAGAGAGAGAAGAAAAGAGAAAGGAAGAAAGAGAGGGAGGAAGGGAGGAAGAGAAGAAGGGAGGAGAGGAAGGGAACGAGGGAGGGAAGGAAGGAAGGAAGGAAAAGAGGGGACATAGAGAGGGAGAGGGTGGGGATTAGAGCTGAAGTATGGAAGTATGTGCATAAAGTTAGGATTCAGCTCTATCTCACTCACCTAAGCCATCAATTCTTATTGGATCCCACAATATTTTCTGGGTTAGTAGTAATTTAGTTGACTGTTAATGTCTTTGATGATAAGGACAAGTTGTTTTCTAGAGTTTTCCAGTGGTACTATGTCTATGTCTACAACTTTCCTGACTTTCCTCACAGTCACAAAAGGTGGCCAATAGACAATAGAGCTGATGGCAGACAGTCAGCACCAGCCAGCTCTCCTGTTTCATTGTTCTCTTTATATCTTTTCCAGAGGTTTCCAGCAAACTTGTTTAATAGTTCATAGGTCAGATCTGGTTATGTGGCCATATCTAACTGCTTCCAGACCGTATAGAGTAAGAAATGGAGTCTGGAATCGCTTTTAGTTGGCCAACCAATGTACCTTCCACAATTTCCTTGCTTGCAGACCTGTCCATTCTATACACACACACACACACACACACACACACACACACACACACACACACACACACACAGAATTCTTTTAAAGATGGGCTTGACTTTCTCATTTAACCTGTAATACTACTCAATGGTTTCCTTTTTCTTAGATTAAATCTTAATTCCCCAATTGCCTGTACTACCTCCTCCTGGCCATTGCTTTGCTTGCCTTCTCCAGTCTATCTCTTCCCAAATCACCATTTATTTCATGGCTACTGCCTTCTGTTGTTTCCTCTTTGGGGGTGTTGTACCTGCTTCCCGCTCAGGGATGATCCCCTCCTCTGTTCAACCCTGTAGAATGTGCTCAGGGAAATCCCATCTCCTTCCTGGGTTCACTTTCTCAGAGAAATCTTAGACATAGGACTTTAAATCTCACAGATTCAAACCTTTCACTAAACCTTATTTCCTTAGTTGCAATCCTTCATTTCACAATCCTACAGTTTACTTATCAAGTTGACTATTGTTTTGTTTTCCTTCTTATTGTCTGTCTTTCACACCAAATATAAACTCTAAGAAGAGACATTGTTATCTTCTGGTTCACTCTTTTCATGACCACTTTTCAGTACAGTGGCTAGCTATCAGCATTTATTAAGTGAATGAGCACATGATTAAGAACTGAGTTTAGACAATAAGAAGAAAGTATGAACCAATGAATGAGATAGAGAGAGAACAGAATGGTATAAGGAAAACTCACAAGAATGTTAGATTAGCTGGGTGCTGGTGGCTCATGCCTGTAATCCTAGATACTCAGAAGGCTGAAATCTGAGGATCATGGTTCAAAGCCAGCTCAGGCAGGAAAATCCACGAGACTCTTATCTCCAATAAACCACCAGAAAACCGGAAGTGGCACTGTGGCTCAAGTGGTAGAGTACTAGCCTTGAGCTGAAGAGCTGAGGGACAGCGCCCAGACCCAGAGTTCAAGCCCCCCCAACGTACCCCCCCCAAAAAAAGAACGTTAGATCATGTTAGATCATGTAGGCCAGGGGAAGAAAGGGCTATGGGAAAGGGTAGGGAAAGTTTAGCCATATCATGAAAATACATATTTAAAAAAATTTTTAATGCAATTGCATTAGAAGTAGGGTAAGTCAATTCCATGCTTTTACCTACAGGATCTGGGATTTGACATTATCTCCAAGTAGATAATGGCGAATTTAATTTGAGTTAAATAATGTGGAACTGCCATTCACTGTGAGATTTGTTGAAGAGTCATCTGAAGATTGATTTTTTCTTTCTTTCTTTCTTTTCTTTTTTTTTTTTTTTGCCGGTCATGGGGCTTGAACTCTGGGCCTGGGCGCTGTCCCTCAGCTCTTCAGCTCAAGGCAAGCGCTCTACCACTTGAGCTACAGCGCCACTTCCGGTTT
>NW_012267292.1:7116678-7150162 GCF_000151885.1 Dipodomys ordii
AGCCAGAAGTGGTGCTGTGGCTCAAGTGGTAGAGTGCTAGCCTTGAGCTGAAGAGCTGAGGGACAGCACCCAGGCCCAGAGTTCAGACCCCACAACTGGACCCCCCCCAAAAAATTAAAAATTAAAAAGGAAGAGTTGAAAATATTAGTAGAAGGGAACCAGCAGTGGCTTGAATACAGGTTCTACCTCTTGCCTAAAGAGAATCAGAATCAAAGAGAATACATAAGAATTCTGAAAGCAAGAGGTTGGGAAGGTGGCTCAGTGGTAGAGTGCTTGCCTTGCATGCATGAGGCCCTGGGTTCCATTCCTCAGTACCACATAAGCAAAACGAAAAAAGCCAGAAGTGGGCTGTGGCTCAAGTGGTAGAGCGCTAGCCTTGAGCTGAAGAGCTGAGGGACGGCGTTCAGGCCCCACAATCGGACCCAAAAAAAAAAAAAGAATTCTGAAAGCAAGTATTTGCTTTCCTTCTTGGTTCCTTTTTCTATGATATGGTAACATTTTTGTTTCCATTTTCCAGTTAAAACAATTTTGAAGGGTGATATATGGTATTTCCCTCTTGAAATTCCAGCTACTTTGGGATTATAGCAAGACTGAGATCCAAGATTAAGCACAAAAAAGTGTAAGACCCTATCTAAAAAATAACTAAAGCAAAAAGGGCTGGGCAAGTACTTCAAGTGGTAGAAAGCTTACCTAGCAAGCACAAAGTCCCAAGTTCAAATCCCAGTGTAATAAAAAGAAACTGTAAAGCCAGTGGCTCACGCCTATAATCCTGACCACTGAGGAGGCTGAGATCTGATCATTGCAGATCAAAGCCAGCCCAGGTAGGAAAGTCCACAATTTTTTTATCTCCAATTAAATGTCAAAAATGCCAGAAGTGAAGTTGTGATTCAAGTGCTAGAACACTAAGCCTTGAGCAAAAAAAACCTCAGGGACAGGCCCTGAGTTCAAACCCCAGGACCAAAACAAAAACAAACAAACAAACAAAAACCAACAACAGTAAATTCAATAACTTAAATTATTCTCCCTACCTTGGTGGGATATCTTGAATATCAAATATCAGATATAAAGTAACTTAAGCACTAGGGATGGTTAAAAATAGTGTTTTACTAATGATCCAAGAGGCAGATGGATAATTTAACAAGGACCAAACATGAATCTGTTTATTCCTCACCATGGGCATGACCAGTCTCTTTGTATCATTCAATAATCTTTACCATGCCCTAAATCTACCCTGCCTAATATAACTTTCATATGTAATTATTAGTACTCAATCACCAGAAAAGCCATACAAACTAGTTTTGAGTGGGGAGACTTGCAGAGTAATTGGCCCATAAACTTTTATATTTTTATTTAAATGTCATGTGTTGTGATTCAAGCCATTACTAGAAGGAGAAAAGACAATTCTGAGTCACAAACTCTGAATTATATTGGAATAAAATTAGGCATCCCTTAGGAAAAAAACACCAAGGAGAGTCAGAAACTTCCTTCTGACCACCCCTTCAGAGTTGTTCTTGTGACATTATTTCATGTGACTTCTAGTTCTTTGTATATCTATAAACTTTTAAATATTATTTTATGAAAATAATAAATTCATATGACTAGAAACAAACACCTTACCTTCAGATCTTCAGTATAGAATTTACTTAGACATCATCAAAATTGCTTCTGGTAGCTCAGCACTATAATCTGGTAATCCTAACTACCCAGGAAGCTGAAATCTGAGAATCACAGTTCAAATTCAGCCCTGGCAGCAAAATGCCAGAGTGAGAGTAGAGATATAGTTCAAGTGGTAGAGCACCAGCTTTTATTTATTTATTTTTTTAAGTTGATTTTTATTTATTTTTTAAAATATAATTCATTTTAGTTTTTATTTACTTTGTAAATTCTTTTAAGGAGTTGTAAAAGGGGTTTCAATTCAACGTGTCAGTTTATGAGTATAATATACTATGATCGAGCAACAGCTTTGAGTGAAAATACAAGAAAGAATGTGAGGCCCTGAATTCAAGCCTCATTACTGGCATGTGCATACACACACACACACACACACACACACACACCACAAATTGTTCCTGATGAATAACCCAGTAGAGAGAGAAAGAAAATGAATCAGAGTAGACAGCCAAGATTTTTTTTTTGGGGGGGGGTCCAGTTGTGGGGCCTGAACCCTGGGCCTGGGCACTGTCCCTCAGCTCTTCAGCTCAAGGCTAGCTCTCTATCACTTGCGCCACAGTGCCACTTCCGGCTTTTTTTTTTCTTTTTGCTTATGTGGTGCAGAGGAATCAAACCCAGGGCCTCAGGCATGCAAGGCAAGCGCTCTACCACTGAGCTACCTTCCCAGACCGACAGCCAAGATTTTATCTCCATTGTTCACTATGAAAAGAGCCAAAAAAGTAAGAGTCTAAAAAAGTAAGAGTCTACCTAGTTGATCTCTTATTTAATTCTATACAAAACTTAACAAAAGTACATAAGGACAGTCAAGTGTAGCACAAAATGACTTTCTGGAAATAAAACTACTACTACTACTACTATTTTATATTTTTGTTGATCATGAACCATGAACTCTGGGCCTATGTGCTGTCCCTGAGCTTTTTGCTCTAGGTAACAGCTCTACCATTTTGAGCCACAGCTTCGTCTTTGACTTTATTGTGGTTTATTGTGGATAAGAGTTTCTTAGACATTCCTACCTGGGCTGGCTTTGAACTGTGATCCTCAGATCTTAGCCTCCTGACAAGCTAGGATTATAGGTATGAGCCACTAGCACCTAGCTACAGTTGTTTTTTGTTTTTTTGTTTTTGTTGTTGTTGTTGTTTAAAAAGAAGTAGTAAAAGAGTTAAAAAGAAAGTCTAGTCATTAAGTGGTATGAATTAGAGGTCAAGGAAGAAATAGCTCTGAATCCAGAACAAAAATGCAAAGAAGGCTGGGTGCTAGTATCTCATGACTGTAATCCTAGCTACTCAACAGGTTGAAGCTTGAGGATCACAATTCAAAACCAGCTAGTCAAGAAAGCACGTGAAATTCTAATCTCCATTAAGTCCCCCAAAACAGCTGGAAATGGCACTGTGGCTCAAGTGGCAGAACAATAGCGTTTAGGGGGGAAAAAACAAAACTCTGGGACAGCATGCAGACCCTAAATTCAAGTCCCGGGATTGGCACACGCATGCAAGCGCGCACTCGTGCATGTGCATACACACACACACATACACACAAACTAAGTGGTAAAAGTCATACAGAGGATGTCTATTATGTGGATAACAGGAGTTCTCAAAAGAGAACACTACAAATGACATTACAAATGTACAAATGCAGGGAAGGATCCTTAATCTGCCTGAAAGGTCACACTCCCAGGAATATCATGGAGATTCCTGAACTCCAATGGTAAAATAAAATGTTCAGCAGCTCACAGACAGAATGAGCAACTCACACAGGAGCCAGACCCACCTTGGATTTCTTATCTTCATAGAAACTGAGGACTATCCTAGGGTTTTGAGGAAAAGGAAGAGACAAACAAAGAAGGCTACAGTCTTTAAGTTATCATTCACCTACAGAGGTGAAAGGACAGCATGTTCATGCATGGGAATGTGCAAATGATGTATACTACTCATTGACCCCAGATGAAGAATTACAGTATGAAAGAAAAATGACTGAATCTCTTAGCCTAACCCACATGAGAACACACAATAAGCAGGGAAGGAAGTAGATTCCAAAGATCTCATCTGGGACAAGAATGAACAGAAAAAGAGATACAGAAAACTTCTCTAAAAGAAAACTTTTCTGGAGTTGAAGAAAATCAGGGAGTAGTAAGAAAATCTGAGAGTAGTAAAGATACTTGTGTCTAATTGTGATTGTGCTGAGAAAGAACAGCACCCATCAAGGAAGCTGAATACATGTGGTTCCAACTTGCTCCTAAGTAAAGATAGACAATAGCTTTTTCATCTTTTGGAAGGTCATTATCAAATGTAAAATTAACATTCAGCATTGAAACTTCCTTCATATCTTTTTGGTGGTACGAAGGTTTAAACTCAGGGTCCTGTGCCAGGTGTGTGTGTGTGTGTGTGTGTATGTGTGTATACACACACATACATATATATATATATATATATATATATATATATATATAATCATGCTATATAGAGCTTTATCAAGGGGACAGACACATGGTAGAGTGATTGCTTAATATAAATGAGGTCTTCTCCAGTACAATGAATGGACTGGATGAATGAATATATGATATGAAACATTAAAATGCTGATTGTAAAAGTACTGTGTTGGTCCAAAGCATCTTTGTTAAATGATTTTTACTTAATTGTCAAGTGTCTTTACCTTGGCATTTTTAGATAGCTGTTGTACGTTCTATAACTAATCACTCAATACTAATTGCTTCTCCAGAAAATATGTATGGTCCCATTGGGAGGCCTGATTGCAGGGTATATGAACCACACTGGAAATCTTTAATATTCTACAAAGCATTTGAGAAACATTTAAACTTGACATATCTAAAAATGAGAAAATCAATTCAATGTGCTATGTGTAAAGTACAGCATTTTGAAAATCTATTGCTGAGCAGTTTCATCAATTGTATTGATATAAATCAAATCTTTGAATAATAAGGATAATTACAGATTCTCCCTGGGTCCGGTAAAAGCACATTTTTATTTAAAAGGCAAGCATCTGCTAACATGGCAATGTTATCCACACATCCAGGAATTTCAGAATTTAATTCTTGAATCTTCCTATCATTAAATAGTTGCCACATTTCTCTTTTGTAAGTCTGTGATTTGTTCCACAAATCTTGTTCATGTCTCTCTTCAAAGATGCATTTATCTTTCATGATGAGAGGTAAATGTGCTAAGCACAGAAATGGGAGAGTTCTATAATGGCATATTAAACACCGTGCTCAGAACAGAGATAATCTTCAGAAAATTAGATTTTCCCCTCTATTTACTGTGTAGGGGTCTTTCTATGATATCACAAATATAAAGCAGTGTATAAACTTCTTATTTACTTCTGCACATACTTTTTGCTCTAATGAGTTAAGAGCTAATGATTAAACCAAAGGTAGTTACTAATTTCATCAACTATCATTGAACACCACGAAGTGCCTCCAGAAATGAAATGATGGTTACAGCATTATTCACCATAGCTAAGATATGGAATCAAACCCAGATGCCCCTCAGCAGACGAATGGGTCAAGAAAATGTAGTGTATATACACAATGGAATTCTATACTTGCATCAGAAAAAATGACATTGCCCCATTTGTAAGGAAATGGAGAGACTTGGAAAAAAATATTTTAAGTGAAATAAGCCAGACCCAAAGAAACACAGGCTCCATGTTTTCCTTCATTTGTAATAATTAGTATATGCCTAGCATAGTCCTAGCAGAAGTTCACAATAGCTCAATAGCTATGTACATAAGACCATACAAAATGATGTTAATCAAAATTATCTCCACACTGGGCACTGGTGGCTTATGCCTGTAATCCTAGCTACTCAGGAGACTGAGATCTGAGGGTCACGGTTCAAAGTCAGCCTGGGCAGGAAAGTTTGTGAGACTCTTATCTCCAAAAAAAACACCAGAAAATAGGAAGTGGTGCTGTGGCTCAAGTGGTAGAGCTCTAGCCTTGAGCTGAAGACCTAAGGGACAGCACCCAAACCCAGAGTTCAAGCCCCATTGGTGACCAAAATAATTATCTCCACAATATGGAAACAAGAGAGGATTTTTGTGTGTGGTTGTTTTGTTTTGTTTTATGTTAGCAGTTATTTCTTTTGTACCCTTTGTCTTGTGTATGTTGACCTGGTTTGGGAAAGTGAGATAGAAACATTGGGACAAAGGGTGAACCAATGCAACAGTGATACTCACTAGACACTATGTTGGAAATAAACTTTATAATCTGGGGGGAGGGAATTTGGGGGGAGGGAAAGTGGGAGAAGACAAGGGAGGGGGGTAACACTGTTCGAAAAAAATGTACTCACAGTCTTATTTGTGTAACTGTAACCTCTTTGTAAATCATCTTTACAATAATATAAATTTTTTAAAAAAAGAAATCAAATGATGGTTCAAAAAACCTTAATGGAAACTGCTGCCCAAAATAGAGACCAAAGTGACCAACAATGATTGATGGATTGGAGTTATAGAACCTGGGGGAAAATTCCAGATTTCTCACTTTCTGCTACAATGCAAACCAAAACTACACTAAGATTCTATCTCACTCCAACAGTCAGGTGCTAGAGTCTCACATCTATAATCCTAGCTACTCAGGAGGCTGAGATCTGAGGATTGTGGTTCAAAGCTAGCCTGGGCAGGAAAGTCCATGAGACGCTTATCTCCAAGTAATCACCAGAAAACCAGAAGTGGAGCTGTGGCTCAAAGTGGTAGAGCACTAGCCTTGAGCAAAAAGAGCTCAAAGACAGTGCCCAGGTTCTGAGTTCAAGCCCCATTACTGACCCAAAAAAACAACAAAAAAAACAGAAGTCAAACAACAGCTCATATACTGTTGGTGGGAATGTAAACTATTACAACCACTATAAAAATCAGTATGGACATTCTTCAAGAAACTAAAAATAGGGCTGGGAAGGTGGCTCAGTGGTAGAGCGCTTGCCTTGCATGCATGAGGCCCTCGGTTTGATTCCTCAGCACCACATAAGCAAAAAGAAAAAAGCCAGAAGTGGCACTGTGGCTCAATTGGTAGAGCGCTAGCCTTGAGCTGAAGAGCTGAGGGACAGCGCCCAGGCCCAGAGTTCAGACCCCAAGACCGGACCAAAAAAAAAAAGAAAAGAAACTAAAAATAGACCTAATTTATAACCCTGCCATACCACTATTGGGCATACATCTATACCTATATATCTTATCTATATATGTATCTATATCTATATATCTTACTTATACCTATATCTTAAAAAAGTAAAATTCAATATACTAAAAAGATTTATTATAGTGCTGTTCACAATAGCTAAACTGAAATCAGCCAAGGTGCTCAATAATAGATAAATTGATGAAGAAATATGATTATAAATATGAATATTACATAAAAATGAAATAATACCATTGGCTGGGAAATAGATGGAAATAGAGATCATCATGTGGAGCAAAGTAAATGAAGGTCAAAGAACCAAATATCAAGTGTTCTCATTTGTCATTGGTGGTAGGCTAGACTTAAAGAATATACATTTCCATGGACAGATACAAATGTATTTATTATATATGTGCGTATAGACACTTATACACACATATTATATACACACATATACATATAGAACATGATTCTAAATATGCAACTATGTCTGGGGGAATGAAGAAGATGGAAGAGAGAAAAATAGTGATGGAAAGTAATAATTTTTTACAACTATGTATGAAGCTGGCACGGAAATCTTAATGAAAACAGTTGGTTAGTAGGGGGTTGGGGAATAGAGAAAGTAATAGAAAAGGCTGTTCTGATTATAGTATATGAACATCTGAAATACCATGGCAAAATCTCTTGGTACAATTAATATACAGAAAAAAAAGAAAGTAAAACAGATATTATTGCATGAGAATGGGCATCAACAGGAGGAGGAAAGGCAAATTAAGAGGATGAATATGGATTAAAATGGTTTAAGTATTGTTTTTGCATATATGAAAATAGAAAAATGAAACATGTTAAAATGTTTTTAGAAGCAGAGTAAGGAGTAATACAGAAGGTAACATAGATGGGTACATTGAGTGCATATATAGAAATGTCATATATATGGAAATGTCACAATGACCCTTCTTTGAACAATGAAAAAAAATCCAATAAAAAAAATGTGTCTGCCAGGTACCAGGAGCTCATTCATGCCTATAATCCTACCTATCAGGAGGCTGAGAGGATAGCGAAGCCAGCCCAAGCAGAAAAGTTTGTGAGACTCTTCAATAAATTACCAAAAAAGTGGAAGTGGGTCTAGGGCTGGAGTTGTAGAGCACTACCCTTGAGCAAAATCCTAGCTACTCAGAAGGCTAAGATCTGAGGTTCACAGTTCAAAGCCAGCCTGGGCAGGAAAGTCTCCATGAAACTCTTATCTCCCATGTACCTCTCAAAAACTGGAAGTAGAGCTATGGCTACTTTTGAATTTAAAAAAAAAGCTCAGGAACAGCACCAGGGCCTGAGTTCAAGCCCCAACAAAAGAGAGAGAGAGAGAGAGAGAAGCTGGGTCCTGGTGGCTTATGCCTGTAATCCTAGCTACTCAGGAGGCTGAGATCTGAGGATCACAGTTCAAAGCCTGCCCTGGTAGGAAAGCTGGAAGTGGCACTTTGGTAGAGCACTCACTTTGAGCTGAAGAGCTGAGGGACAGGGCCCAGGCCGAGTTCAAGTCCCACAACTGACTAAAGAGAGAGACAGACAGACAGACAGAGACAAAGACAGAGAGAGAAAGCACAGGGTCAGGACCCAGACCCTGAGCTTAAGTCCCAGGACCAGCACCACTACCCCCTCAATAAAAGATGTAGGCCTGTTTCTTTCATGATAATGTACACAGATATTTTTTCCATATCAGCCGTGTCCTAGGGAAAGAGCTGGGAATTCCAGTCAAGAATTACCTGGAACTTTCCAAATTATATATACACAGTGTATACATGGCCCTCACCTTCCTGTTCAATTTCAGGTCAATCTTTGTGGTCCAGGTACAAAACCCAGGCAAGATATGGGGTAGGAAGGACCAACTGGGAAGGGGGAGTGAATCTAAAGATGTCCACTAGTGTTTTCATCTCTAAGGTACTAGTTGTCATTGAGAAAAAGCTCATTTAAGACTAGTGCTTGGGCTGGGAAGGTGGCTCAGTGGTAGAGCGCTTGCCTTGCATGCATGAGGCCTTGGGTTCGATTCCTCAGCACCACATAAGCAAAAAGAAAAAAGCCAGAAGTGGTGCTGTGGCTCAAGTGGTAGAGCGCTAGCCTTGAGCTGAAGAGCTGAGGGACAGCGCCCAGGCCCAGAGTTCAGGCCCCACGACCGGACCCAAAAAAAAAAAAAAAAAAGACTAGTGTTTTACTTTCTAGAAGGTCATAAGAAAATGGAATGGAAAAGGGACCACCAGAAAATATGCAGGTCTGCATATTGTTTTAGCAAATGTGTAGAGTGTGTGTGTGTGTGTGTGTGTGTGTGTGTGTGTAATGGGTCATGAGAAATATTCAGGTGTTTGTTCATGGACACTGATAATTTGTGTCTATAATCTTAGCTACTCAGGAGACTGAGATCTGAGGACTGTGGTTCCTGGTTTGAAGCCAACCCAGGCAGGAAAGTCCATGAGACCAATTGACCAGGAAAAAGAAAAAAAGCTGGAAGTAGAGCTGTGGCTCCTGTGATAGCACGTCAGCCCTAAGTGGAAAAATCTAAGGGAAAGTAGTACTCAGGATCTGAGTTCAAGCCCAAGTACTGACACATACAGTTTGAGAAGAATTATTGTAGGAAATAATGGAGTTTGAAAAGTGGAAATTACATAGGGAAAGCAAGTAAGGATTGGTGTATCTGGGCCAGAAATATCTCTAAGAGAATGGGAAACAGAGACAGATGGCAAACTATTTCTAGGCTGTTTCCAAATCTCCAGTCTGACCTTCTCAAAATCTTCTCCAGATCCTTGAGACAAAACACATCCAGAAAATAGCCCTGACTTTTCCATACCCTCCTGGTAACTAGACTAGGTCTGTGACTTGGTTTCTCAGTTTTCCTCCAAATGATTCGTCCTTCAGAACCAACCAAAGCATCTAAAGCTTGCCACCAGGTGTTGTATCGCACCTAGTCTTGGTATTTCCAAGACTCAAAAATGCTCCAAACAGGATTTTAGAGACCCAATTTGCAATTCTCATTCCTAGCAGATTTTAGGTCTACCTCCCAGCAGGGGCGATAATCCCTACTGACAGAGCCTGCACTTCAAAGCTTCCTTCTTATCTTCAGGTAGGGGAGTCCTGAGGAGGCTTTGGGGGAAGACAGGAAGTCTGGGGGGTTCCGCTATCAGATTACGTTCATTATTCCTCAGGATCTAGGTAGGCATTCTTGTTTAAAGAAGGTCTTACTGTGTAGGAGGTTAATTTTCACACACAGGTAATAAATGGTAAAAGGAGAATTGAACTGGGGTTTAACTGGTTTCAAAGTCTAACCCTTTTTTTATTATTATTACTGATGAAACCATCCCAATTCTTATGAATCTGGTTCAGTTTCCTTGGGAGCTGTGTTCAAACTTCTCTCCCAGCATAAGACTTCATATTGTCCTCCTGATCAATAACAGAAGCCGTGTTTCTGATTCCACAGAACTGACAAGTTGAGATCATTGGTGAGTTGTTTTCAGTAAAAATTGAAAGTCATGTGGGATGATTTTTTTTCATTTGACCAACTTCTTTGAAGAGATAGCAGGAAAATTAAAAATATAGAGCCCCATTTACCCAAATGTTCACAAACAAGACCACACTAAAGCTACCAGCACAACTATGTTTATTGCAGCATTATTAACTATAACTAAGATATGGAACCAACCCAGATGCCCCTCAGTAGATGAATGGATCAAGAAAATGTGGTATATATACACAATGGAATTCTATGCCTCCATCAGAAAGAATGACATTGCCCCATTTGTTAGGAAATGGAAAGGCTTGGAAAAAATTATATTAAGTGAAGTAAGCCAGGCCCAAAGAAACATAGGTCCCATGGTTTCCCTTATTTGTAATATCTAGTATATGTCTGAGTCAAGCAGAAAAGGTCAGATAACGTGATGTTAGGGAAATGAACCCTAAGATATGTATTCAAATGATTTTTTTCTTTCATGCGATTGTTTCTAACACATTTTTAAGATTATTTCTTTGTTGCTTTGTATGTCCCTCCCCCACGGTATAACCCCTGCTTTCACTGTATTTGATGTAGGTATAATTTGTGGAGGGGAAGGGGAAAAACAAATCGTTTAAATGGGGATCCAGGTAGACCCATTGCAACAATGACATGTACAAGTCGTTATGTTGAAAACGAACTTTACAACTTTGGTGCGGGGAGGTGGGGGGAGGGTGAAGAGGTTTGGGGGGGAGGGGGGAGGGGGAGGATGGGAAGGGATGGGAAGGGGAAACAAAGGAGGAGGCTACAATGCTTGATAAGAAATGTACTCATTATCTTGCCCATGTAATTGTAACCCCTCTGTACAGTATTTTCACAATAAAAATAATAATAAATAAAAAATATAGAGCCCCATCATAAAGAATATTGCTTGACATCACCTTGGAGTTCTTTTTTTTTTCTTCTTTTTTTTGGGGAGGGAGGTCTGGTCGTGGGGCCTGAACTCTGGGCCTGGTCGCTGTCCCTCAGCTCTTCAGCTCAAGGCTAGCACTCTACCACTTAAGCCACAGCACCACTTCCGGCTTTTTTCTTATGTGGTGCTGAGGAATCCAACCTAGAGCCTCGAGCATGCAAGGCAAGTGCTCTACCACTGAGCCACCTTCCCAGCCCCATCACCTTGGAGTTCTAAATCTAAATTTCCAATATGTTGAGAGCAAAATAATTTATATGTAAGAACATATCATTATTGCCTAGCTTGTGCAAGGCCTTTGGTTCAATCCCTAGCACTGAAGAAAAGTAAAATCAGGTTTCAACTGAAGCCGGCAGTGGGTGGCTCACGCCTGTAATCCTAGCAACTTGGGAGGCTGAGATCTGAGGATCAAGGTTCAAAGGCAGCATGGCAAGAAAGTCTATGAAACTCTTATCTCCAACAAACCACCAGAAAACTGTAAGTGGCGCTGTGGCTCAAGTGGTAGAGCTCTAGCCTTAAGCTGAAGAGCTGAGGGACAGCATCCAGGCCCAGAGTTCAAGCCTCATGACCAAAAAACTGAAATTATTAGCACACTGATTTACACAATTCTTTTACTAAATCTTTACATGCCCCCCCACCAAGTACACAACTTTTCATATATTTTTTTTTGGGGGGGGTCCAGTCGTGGGGCCTGAACTCTGGGCCTGGGCGCTGTTCCTCAGCTCTTCAGCTCAAGGCTAGCGCTCTACCACTTGAGCCACAGAGCCACTTCCGGCTTTTTTTTCTTTTTGCTTATGTGGTTCTGAGGAATCGAACCGAGGGCCTCAGGCATGCAAGGCAAGCGCTCTACCACTGAGACACCTTCCCAGCCCATACTTTTAATATATTTATAACCGATGCATATAAAATACTTGATATGAGGTGATTTTTTTCCTTTTTTTTTTCTTTTTGGGCTGGTAGTAGAGCTTAAACTCAGACCCTGGGTGTTGTTCCTTAATATTTTTTGGTGAAGGCACTCTACCACTTGAGCCACAGCACCACTTCTGGCTTTTTAGTGGTTAATTGAAAAGTAAGAGTCTCAAGGACTTTACTGCCTGGGCTGGCTTTGAACCTCAGTCCTCAAATCTCAGTCTCTTGAATAGATAGGATTATAGGCATGAGCCATGGCAACTGATGAGAAGTCCTCGTTTTAGGACATACTGTGAAAGCCCTTAGTACTCTTGTATGAATATTCATCATTTGGCATCTTTTGAGCTTCTGAGATCAGACATTATCTTCCAATATAAATCAGACTTGTCAGGGGCCAGAGGCTCACACCTGTAATCCTAGTTACTCTGGAGGCTGAGATCTGAGGATCCCCGTTTGAAGCCTGCCCAGGCAGTGAGATTCTGAGCTCCAATAAACTACTCAGAAAAGTCAGGAAGTGGTGCTGTGGCTCAAGTGGTAGAGTGCGGTGCGGGCCTCAAGCACAAAGAGGCTCAGGAATAGTGCCTGGGCCCTGAAGTTCAAACCCTAAGACCAGTAAAAAGAAAGGAAGGAAGGAAGAGACTTAAGAAACTTGATGTTTCACCTTACATAAAATCAACATATACAGTGTACTAAGTAAGGATAAACAATTGGGAATCAATTCTCCTCACATGGGCCAGGTGTCTATGCTGTCTACTACTTATTTCTTGACATCAATATGATAGTGAGACATGGCCTTAAAGATGGGATTAAAGGCAGAGGACAACAAGAAATAGAAATTGAGACTATTTCAGATACACTTCTCCTAAGACTGTATTGTTTTGTCCTGAAATTGGATTAATTGACGTTGAAGAATAGAAAGGATAAGGCACAGGACTTGCTCTAAGCCACATTCATTAGCCAATAACCAAAGCAACATCCCTTAAGTGAGCAGAGTGTCCATCAATAGGCAGCACTCCACAAATCATTCAAACACTGTCTCTGGCAATGCTATTTTTTAAGTAGAATTTATCTAAAACTTACATTGTAGAAAAAGGGCCAAACTGGCTCTGTGTCATCAGGAATTAATCTTTCAGGGAAAGAGAAAAACAGTTTACTGCTAAGGACAAGAATCTGTCTCAAAATTACTATTAATGTAAAGACCCAGGCAATAAATGTAATGTATGTATTAGTACACTAATGTAAAATACAAGGCAAGCCAACCCACACATCCTTAAATATACAATGGGGGTCAGGAGGGTAGCTTAGTAGTATATGGTTAAATCTCCGCTCTGTGTGTGTGTGTGTGTGTGTGTGTGTGTGTATACACTGTTAGAATAGTATATAGTAAATTCACACACACACATAAAAAAAATTCAAAGAAGTTTCAGTTGTGAGATATGATGGCCCACACTTGTAATCTTAGTACTAAGAAGCTGAGGCTGGAAGATCTTGAGTTCAAGGATACCCTGGGCTATGATACCAGAAATCTGTATCAAAATAAATAAATACATATATACATAAAGAACTACATAAAGAAATAGTCTCAACTATCTATCAGTCGAAATTGCCTCTTCAAGATCCTACTTATAACCCTTAACATTTTATGGAATATCTTGCCAGCACAGAGCCTGGCTGGGCGAGTTTCTTGGGTACTACAGGGATCATGGTTGTTGGGAAATAGCAATAACAACTATAATTTCAATTTACTAAAGCAAGTTTTTAAAAACACAAAGTCTTAGAAATTAAGTCTGGCATATGGGTAATACACTTTGCCATACATAATCCAGAAAAACAGCCCCAGCTCAAAACAAAAGAGAACCCTAACTCATCTTTGTGACTTCTTACTTCATCTTCTCAAACCAGAAAGGGCATATTGTAACATACAAATGTGGAGTGTTTTGTGAAATGCTCATTCTTTTTGAAAACTGGATGTTCATATGCAAATAATAAAATTAGAAATTGATCCTACGCCTTCCACAAAAGTCAACACAAAATGGATAAAAGACTTAAATGGAAGACCTTTTACCAACATCATGTGGAGAATCTCAAAGAAATAAAACGTAAGTGCAGCACTGGCTACTCACACCTATAAACCTAGTTATGGAGAAGGCTGAGATCTGATGATCAAGGTTTGAAACCAGCCAATAATGATTAAGAAAAAAAAAAAAGAAGAAGCAAAGCTGTGGCTCAACTGGAGGAATACTAGCCTTAAGCAAAAAAGTAAAAGACAGCACCCAGGCTCTGAGTTCAAGCCTCAGTTTCTGGAACTAAATAGAAGGCAGAGAAGGTGGTTTAGTGGTAGAGTGCTTGCCCAGCATTCATGAAGCCCTGGGTTTGATTCCTTTGTACCATATAAACAGAAAAAGCTGGAAGTGGCACTGTTGCTCAACTGGTAGGAATGCTAGCCTGGAGCAAAAAAGGCTCAGGGACAGTGCCCAAGCCACAGGACTGGTAAAAATAAATAAGTAAACAAACAGAAGTACCATATGACTCAGCAATCCCTCTTCTAAGTAATTACAAGGAGATGAAATCATTACCTCGCAGTGATATCTGCAGTCACGTTCACTGCAGCATCACTACTAATAGCCAAAGAGGAACAACCTAAGTATCCATCCACCAATGGACAATCTGTAAAGGGAGGTACATTGATAAATTTTGTCATATCTTCCTTAAACCCTCTGTAAATAAGAGGTTGAAATATCAATTTTAATTTATTAAATGAGGACCAGAACAGGAGTGAGTCCTCAGTTTAGTGTACAGTTGTGATCAGTGACTTTCCCTACTTACCTCCAAGAAATAGGAAATTTGTATATTTTCTAACATGACCCGAAACCCAAGTATGGCCCCCTAACTCAAGTTACAATCCTGTTTCTACCAACAGCTTTATGACTGCAGTAACAGACTTAGTTTCAACTCTCTTTTTCTCATCTCCTTTGATCTGATACAGTTTGTCCTAGCAAATATAAGTTCTAGTTATGGCAACTGAGAGCAGACTAAGATGTTTCTGGTACTTCAAGAATTACTGTAGGCATTTATCTAAGCCTATTTATCTATTTAGAACTGATGCTGGGGCTTGAACTCTGGGTCTTTGTGCCTTTTTTTTTCTCAAGACTGGCCCTATACCACTTGAGTCACTCTTCCAGTTCCAGCTCTTTGCTGGTTAATCTTAGATAAGAATTTCAAAGAGATCCAGGCACCAGTGGCTCACACCTGTAATCCTAAGTACTCAGGAGGCTGAGATGTGAGGATCACAGTTCAAAACTAGCCCAAGATATGGTCACAAGAGGTCTTTCTTTGTTGTTGTTTATAATGTACTCTGTGATTTTGTTTCCTTTTTATGTTCTTCCCCTTATGGTATATCTCCTGCTGTCACTGTACTTGATTTTAGTACCCTGCACCTTTTATATACATCTGTTTAATTTGGGGAGGGGAAGGGGAATAACAAAACTCTGAAACAAGGACACAGTATGACCCATTGCAACAATGATACCCACAAGATAGTATATTGGAAATGAACCTTACAACTTGGTGGGGGGTGAGGGATTGAAGGAGTGAGGGAGGTGGAGGAGGGAAGGGATAGTGGGAGAATAGCAAGGGAGAGGGTAACAATGCTCCACAAGAAATGTACTCATTGCCTTACTCATGTAAGTGTAACCGCTCTGTACAACATCTTTATAATAAATATTTTTAAAACCTATTTAAAAAATAATAAGCCAGACTCAGAAAGACAAAAAAAAAAATAGCCCAAGCAGGAAAGTCCTTGAGACTCTTACCTCCAATTAACCACCAGAAAACCAGAAGTAGTAGAGAACTAGCCTTAAGCAAAATAGCTCAGGAACAGCACCCAGACCCTAAGTTCAAGCCCCATGACCGACCCCCCCCCCAAAAAAAGTCAGAGACTTTTCTGCACAGGCTAGCTTTGAACTGTGATCATCAGATCTCAGAAAGCTATGATTATAGACATGAGCTACTAGTATCTGGCTTAAGTGTATTTTTTAGAGAAAATAACATAACATTTTTCCTTGCAGAAAAAAATATATATCTTTTGCAGAAATATTGTGATAGTTCAGAAGCTAACCTATTCAGACAGTGCTGACTAGGCATTTTCCTGGAATTCTAGAAATTCTCTTTGGAGGTACAGGAAAATTTTTAATGCGTTTCTTCCACTGGTAACTTCTCCCTCTCCCGCTCCCCCCTCCCACACACCCCCAGCCAAAGTCTATCTCTGATCTTAAGCAATCCTAATTCCTCAAGGCACCTGGCTCAGTTCTGGTTATCTAGGTAACAGAAACTGGTGAAGCTCTTCAAATGTTTTCCCCTAAGGCACACTTAAGTCAACATACAAGCTTATCTCTGAGTCTTAACCTGAGCCTGTCACTCCTTTGAGCTTCCTTCCTGGTAGTTTAGTAGGGTAACATGTAGAGTGTAGGTGAAAGTATGCCTGATTGCCCCATTTTCTTTGGCTCTTGCCTTTCACTAACTTCAATTGCTGACCTCAGAGATATGCCACAGGAATGTCTACTCCAATGATGGACCCTGTAAGAAGTGTAGCTTTGGCCTTTGGATCTGGACCTGTAAGCATAGCCTAAGTGAAATATGAAAGGCATGTAAGGTCACCCAACCTTGCCATAAAATAAAATGAGACCAGAAGTGGCATATTTCCTGTGTAACATCCTGCATTCATTACTTGACTCCAGTCATAAAGTGCCTGCCTAGCAAGGTGAAACTCTTACTTCAGTAATGCACAAAAAAGAAAGAAGAGCCATTGCAATTTGGTTAAACAACTTTAAGAATCCTTCCTAGCTCTGAAAAGTTAAGTGTCTTCAGTCCTTCTGAATGCCAGCTACTAAAACTTGGATTAGTCAACAGATAATCTGAGCAAATCATGAATACCTAAAGATAATAAAGAGCCCAGATCCTGTCCATATAACTTCTACTCCCAGTTCAATTAGAATTGATAGCTCTTACTATCTACTAAAGTGCTGGTATTTGCTTCTGCTTTTCCTTCCCTGGTGGTTTGGAAACTTTCAAACCCAGGAACTTTGATTCCAGAATCCATACCTTTGTGTTGCTTGAATGCTTTATGTCTTAATAAATAGATGCCAACACATTTGTATTTTGTTTTGTAAAGTATAAAACCTCTGATGTTAAAGTTATAGAGGTCCTAAATCAGGTAACAGATGAGTTGTATTTCAAGCTCTCTTTTGCCAAGTTCCCTGTCAAGCAAAGATCACAATGACCACAACTGCCACCATTAATGAGCTCTTTTCAAACAAAACACAGATTAGGTATAAGAAGATTCAAATACAATTGACCCCAAATTAGAGAAGAAGACACTGTGTATTGTTTAGTTTAGTATTGGCTATATAAGAAATACTTTTTTAAAAAAGTATTAATTCATTATTGGGCAAGATATCTTGAGAAACTTACAATAAAGAAATGCTGTCTGAATTTTTTGAAAATCAGAATGGAGTTATGTTCTTCAAAAACATAAATAGTATAAATATTTAGAATGTGGCACACTGGAAAGATACTTGGCTAGCAGGCACTGGTTTCAAACTATAACACTGGCGGGGCGGGGGGGGAAGATGTATCCTCTTATACTCTCTGCCTTAATCAAAACTCATGTCGGGGAGCTGGGAAGGTGGCTCAGTGGTAGAGTGCTTGCCTTGTGAGCATGAAGCCCTGGGTTCAATCCTCAGCACCACATAAACAGAAAAAGCCAGAAATGGCTCTGTGGCTCAAGTGGTAGAGTGCTGTCTTTGAGCTGAAGAGCTGAGGGACAGTGCCCAGTCCCAGAGTTCAGGCTCCACAACTGGAAAAAACAAACAAACAAAAACCTCATGTAGGCTCCTCTGTGTGTGTGAGAGACAGAGACAGAGAGACACAGAGACAGAGAGACAGAGAGAATACTGGGGCTTGTACTCAGGGCCTAGGTGCTGTCTCTAGCTTTTTTGATCATGCTCATGGCTGGCAAACTACCACTTGAGACACAGCTCCACTTCTGGCTTTTTAATTGGAGGTAAGTTTCATGAACTTTCCTGGCCAGGCTTCAAGTTTCTGTTTGAAGATCTCAGCCTCCTGAGTAGCTAGGATTACAGGTGTGAGCCACTGTGTCCTGCTAGAACCCACTTTTGATATTACAACTCATGGACAAACATACTGCCCTCCTGCCATCAGCCACCCTCCCACACCATTAAGTCAGCTTTTTAAGTATAAACTCCAAAGTCAGGCTGATCTACTGGCTCTGTAACACAGGCCAAGTTACAAACTCCTTATGCCTTGGATTTGTCATTTGTAAAATGAGAATGCTAGTAATAGTATTCCTCCTTAAGGGGCCACTGCAAGAATTAAATGCAGGGGCTGGGAAGGTGGCTCAGTGGTAGAGTGCTTGCCTTGCAAGCATGAGGCCCTGGGTTCGATTCCTCAGCACCACATAAACAGAAAAAGCTGAAAGTGGCACTGTGGCTCCAGTGGTAGAGCACTAGCCTTGAGCTGAAGAACTGAGGAACAGTGCCCAGACCCAGAGCTCAGGCCCCATGACCGGCAAAAAAAAAAAAAAAAAAGAATTAAATGCAACATTGAAAAGAATAGTAAATGGTGAGTGGCATGGTATTCAAAAAATAATAGTTACTGAACTTTCTGTCCCAGCAGCACAAGTATGGCCTATGGACTTTCCAATTGATGTAGGAGATACAGTACTGCTGACCTAGAGGAAAACTCAATGGGTACTGTTCTACCCTCTGCTTTGAGGCCAGATGCCCATTCACCAGAAGCTAGAAGACTTTAGCTCATCAAGTGAGTTCCCTGTTTGGTAGGAAAACTGAAAGTGATGTGTTTTGATATTAGCTAATGAAGCCATGCACCTGTGGCTCATGCCTGCTCAAAAAATAGAAACCTGGAGGATCATGGTTCAAAGCCAGCTCAGGCTGAAAAGTCTGGGAGATTCCATCTCCAAATAATCAGCAAGAAGCCAAAATGGAGACATTGCTCAAGTGGTAGAATACCAGCCTCTAGTATTGGCATGCACACACACACAAAGCAAAAGAAAGTAGCTAATGAGGAAAATCCCAACTGGTAAAAAAAAAACAAACATAGAAATAGAAATTTCGCATTTTAGGTGCAAACATCTTGGGCCTTCTACTTATATTCTTTTGCTTGCTATCACAGCATGGGGGCTCAAAGGAGGGCCTTGTCTGTGTGCTCCTGCACAATCTCTCTCAAAGAACTCTTACACAGTTTATTGTCAAAGAAGTCCTCATTATATCACCAATTCTTTTTTTCATCTTCTTAGAAAGAGGGTCCATGTAGTTCAGGCTGGCTTTGAATTCACTGTGTAAGACAGTCCACACTCACCTCACACTCAGTCTTCCGGCCGCAGCCTTCTAATTGCTGAGATCTCAAGACATGTATCCCCCCATATGCAGCTTATTTAGTTTAATTTATGTCTATGTATTTGTTTTTGGAAGTCTAGGGATGAAACCTAGGGCTTTGCATATGCTAGTTAAAGCAACATCTACTCCAGGACTCCCAACTCCTCTTCTTTTTCTTTATGTTCCCAATTCCTTTATACTTCACTCTAGTTTCTCTATATACATACTAGGGTATTTTTTTTCTTCCTTGGGACATTTTTCTATCTTGTCTTCCTTTACAAAACATTATATCTGGGAATGATGGGAAAATGCAAATTGATAGTTTGCTCTTGTCACTAAAAAAAAATGCACACACTGCACTGTGACAGGCAGGCACAGTGGGGGGGAAATCAAGTCCTCAATTGAAGAATAAAATCTTCCTTGACGGAACCCTCTCTCCAGTTAAGTGGGAGATGGGACATGGGATGAGTTGCTCCATTTTCTGGTTCTGGTAGAAAGGAGGAAATTAAAAAGAAACATTATATAGACATCCTCTATGTGAAGCCCTATCTCCTATTTTATACAGATAGAAAAATGGAGCAGGGAGAATAACAGAAGGCAGATTACACAGCTATTGAGAAGCAGGGGCCTGTTAAAAGCCACATTTTCGGTCTTCCTGTGTTGCACTCCTGGTACAAAGGCTCTTACTTCCTTAGGAGGCAGAGATGGCCGCCCCAACTCCAAAGGGAGCCCTAGGTTCAGGACCAGGTGCTACTTTATGTATGATCTTCAGCAGACTCCTCTAAAGAGAGAAGGCCAGGACAGCCTTTTTGAATTTTTGTTTGTTCCTCTAAGTATTGGACGTCTGCAGGCTTTCTTGGCAGAATACCCTGAAGAAGGGGAGTTAGACCCTAACTCTTCTACTTCAATCAGTGCTTCTGGAAGTCTCTTTATTCCCATTTCCTCTAGGTTCCAGTGAGCCAGGAGATTCTGATGCAGGTCTTTGGCTCCGGAGTTCTGCTCCCAGCGCCTTGATGAGGCGTGTTTAATCTTCCACCCGGATTATTTAACCTCCGCATCCTTGTTAACAAACAGCCATTATTAACGAGACCACATGGGGTGGGCTTCTACAGACAATGTGAGCTCCCCTTGGCTTTTCTACAAGCAAATTCATAATCCTGCCCGACTCAGCTGCCTCGATCCTCCTGCACATAGAGCTAAGCAGAACCAGAGAGATCTGGACCCTGCTCAGGACCCTCGAGGTTAGAGAATGCTTCCTCTACAAGATGGAGCTGCCTCTGTTCCTGCTTTCCCTGCCTCCCTCGCTCATGCACTCTCCCATGGGGTTGCAACAGTGCGTTATAAATTTTACCTTTCCAGTGTGCAGGAGAGGCGAGAGGAGACTACGTCCCAGCTCCGGGCCTGCCTGTCCCCGAGGACACCAATTAAAGGCACTAATTGGACAGCAATACATCAAAGTCGCTCCCGGGAGTGGGTCTTCAGAGCGCCAGGAGTCCGCTAGTTGGGCTTTTGTTTCAGATCAGAAATACAGAGAAAGGGAGAAAAGAAAGAAAACACCCATTCCGACAAGGAGTGTCGCGTGTGTGCGTGTGTGTGTGTGTGTGAGACTGTGAGCGCGTGTGCCGCGTGAGCGCCTGCTCTGCTCCGCATTCACTGCGAGCCACCTGCTCTCCTCTCCTTCCAGGTTTAGCGCACCACAGCAAACGAATTTTCCTGCTTTTCTGTGGTGTGGCCATCTCACTTCCCCTACCGAGGGGCGCCTTGATCCCTTGTATTTATCCCCGGGACCCGCACGGATATGGCACCCGGGTATGCCCAAGCGCGGCAGAACCAGTCCAGAGCCCCCAAACCATCTCCCTGTGTGCGCGTTCCTGGTCCTTCCTAAACAGGTCGAGGGACAAGCAGACATCTCAGGGAGGCACCTGTCATCAAGACACCGTAACAGTCACCTCAAACTGTATGGGGTCCTCATGAGGCTCCTGCCAGGGCGAAGGCAACGGAATCTCTCCTCTCTGGGCCGGGGTGGGGGGGTGGGGGGAGAGGATCTCAAGATTCAGATTCCGGGAGCGGCTCTTCGGAGTGGGAAAGGAGAAATGGTCTCTGATCCCAAGGCTCCAAGGAGCCAGCTGGCGATGGGGCGGTGGGCCGAGTGCCCCCGAGGACAGGAAGCAACTCGAGGCGCACTCCAGGAGGACCCACGGAAATGTGGGTCCTTCCACGCCCTCGGCTCAGTAGGTCACGTTTTAGAATAGGATGAGTCTCCGGAATGCAGACACCACCGGCAACCACTCCCCCGGATGTGCACAACTACGCTTCCCCCACTTTGGCTACCAAGGTCCGTCCAGCAACGACTTGACAGTGGCGATCGGAGGCAGGCTGGAGTCGTGGGCTCGGTACACTGTAGCGCTGACACCCAAGCACAAACTGGGTCCTCTCGGGGACGTTGCGCGCACGAGGGAAGAGAAGAGAGAACCTAAAGCAGGTTGGGGGGCTGGGGGGAGGGAGGGGGCAAGGACTGTCAACGCCGCAGCCACGGCGCACATCCAGAAACTTCACCTGGGCCCTGGAGAGGTCAGATTCTGACCCGGAGCCTTTTATCCAGCAGAGCAGTGCTCGCTCCCTTCCCTCGAGTAGCCAGATTGGAATGGCTGCGTTTGATCCCATTTGTTACCAACCCTGGCATTTGTTTTCCATTTTATAAACGCTTCTCTTTAAGTAATTGTCCCTGTTAACAGCGTATACCTTTCAGCAGCCCTCACTGCGCTATAAATAATCTCGATGAAGATGCAAGGATATGACTTTCACAAGATTGGACAATTGATTCAATCTGTGACCCGCGATCGCGAATAATATTGGAAGGCTATTTAAACAGATGAAGGCCTAAATTGTCTTGCTTGTATCTGAATTAATTTCTCATTCATCATCATTATGAAGTGATTGGTCTATTCAAGCTCTTCAGCCTGCTGGAACGGAGCAGGATTTAAATGAGATTGTAACACAATTTAAATGCTTGCCGACTTTAACGAGGCCAATTGAGCAGCTGCAATAAATACAAATATTTTTCTAAACAGCCTTGTTTTAAATAATTACTTAATGCTTTCATGTTATTTTTAAGTGGCAATCTTTCTCCAGCTCCTGCTCAGAATATCACATACAAGTATTTATTTGCTGAGAAGGTGAATTTCAAAATGACTTTGTATTTGTTTGCTTTGTAGATGGACCCGTGTTTGTGTGTACATGTATGTGTGTATGTGTGCATGTATGTGTATGTGTGTGTTTGTCTGTGTGGTTCAGTTTTGTTTTCTCAGAGCCAACTTTTCAAGGTCCTATAGCTGACACAAATGTTGACCTGGACTTGCGTTTCACCCTAGTGCACTCTTTTGTGCCTGTCCGTGTCAGAATTTGGAAGGAGCTGAGTGATAGAAGAAATTTGCAAATATATCTAGTTACTTAGCCAGACCTGTTTCCGCTGGGTCCAGCAAATGAATCTGTGCAATAGCACTTGGAAATGACACCCTGGAGAGTGGCATCGTTTCTGATTTGTCCTGATGATGGTCATCATCTTGAACAAATCAGAATTCCAGCATGTCTCAAAGGTGTCCCTTAGGAAGTTCAATCTCCCACTAGTTTGGCTGTGGTGCAAGTTGACAGGTGTGGGTGGAGTCAGGATGAACATTTCTTTGTTAGAGAGCCGCACAGAAAGAGAATCTCAGTGCAAGTAATGGTTTGGGAAAGAGATGGGAGAAATTTAATTAGAATATATTTTTGCCCTGCCCTCCCCATCCCACACCCCACCCACCCATACTCCTCCCTGTACCACTCTTCAGTTTGGTTACATGGTGAGAATATATAAGCAGGCACACCTATTTCCACGGAGGATGCCATCCATCTGGATGTCTTCGGCAAATGTCCACTGTGACACCCTTGTTCCCCAACAGACATATGGCAGCGGGTGTTTCCTCCTTGGAGAATAATGGAAGCAAGCAAGCAGAAGCCTGGGGAACAAAAGAATCTTTTAAACTTTCATGAAAGGGTTGAGGGCAAGAGGATAGGATACTTACCATGGAGACCCAGGATCCCATTTGGGGTGACTCTCTGGGGCTATGTCCCTCTGGGAGCTTGCTGAATTTCCTCTTCCTCTGCCTAGAGTGGGGAAGAGGGTTCCATGCTTGGTGAGTTTCCCAGCTTCCTTGGAACCTAGGAAGGTGGAGCTAATATAGTCACTAGAGAAACCATTTCTGGGGCGTTCCACACGCTCAAATTGAGGGGCGGTGGGAGGGGGACATGGGGACAAGGATGGAAGAACCAAGTGATTTGCTATGTAACTGGACAATTTAATGCCAGAGTTAGGGAGCTGCTGGCTGAAATCATTTTGTCTTCGAGGCTCCGCCGAGCTCATCCGCTTTATCCTGTTGTTTAAAATGAGCATTATCCCAAACATATGCAATGCAATCAGTTTGGTCACACTTACAAGAACACGCTTTAATAAGGCAATCAATCACTGGCTAACAAGCCAGCGACGGCCGGGTCCTGCGCTCATTTCAGGCGGCAGGGTGGCTAGTCTTTCAGGGCGACTCCGAGGCAAACCCGGGCTGGGGAGTGGATCTCTTCCCCAGGCCCTCCATGTCCGGTAGAATTGAGGAGCTATGGGGAAATGCCGAGTTGTGGAAAGAGTTGTTACCTACTTTGCTGAGATGACCTCGGAAATCAGAGGTCTTCGCTCAAGAAAGCGGGAGGAGGGAGGAGGAAATAGGAGATGAAAGCTCACAGCTGCCTGAGACCCAAAACCTCTGTTTTTCCACCTGCAAAATGGGGCCGCGGGGATAAAGCCTAAGAGGACCGACTGAGAAAGTGGACAAACGAAAACAGTACTTTGTCGGGCCTTTTGCCGTCATCTGGCCTCTTCAGATTACAGGTAGAAATCGAGGATGTGGTGGGCGGTGTCTTCTTCCAGATCTTCCCTACTCTCCCCACCAAATTGGGAGGGGGTCAGAGCAGAACAGCCCAGGTCGCCTGATGCAATCTAAGTTTTTTTTTCTCTCTTTTCTTTTGGGTAGAAGGAATCGAATAGTTTAAGAAACAGTGCCTAGCACCAAACCGCAAACCTTGGCAAAAGGGAAATTTCATTATGAAGTAATGAGTAATTCCTCCTGGCAAGATGTATTGTTATATCTTCCACTTCAATTTGGAGGAAGAGAGGCTCAATTACCCAGAAAATACAGTCAATTAAAGGCTGCTGATTGGACACGAGGCCGGATCATCGATCTTGTACTTTCCAATATCGCTGCAGACACCTCATTTTCCCTCCCTATTAACTGAAAATACGCCTGGCATTAAGGCAACCCGCAGCCCATTTACCTGTCGCAAGCAATCTCTGCCCGATGCGGAGCAACAGCAAAATTTGCCGAGATTTGGCACTTGGGAGCTTCGGGTTACCGAGGCGTCAGCGCGAGCCTGGGGGCGGGGCCAGAACGGGAGTGCGGGTCCGGGGAAACCTCTGCTTCGGGGTTCATTTGGTAGGACAGGGGAGCATGGGTGTAGCAGGACTGGCTCTGAAGCCTCAGAAAGGAAGGGGACGATTGTGGTGTTCCCACCTGCCCCCTGAGACACCAGCAGAGAACTCTCAGTGTCCAGGAAACCCAAAGCCTCCAACCCTCCCAGAAGGCCTCCATCTCTCCCTGCAACTACTGGATGCAGACACGCCTTTTGGGGGGGGGGTGAGGTACTAATGGTTGGTGAGTGCAGCCAATCGGTCTGGTCACTTTCTTCTGACATTCTAGAATCCCTTGTTCCAAACGACTTCTAGACTAAAGATGACCACTGAAACGCTGACTTGGGCTCTCCCTACTCTCAATGTAAACCCAGGGCCCTCTTAGTGCTCCAGCTCTTCTGCCCAGGCCCACTTGCCCAACATTTGCCTAGGATTGAGGTAGAGATAGCTCTCAGAGAGAGCACCAGCAGAGGCCCCTTTCCTCAATGGAACAGAGCAACTGAAGAAGTTCTCACTCCTCAAAAGGATGAGCCCCGGAGGGGATCAGTACTTCAAAGTGGGCCAATTTTTCTACAGAGGGCCCTCAGCATGCTCAGAATTAAGGAAACATACACCTTGGGGCCACAGGATGCAGATCTTCATTTCCTGCCAATATCTGTTTGGAACAAGCAATTGCCTGCTATATGTGAGGGCATGCTTTTTGTTCCTAGCAATTCAGAAACAGTTAATATTCTGCTTGCTGCCAAAATAATGAAGATTAATATTTAAATGCTAAGGTGAGAATCATGTCCGGCTTTTATTGCAATATGGTTAACAAATCATAACAGCAAATTCTTTGGACTTCAAAGGAAAACTCCTAACCAAACCAAATTCATTCCCTACAGAAAGAACCACTCCCTCCCAGTTTGGGTGAAGCTTGCATGGGGGGGGGGGGGTAAAGTTTTCCCCTTCTTCAAAAACTGGCTGCAAGAATGAGTGTGACTGTGAGGTTTCGTGAGAAATTCCCAAACAACCCCTACTGAAGGATAGAGACAGGGTGTCCCAAAAGGTCAGAAGGCACCCACTGATAACTGAAAGTCAAGCTCTGTGGCAATTTGTTAGGAAAATGAGAGAAGGCTGTTAAAGCCCCCACTCTCTAAGCTCTTCCCTGGGCGCCTTGTTAAATAAGCTCAGCTCTGGGCTGAACTGGGCTTCATCATTATTATACATACATTCTGCATTCAGAAACTCTCCTTACACACATGACTTGCTAATCAGAGTGTGTACCGAACCCAGAGAGAAAAAGGTTTGGCCTCATAGAAGCTGCCAAGGGGCTTTGAAGGGTATCTGCATCTTCCCTGCCAGAAAGAGCTGGGGCTGCAGTTGCAAGTTGAAAGCTGACACAAAGCTGGGAGTGACCAGTCAAGGTGCTGGTAGATGTCAGAGCCAGAAGATGCTGTGTAACTGAGGCTCTAGGAAGATCAGAGGGCCCTCATGGTCCTTACCAAGGGGCAAGAGTCTCCCTGGCAGTAAATCATCCCTCACTCTCTCCCTTAAAATTGGCTAGTGTATTGTCATCAGCAAGCCCCCTGCCATGCCTTGGAAAAGCTGGTGAAGATTAATCTCTATCTGCTCTGCATACACAGCATTTTGTTCAGAGACAGCAATTTCCCTTTCCAGTGCTTGGCCTTGGCAGGGGCAAGGGAGGCCCAAGTATGGAAGGAGTGTGAGGTGGGGGATGGGGCCAGAGGGGCTGTATATGGGTGGCCGCTGAATTTTGTTTAGCTAGGAAGCCATAGCCTCAACCCAGTCAGAGGTGGTGGGTTCGGTGGGTGACGGCAAAGAGGCCACCCCCAAATGAAGCCTTGGCCCTTGCATCACCCCTCCTGCTCCCTCAAAGGTGCTAGCCACAGCCGCTTGCTTCCTGGGTCTCCCGATCCCAAGGCTGAGTCCCACTGGTCCTTTAGGATCCCTCTGCATCTCGAGGGGAGGTTGGGGGTGGGGGGCGCGGTAGAAGAGGTTCTGGCTGAGTTCTAAGAGCCCCTCCACCCCTGCCGCCGGGCGTCCTGGAGTCGGCAGCCCGCAGGCGGCCCCTTATCTGGTGAGAGGCACCTCCTCCCTCTGGTCCAATGCGACTGAGGAGGCCTTGCTGAGCACGGAGGGCGCAAAGGTGAGAAAGGAGTCCGAGCGGGAGGTGGAGGCACAAGTGAAGTCCGAGGCGGCGGCGGCGGCGGCAGCGGCAGCGGCCCGGGGCGCTAGCCCATTGGCCGGGCCGCTGTGGCAGGCAAGGCAGGAGCAGGGGCCGCCCGCCGAGGCTCCCAGTCCGTGCGCGGGGCCCGGGTAGAGCGGCGGGTGGCGGAAGGCGCACAGCAGTTCGGGGCGCGGGTAGGGCTGAGAGAGCACTCGGAAGGTGTCGAGAGGACGCAGCGGGCCGCTGAAGGGCGAGGCCGCGGCCGAGGCTGCAGACGCGGTGCCCAGGCCCACGGGCGAGTAGTAGGGTAGGGGCAGGTGCGATGGAAAGGGGTAGGGCAGGCCACCCGCGGCGGCCGCGTGGCTCATCATGTACGTGTAGAAGGCGGGGTCCGCAGGGTGCGGCCACGTCATGGCCAGCCGCTGCCTCTTGTCCTTCATGCGCCGGTTCTGGAACCACACCTGGAGAGAAGAGCCAGCAGGTTGAGTGGTTGGACTGGGACCAATGGTCGCAGCCTAGAAACGCTGCCCGACTCTGGGAAACAGGACAAGGAAAGGACTAGACAGACACCACTTGGAGCTGGTATCCCAACGTTGGAGATTCTGGGTGTCACCAAGATCCCTTAGGCCCCAGACCCAGAGTGAACGCGCTAGTGAGTGTGCTGGAAGAGGAAGGGAGGGAGACTAGGACTTCATCATCCCAGGGTGTGAGGACGCAGACGACACTGGCGCCCAGAAATACATCCCCTGCCAAGGGGACACTTCATTGTCACTTGCAAAGGCACTCGATCCGTGTTGTCCTTTGCCTAGAAAGGGGACAAAATCGACCTCTTGGCTGAAGTGCCCCTCCTTGGGATGTCAGGAGAGCCTCAGGTTAGGGGAACTCCAGGCCCCGATTTTCTGCACCCTCTTTGGGGAGTAGGCAGGTGGCTATTGAGCACACACGTGAGCACACACCCGCCTCATTGGTCTTGCCTGCTCCTACCTTGATGGTGGTTTCCGGGAGATTTAGGGCAGCCGCTAGCTCGCATCTCCGTGGCCTTGAGACGTAGTTCTCCCTGTAGAATTCCTTCTCCAGCCGGGCAATCTGCTCCCGAGTAAAGGCTGTGCGGTAACGGCGCATCTGGTCACTGGCGCTGCAGGCCAGACTGCCTTGCGAACTGTTCCCGCTGCCGCCGTTGCCGCCGTTGCTCTTGGGAGTCTCGCTGCCGCTGTTGGGACTGCTGCCCAGTGCCTCTGAGCCCGACCCTGCGCGGGGAGCCCAGAGCACACAAGCACAAGCACACAGACACATACAGACACACAAACGCTGCTGAGGTGAAGCTGTAGGCCCAAGGATGGGGGGAGGGCAAGATGAGAAGGGACAAACCCCTCAGCGACCTCAGTAAGTTCCTCTGCAGGGGCTGTGCAACTCGGGGAGGGAAGACAGGCGGTTATCATTGGGGTGGGACCGTGGAGGGTTTGGAGTGCTAGGTCTAGTTGCCCTTCGGAAGACTGGAGTCTATGGCATGCTGGGTAAAGAGGCTCCCAACCACCTTCCTTATCTGCCCGCGTTCTCAGGCAAAGTACATTTTCCCTGTGCTTTCTGCCCACCATCGGCAGGGATAGGCAGGGGTATGTATGCGCATTGTCTGACAGGCAAGTGAGTTGACATGCACTTAGCGCTGGAACATTGGAAGTCTGAGATCTGTACGTTGTAGGGTGTTGGGCATGCAGTTTCCTTGCTCTGGTATGTTCCTGAAGGCGAGCACAGGTGTGTGTGCATGTGTTACAGGGGGTGTACATCTCAGTGGAAGGATCCGATGTTCTGAGAGCATGTTATAATAGGCAGTGGATGGAGCAGATGACAAAATGGTTTGGGGTGGAAATAATGGGTACAAGATGTTGGGTACCCAACTCAGGAGGTCATCTTTCTGCCCTCCCAAGTTTTTCCTAGCCATCCCCACAGCTTTTGTGGAGGATGGTGAGCTCTCCCTCCCATTTTCCCACCCCCTAAGGTGGAGTGATTGGCGCACCAGGCTAGGAAGGGGGGAAAAAATCTACCTCTGGGCCATCCAGCCCCACTCCATTAGCTCTGGGAGGGAAGAGACTCCCGAGTTAAGCTCCCCCCCCCTCTTTGAGCCTACCCCCAGAGAAGGGTGGGGCTCCAACCCCCCCTGCAGCCCCTTTTCCTTTGGGTGAAGAAGTGGGACTGGGAAGGCAAAGAGGAGGGGGAGGACCCGATCCTAGCCTTTTCAAATGCAACCGGAGACCAAAAGCAATTAGACCATTGGGACCATTTCCGACCTGGCGCCAACAAGCCCGGGAAGTGACAAGGTAATTTGGACCTCTGACCGACGTGCAAACTGGTCGGAGGGCTGCAGCACCCGGGCAGCCAGAGTCCGCCGGGATTTTACAGTCCTTTATAGACTCCTGGCTTCCGCGCCTGATGCGCCACACTTCGTTTGATCTTACTCCACCCTGGGGAAGGTGTCTTCCCCGCTCAGTTGAAGCATTCCCACAAAACACTGGGGAGGAGGGGGGTGCACTTTGAATCCCCCAAACCCAAAACTTTCCCACCTCCCCCACAAGGTACAGACCCACCAACGCCAGAACACGGTAGGAGACCCCTGCCAGTTCACGGATTTAAAAAAAAAAAGTTATTCGGGTTGGTCTCCCCATCCTGCACTTGGGGGAAGGACTGTCTTCCTCCTGGCCTGAGCTGAGGTGAAGGTTGGGCACAGAGGGAGGCCTGGGGAGTGGAGGGGCGCGGTGGCTACCTTTGCTGTGCTGGTACTCGGCGTTCCCGGTGGTGCAGTCTGGGGTGCAGCTCACCTCAATTTCTTCATAGAAATCCGACTCGGTGTCTGAGCTACTGGGTTGTCCCTGGCCAGAGAGGCTGTCGGCGGAAGGGACCGGGGGTCCTGGACCAAGCATGGCCGCCCCAGCTGCCCGTGACTCGGCGCCCGGCCCCGTGGCGCTGCCTGCTAGTCCATCGACCGCCTCTTCCTCCGGGCCTCCCCCGCCGCGCTCCCGGGTAGCCGGAGGGCCAGCTCGTGGGCTCAGGCAACCATGGGGCATCATCTTCTCAGGCGGCTCGGGCCGCGGGCTCCCCACGGCTTCGGACAAATTGGAGACCCTCTTGCCAACCAGAGTGCCAAGTTGACCCCCATCCAGAAACATCACCATGTCCTTTCGGCTCTCCATACCAGGTCTTTCCGGAGGGGAGGGAGGGGAAAAGCCCCCAAGTGAGCTCCTAACCCCAGGCTCCCTAAGACCCCAGCGGCCGGCCAAATAAATAGTTCTTGGCTGCGAAAGAGAGAGGGAGAGGCCAGGCGACCGGGCGGGCGTGGAGCAGCTGGAGCGCGACGTCCACGGCGACAGCGGAGGTGGCGATGGGGAACTAGGGTCACCTTGTGATGCGAGCGCTCCTCCGTGCCGCACCGCCTCTGGGAGGAAGCCCCATTGCCCTCTTCTTTCTAAGCTGTCATCCTCCCGCTGCAATCGTCATTACAGTACCGCTGGTGACGCCACTCGGCGAGCGCAAGTGGATAAATAGAAACGTCTGCCACAGCGAAGATGAAAGGAGACCCGCAGCTAATGGCTCGGCAGTGATGCGCCAGGTGTGGGCCTCGCTCGAATGGGGAGGAGAGTGTGAAAACAGAGAGAGACACACACACTGAGAGAGGGAGACACCCAAGCAGAGGGGATGCGAATGGAATTCCGCAGAAAGAAAAGAGAGAGCTTAAGACGCCCAGCGAGTTCCGCCCGGGCTGTGGGACTGGGTAATTGAAAATGCTTTTGATTTTTTCCCCCTCTCTTTTATCGTTGTTTTTGACTTTTGTTTTCTTGGTGCCTTGATTTTTAACACGGATGCAAAAATTCATAACTGCATTCTGGAAGTGTGCAAGCTGGCTCACAAGACCCCCGTTCTCCCACCATGATTACAACTGCCTGTCCCAACAGCTCATCTCAAACTGGCTACCAAGTCTTTTTTTCTTTTCTTTTCTTTTTTTTACAAGCTACCAAAAAGCGTTATTCCCCGCCCTCCCCCACTTTGGGGTATCCGTTCCTCCCTCTTTCCCCCTAATTCTGTCTCCTTTCTCGAATCAAAACTTTGCTATGTTTCTTCCTGAGGGGCAAGAGATTTTTTTCCCCTCTTAAAAAAAAAACTGTCTTGGCTGCTGACTCAAAGTGTTGGATGATTTTTAATTGTTATTGTTCGTATTATTATTTTGTAATCCTTGCCCTCTAGGTGGCCTTAAGCTTTCCACAGCATGGCTTAACTTGTATTCATAGAAGAAATCGTTTTCCGTTTGGGCCTCAGGAGCACCTCAGGTATGTAGGGTGGGGAGAGGTTCTAAGAATGGTCTTGCTTATTTTCTTGTTCATATTTTAAGTTATTCGTTCAGAATCAACGAATTCTCCCAGAAACAGATTTTTCCCAATGAAGGGGTGCTGGGCAGATATGGGTCCCTACCACAGTAGCGCTGGAGGGCCCAAGCTAGGAGAAAGCGCAAGGCTTCAGTGGAGGATTTAATTAGCACCCTGAGCAGGATGCACTCATGGAGTGGACCCCCAACGCCCTTAGCCAGGAGTAGTTGTCAGTGGATCCAAAAGGTAGGGGTAAAAGATAAAAATCATTGAAAAATGCCCAGAAATAGCTGTTGACAAGAGGCTCTGTTACACCTGGAGGATGCTGGGATGAGTTTATTGAGCTGAATTTTTGGATGAGGTCTTCAGGCTCTTTAGCAGCCCCTGGGGACCCAGTGGGTGGGCTGAGTCTCTCTGGTTTTGCTAAGGGCAGGAGTTGTGCACCTTTGAGGGTCTGCTCTTCTTTCTCCGCCCCTTTCCCCAAAGCTTCTAGTCCGAGGTTGTACTGAGAAGGCCCCTGCACCCCTCTCCCCCAAAACTCCGGCTACTAAAGCAAACTCCTCATTACTAGCTTTCCATCTGCTCCTACTACTTTGCTCTCTTCCTCTTCCATTTTTTTTTCACCACCCTACCCTGGCCTTCCTCTTGGCCTTAGGGATGTGGTGGAAGAAGTACTCTGGTTCAAAAAAGGAACAAAATTCTCTCCCAGATGCTTTCCCATTTCTGTCAATTAGATATCTTTGATACCTTGCTTGGGGGAGGGGGCAGATGGATCTGAGGGTGGAGTGCATACTGGGTAGATATCTCTACTCTCTCGAGTCCCCATGCTATCATCTGCTAAGCACTGCTCACCTAGAAATCTGAGGAAGTATTTCAGAGGCCAAGAGGAGGGTTCAGAAGTAGGGGGAGGGAGCCAATCCTAGGACTTTTTGCTGCCTGGGAGAGTTACCTGTGGATTCTGTCCGGCCCTGCCCCTTTCCTCCCAATGCCAGAGCCAGAGGGTGCACCAGTCATGCTCTTTCTTTTACAAATCAAGGCTCCTGAGTGTCTGTCTACCTAAGTGCCACCTCTGTTGCCCATGCTCTATTGGGCACTTGAAGACTGGGTCTGGGTGATACTCACTCCCCCCCCAGCAGCATCCTCACAGGCTCATTCTCCCAGACACCCCACTACCTCAATTCTTAGGGGGGCTGGCTAGTCCTTAGACTCCAGACTCCTCTGCCCCGCCCCGGCTTTGCATTCAATGGGCATGTTCCGTGTTTGATCCTCTTTTCTTCTGAGTTTTCCCTGGAGATGAAAGCAAAGTAGGTTTGTGAGATCAAGGGGTGCCATTTAGTCTCCTTCCTGGGTCAGTCTGAAGGAGCTGAGCTTCACCTCATATACCCAGGATGGGGGCTGAGTAGGGGCTCAGCGGGGGAGGAGGGCTGCCTACTCTAAGCTCCAGATCTGAGCTTCTGGGACTACCTCATCTCAATGCAGCCCTCCCTCTCCCTCCAGTAAAAAAGCTTCTCCAGATTTCTGCCCACCCTTTCAAAGAAGTCTCCAATTTTTTTCAGTCATAGGGGAGGGCACTGAACATAGAAGTTCTTAAAAATATTAATTAACCGTCAATTATTCTAAAATCAGCCTTTCACCAACCTCAGATGAAAAGAGGTTGAGAAGATGATGAAAACGTGAGAGTGCTTGATAAACTTACTGTTTTTGTTTTGATTTCTGGCGTATGTGTGTAGAGTGTATTCTAATAAAACACTAATAGTGTTATTATCATATCACAAAAACTAGTTGCCATACAAGAAGATAAATCTGAGGTGCAGGTAAAGTCAGAAGAATCCCATGAAAGCCTAGTGGATGGACAGAAGCCCGAGCAGAGTCTTGCCCTCCCCTGGCATGTCTCACTTCTATCCTTCCCCCCTCCCCC
>NW_012267292.1:7152190-7169801 GCF_000151885.1 Dipodomys ordii
AAAAAAAAAAAAAAGAAGAAGAAGAAGAAGAAGAAGCCACATCAAATATACCTGCAGGTCCATAGAGCTGGACTTGTCCTCATCCTACGACCAACCCCTCTTTCTCCCTCCCTCCCCACCTCCCCCCTCTCTCTCTCTCTCTCACACACACACACACACACACAATTTTCCCAGGAGGGCAAAGAGGATTCCATTTTAGAAAAGCAGTCACTGTTCTAAGCATTTCACATGCATTAGTTTTTTCCATGTTCTACACTATGAATCACTGCAGCTGAGAAGCTCAAGCATGAATGAAAGAATTCAAATCTCCTCCCTCTGGCCTGAAGTCCACATTCAGAACAACTTGACACTGGGGTCAACCATCTGCTGAGCATAAGTAAGGCCCTGGGTTCAAGGAGGTGCCAGGCTTTGGGTGCTGAGGCTTTAAAATAATAATAAATGTGGTTTTTGCTGAAGCCTTCTCACTTCCATCTCATTCCCAGATGAACTCAAGAGGAGAAAGTATAGTTATGCTTTGGCCACTTCCTTCAGGCATGAAGGAGAGTAAAGAAAATAGCTGCCAACCACTTGGAAATTTACCTTTTATATGTCAGACATTGGAGGCCTGTAAGAAGGCTGGATCTACCCCCCAGGGATGGGGGTTGGGAGAAACTAACTACTGTGCCCAACTAAGAACTCAAGGTCTTCAAGGTTTAAGTTCAGAAACATCCAGAATGTCACTACAGCTGCTAACTTTGGACATCCTAAGAAATTGCTCAGTTTTCCCTCTCTCTGACCATTCCAAGCTATTGAATGACTTTCTGGAAAGGATCAGTATTCTCCAGGGCCACTCAGCCAGTCTAGACCTGTTAGAAGTGGCAGCTTCCTCCCATATCTGGCAGGAAAATGTACAGAGACGCTAAAGCTGGCCTTCAGTCCCTGAGGTTTCTCCTCCCTCCCCCGTACCCCCTCCAGCACCACCATACCTGTGGCACAGTGGCTTGATCTGTTAGTCTGAGAGTGTACATTTGCCCTGGATCGTTTCCCTTCAAGGCTGCTCTCTCTCTCACTGTACTCTAGGAGACAAAAATCCAAGCAGATGGCCAGGTCTGCCCACATCTGGACCTGACCTGAGCCCACCCATCACCACATTAGGCCTCAGCCTTATTTTCATGGAGAGAATGATGTGGCTGGAACATCTCTAAAAGACAGGCCTTGGGCTGAATTCCTTTGATTGAAGACAGGAGTGGTAGGAACTGCTGAGCTACTACTCTGTACCACTAGGAATCCCTTTTCCAGACTTGAGGGAGAGTGGATATCTTCTCTGGCTTTGTTGGTATTGGTTCTGCTTTTTGTGGTGGTTGGGGGTAGAGCCTAGAGCCTTGAACATGCCAATGGAGCACTTTATCACCTAGCTACATTCCCAGCCCTCTTTTAGTTTGGTTTGTTTTCATAGATTTTGTCCAGAGGCAAACCTTTTCCAAGCTCCAAAGAACCAAAGGTCAAACTAAACTGGTTGTCTTTTTTGGGGGGTCCAGTCTTGGGGCCTGAACTCTGGGCATGGGCGCTGTCCCTCAGCTCTTCAGCTAAAGGCTAGCGCTCTACCGCTTGAGCCACAGCGCCACTTCCGGCTTTTTTCTTTTTGCTTATGTGGTGCTGAGGAATCGAACCGAGGGCCTCAGGCATGCCAGGCAAGCGCTCTACCACTGAGCCACCTTCCCAGTCCCACTGGTTGTCTTTTATCTTCCCTCTTGAGGATAATTCTCCAAGTGCACCCCACCCACTGATAATAAGAAGGAAGAGCCCACTGCTGTACATATCAGCATGGCCCTACCAGAGCATCTATACCTCAGTCCCAGTAGAATCCTTAACTGGTGAGACCTCTACAACTTATTGGACCCTGAATGGCCCTCAGTGCGCCTGCAGGTGCAGGCCTGTGTCTGAGTCTGAGTCTGTCTCCTCATGCTCTTCTCTCTTGCACCTGAGCCCAGAAGGAGGAGGCTACCCCGGCCTAGCCAAGACTTACTGGGCAGTGACTGCGGTGCCACCCGTGGAGAAAGCAGCTGGACTGCCAAGGAACTTCTGCCCCCTTGCTGTCCCAGGTCAACAAGTCCGACTGGTTGGGCAGGCTCAGCCTCTCCTTGAAGTGGAATGGAGAAAGCTTTGTTTGGGGATTTCTGGGGACTGACTTTTATGGAGTCTCTCCCTGGCCCAGACTTGTCCCTTGAGTGTTTGGTGAATCTTGTCCCTCCCGTTATGCGGCGGGAAAACTATCTCAGAGAGGTAATGGAACTTTCCCAGAGATACACAGCTGGAGGCTCTCCCTCTGACCATGGGCGCTGCGCCCCTAGAAACACGTCCCCTAACACTCGGACCACTGAGACGATAAAAAGACCGGGACAGGGGCCCCTCTTCCCAGATTGGCTGGGCGGTTACTGTTCTCAGCACCTCGGAGCCTGGCACTACAGGATGAGTGGCTACACATCCGGAGGACCGCAGGGCGACGTGGAGGACCCGGTCCCCGGGTCCCATCGTGAGTACCGGAGGACGCGCACGATTGGGGGGAGCGGGGCACCCACTATTGGGGGTTGGTTGCATTGGAGGGGGGCTCAGGAAGGGGTGTAGCCCTGGAGCCGTGTATCCAGAAGAGTGCATACATTGGCTGAGCCCGGGCGTGGAGTCTCTGACCCAAGGCCACACCACGTGTGGCTGCAGCGCCTGGGCGTCCCTTTCCGGCCGGGCATCCGCTCGACCGTCCCGTCCTGTGTCCTGTCCCTGCGGTCCCTTTCCGTGTCCTCCGCCCCTCGCTGCCTGCCGCGGTGACAAAGCGCAGCTCCCGAACTGCTGTCTCGGTGCGCCCCCCACTGCCGATCGCCAGAGGCGGAAGTGGCGGCGCCTCCCTGCGTCCGCGCTGGCGGTCATCCCAGAGCTCTTCTGGGACAGGGGCCCCAAGGCCCCATCCCCGAGGGCAGTCGATCTTGACCTGTAGGGAGCCCCACACCGCTGGCATCTGCCTCTGAGCTAGACCCCGGGAAGGATAGGTGGGGGGCCTACCGCTCAGACTCTTAACCACAGATGGAGATGGGAGGTTACTGCCCCCATTTACCTAGAAGGTGCCATAGGGTGGAACTGTCATGTACATTTATTTTTGTCGGTCGTGGGACTTGAATTCCAGGCCTAGTAACTGCCCCTGAGTTTTTTCACTCAAAGCTTGCACTCTACTACTTTGAGCCACAACGCCACTTTGGGTTTTCTTATAGTTCATTGGAGATAAGAGTCTCACAGATTTTCCTGCCCAGGCTGGCATTGAACTGTGATCCTCAGATCTCAGACTCCTGAGTAGCTAGGATTAGGAAGGAGAGCCACCAGCCCTCGGCTTGTCATATACATCTCCCTGGCCTGGCAGTATGTTCAATTGTGTCGCCAACCCATCCATTGGCCCTGTTTGCTGGAATCCAGGCACCATGAGTTCTGGACATCTGCTGTGTCTACTGCCCTTGGAAAACTTTTTCCTCTCTTAGTTTTGAAGCCCTGTGATTAAAAATAGCAAAATAACACTCGCAGATTTCTTATGACAGTGTGTGTGTGAGTGTGTGTGTGTGTGTGTACACTGATAATGAGGCTTGATCTCTAGGCAGGACTGAACTTTAGCTTTTTAGCTCAAGGCTGGTGCTTTATCAAGTGAGCCACAGCTCTACTTCCAGCTTTCTGCTGGTTAATTGGAGATAAGAGTCTCACAAACTTTCCTGCCCAGGCTAGATTTGAACCATAATCCCCAGATTCAGCTTTCTGAATAGCTAGAATTACAGCCACCCACAACTACCCAAGGATGGCATTTAAAAACAAAAAAACAAAAACCTTTACGTGCAGAATTTTTGTATGTATTATTCATAGTTGTTTCCATCCATAGTCTTTTCCATTTATCACCTGCATGTATCTCTATGTACACTTATTACCTAATTATGTCATTATCAAATTTAGGTCTTTAATCACGCTCTCATTCATTTACTGCCTGAGGATATGGAGTTCTCCTTTTTTTCTCTGCAACTGCAGTGGCTAGAGCAGAGGAAGAATTGTCTTACCCAGGGATTTCTCTCACAGAAGCCTTGACATTTGACTAACTGGCTTGCTGGCTCCAGAATGGAGAAGAGTGGCTCTTGCATGTTAGCGTACCATACTTAGTCTCCCTTTTTGTCTCCTGGAGAGCAGATAGAATGAAAAGAAGGGCCTTGGAAGTAGCTTAAGACAAAGGAGGCTTAAAGTATAGAAATAAATTTTCTATAGACCTAAAGTATGATGGGCATATTAATTTTTATCTTAGGGTGGGAGGAGGGTTTATAAGCACTTCCCATTCTGACTGGTTAAAAGCAAACATTTTTAGAGAATCCAAAAATGCCTGAGCCATGACGTTAGACTGTGATGTGTTTTCATTCAGTCAGATATTTCTAGTATATGGGATAATATCTGTTATAAAGTATCTAGTATCTAAATACTATCTTACTATCAGGTATAGAATCTACCAACTATATTCTGGGATACTATTTAATAAACTAGAGTTAAAGCAAATATTATAAATTAGGTAGCATTAGACCACAGTACCATTGAGAATACCTGAATAAAGAGGATATCCAAGAAGAAAGAGAGCTGTTCTGACTACTGAGGACTATTTTAAATGCTTGCCTGGATGTCACTTAATTCTCACAGCTTTAGGAGATAACTAGAATTATCACCATCACCCTCATTCTACAGCTGGTAAAACCAAGTCAGAAAAGGGCAGCATGTTCACATAGGCTGCTAATGGCAAAGGTGAGATCTGAACCTCAGTAGAATGATGTCAAGAAGAAGGCTTCTACTTCCTCGGCTGTGAAAGTCCTGTGATGTCAAAGATGGGTTTTATTTCCAAAGGTGGCTAAACTAGTTGAAGCCATCTAGAATTTCAGAAGAATATTGGCATTTCAGCAGGGATTTTAATAAATAGGACTGGTAACAACTAATAGGAGCTAATGATGTCACTTAGTGGTAAAGTTCATGCTGAGCATGTACAAGGCTCTGAGTTCATTCCCCAACACACAAACAACAACAACTAATAGGGACCTAGTTGTACATGCAGTATGATGATTGAACCCAGGGTCCCATACATGCTAGGCAAAGTGCCTTGCCACTTGAAACACATTTCTGGTGTGTGTGTGTGTGTGTGTGTGTGTGTGTGTGTGTGTGTGTGTGTGTGTATGTGCGCATGCGCACACACACGCGCGCATGCACGCACACAGCACAACATGGTTGATCACTATAGGGCCTAGACTTTGTCCCTTAGCTTTCTTGCTCAAGGCTAGCACTCTACCACTTGAGCTACAGCTTCACTTCTAACTTTTTGTGGTTAATTAGAGATGAGTCTCACTGACTTACCTGTCTAGGCTGGCTTTGAACTGCAGTCCTCAGATCTCAGCCTCCTGAGTATAGAATTACAGGCATGAACTACCAGTGTCTATGTTTTATTTTTGAAAGTGTTTTACTACTTCTGCCTAGGCTGACCCCAAATTCTCTATCTACATGCCTCCTCCTAAGTATCTGGAATTAAAGGAGTGAACAACCATGTCTGGCTATAGAGGCTTTCTTATTCAGATAATGTTTTCATTTCCCCTGTCCTATTTGATAGAAAAGGGTTGTGAAGGGCTCTCTTATAACCCCCACTTGACAGATGAAGAAACTGTGTTCCAAGGAGAGGAGGTGCCTCCTCTAAGACCACCCAGCTAGTGAAATGCAAGCTGAGGAACACCATTACTCTTTCTGTTGGTGGTGGTGGTGGGGTGGTCACCATGGGACTTGAACTCTGGGCTTGGGCGCTATCCCTCAGCTCTTCAGCTGAGCGTTCTACTGCTTGAGCCACAGCGCCACTTCCAGTTTTCTAGTGGTTTATTGGAGATAAAAGTCTCACGGACTTTCCTGCCCTGGCTGGCTTTGAATCGTGATCCTCAGATCTCAGCCTCCTGAGTAGCTAGGATTACAGGTGTGAACCACCAGTGCCCGGCTTACCATTACTCTTTTTGACATCCTTGTCTTTATTACTATGCTTTCTCAGTTCAGACTCTTCTTGTGTACTGTCTTTTCAGTCTTCCCCCTTATCCATGTGTTCATTAAGCTGTGCAGGCAGATTTCTGTCCTGTATATTGGTTGTTCCTGCCCAGATCTCTACTGGCATAAGACAGGACTGATTCCCATTGAGGAAGCGAAGATTTGGATATGGCAGAGGATTTGACCATTGTCACATAGTCATGACAAGAACTGAAGTCTCTTGACTTTTGGGAGGGAAAGGGGTTTGAACTCAGGACTTATGTTTTCCCTTGTCTTTTTTTGGTGGGGGAGGAGCCACAGCGCCACTTCTGGCTTTTTTCTTTTTTGCTTATGTGGTGCTGAGGAATCGAACCCAGGGCCTTAGGCATGCAAGACAAGCGCTCTACCACTGAGCCACCTTCCCAGCCCCTCCCTTGCCTTTTTCACTCAGGGCTGGCACTCTACTATTTAAGCCACACCTCCACTTTTTGCTGGTTAATTGGAAATAAGAGTTTTGTAGACATTTCTGCCCAGGCTGGCTTTGAACCATGGTCCTCAGATTTCAGCCTCCAGAGTAGCTAGGATTACAGGCATGAGCTTCAAGTACCTATCTTACAGCTCAGACTCCTCATGAGACAAAAGTGAGAATTATGTGAAAAATTTTATTCTTAGTTTTATTCTTAGTTCCTTCCCCATCTAGCAGTACTGACAGATACACAAAGAGCGACTGTTGCAAAATGCTACCAGCAAGTGTAAGTATATATCACATAAGGTTCTGTTAATGCAGGGTTTTTAATATAATGGGCTTAAAATTGTTTCATAAATTCTGTTATTGGCAATATGTCAACTTTGGAAAATTTTCCTGGTTATTTTGGAGTCAGCCTTACCATTCTTGGAAAGAATTAGAAGAGGATCATCACAAAAATAGTCACACAAAGAGCTGAATGGAGCCAGGATTGAGGATTTACCTCTATGCTAGTCTTAGGCCCTGATAAAGGGCTTGGAGCACTTTTACCATTGGCAACAGTCTAGTCATGATTTTAATTCCTGATATGAGTCTCCTACAATTGAAGAGCAAGATTAACTCCAAAACTGTACCAATTTTCTTTTCATTACAACAGTCCTTCCTTCACAGTCTTATAATTTATCGCTACAGGCAAAAGACAGAGAAAAGGCATTGTGCCCTGGCTGTGAGTGAAGAGCATAATTTTCACACTCTCACATAAAGAATGGCAGTTCAAAGCCAGCCTGGACTGAAAAGTATCTAAAGTTTTTATCTCCAATTCACCAGGTGGACCTATGGCTCAAGTGGTAGAGTGCTAGCCTTGAGTGACAAAGCCAAGCAAAAACAAAAGACCCAAGTTCAAGCTCCAGGACCAGTGCAAAAGAAAAAAAGAAAGAAATTAAATAATAGGCCTTAGATCACACAGATAGTAAGGGAAAAAAAAAACCTATCCTCCCAAATAACAAATTTTACTTCAAATTACAGCAAATCCACTTTTGCTGTGGATGGTGATATTAATTTTGAGATTTTTGATTTAGTGGGAAAATGTGGGACAGGGGCAAAGTGGTGTAAAGGAGAGAGAACTCTGGATTTTGAATCTAGAAAGAGAAATTCAGATCCCAGGGATGTCTGAGGAAGCTGGAAGTTGGGCTACGCTGCATTGAAAACAGATTCCAGGATGGAGCAGCGCTCTCCAACTTGCCCAGCCAAAGTTTCTGGTAATTCAGAGAGAATTAATAACATGACAAGAGCATGAACTTGGAAGCCAGACAGATCTGAGTTTGAACATCAGTACTGGCACTTACCAGTCCATGACTGTAGGCTGCCCAAAGCTTCAGATTGTCAGATCTAAGATGCAACTGATGGAGAGAATAGGAGGGGCTGTTCTGAAGATTCAATGATAAGTCAGATGGAAAAGACCTCTCACAGTATCTGGCCTACAGTGGATTCTGGGGAGTTCCAGTTCTTGCTCCACCCCTTAACCTATCTTGGCAATACCCTCATTTCACTTTAAGTCTGCCAACTTCTTTCTCAGCATTGCTCTCAAGATGAGGGAGAAGCAGCAGTGTATGTGGAGGGAGGGAACCTCTTCCTATGTAGAAGCAAATATAGGCTCAGGAATGAATCATGACAGCAAAACCACAGTGCATTCACAGCTTTGTTGAAAGGCAACACCTGTGGAGGTGGTTAGTGCAAAATTGAAACAATGAATTATCTTTGTAGTGCTGTCATAAATGGCACCCAGGTTCCTGTGTCCTTTCAACAAAGGACAATTCACTGGTATCTAAAATAGTGGGAAGAAATCCAGGTGCTGGTGGCTCACACCTGTAATCCTAGCTACTCAGGAGGCTGAGATCTGAGGATCAAGGGTCAAAGTCATTTCTGGCCAAAAAAAGAGTCTATTAGTCTTCAAACTCTAATTAACCACTAAAAATTGGAAGTGGAAATGTGGCTCAAATGGAAGACAGCCAGCCCCGGGGAAAAAAAGATAAAGAAAGTGCCCAGGCTCTGAGTTCAAAGCCCTAGTACTTTCATATCTCTCTCTGTCTCTGTCTCTGTCTCTCTGTCTCTCTCTCTCTCACACACACACACACACAGAAAGAGAGAGAGAGAACAATAGTGAGAGAAGATCAAGACATACCTAGGAGAAATAAATATTTTTCTATATTGTGAACTAGAGACATAGGCAGCCGATCCATAATAATAATAGCCAGCTAATCCATAAACAATAAAACTGTTGCTGTCCTTAAGTATAGTGCCAATTTAGAACAAAGAATGTAGACTCAAACTAAATTGCTTGGGTTCTAATTCCATCTCCATCCCTTACTGTATCAGCTATATGATGTTAGGCATCACATAAATTCTTCAAGCCTCAGTTTCCTCATCTTTAAAATGGGATAAAAAAAGCATAAAATCAGTTTGTACACATACATATCTAATACATATTGATTGACTCTGTGTTAACTGCCAAGCACCAGTAGTTCATGCATATAATCCTAGCTATTTAGGAGACTGAGATCTGAAGATAGTGATTCAAGCCAACCCAGGCAGGAATATGGGACTCTTTATCTCAAAGCAACCACAAAAAATTTTTTTGTTTTAATTTTTAAAAGCTGGAAGTGGAACTGTGGCTTCAGTAGTAGAACACTAGCTTTGGGCCAAAAAACTCAGTGACAGTGCCCAGGCTTTCAGTTCCAGACTGGCACAAAATAAAATTAAAAAATAAGGGCAGGGAAGGTGGCTTAGTGGTAGAGTGCTTCCCTTGTACATATGAGGCCCTGGGTTTGATTCCTCAGCACTACATAAGCAGAAAAAGCAGGAAGTGGTGCTATGGCTCAAATAGTTGAGTGCTAGCCTTGAGCTGAAGAGCTGAGGGACAGAGTTCAGACAGGCCCCACAATCAACCAAAAATAAAATAAAAGTTAGATATTGCCATTGTTGTATATCAAGTCCCTGAATGTGTGCTTGAGATAGTTCCATGAGTTTCTGGGCAAAAAAGCAGGAGTGAGTAAAACAAGAACCCCATTCTTAGAGCAAATACACCAGTGGGCATCAACTTATATTCAGAGCCAAATAGACATGGGCTTCAATACTGGCTTCACTACTACTTGGCTTGGACAGGTCACATAACCAGGAACTGCAGCTTCCTCCCCTGTAAAATGGAGTGAATAATGACTGATTTGCCTTCTTCATAGTTATTGGCCTCTATAGAGCCTATTGCTTGTCATTTTAGCTTTTGATCCTTGGACTTCTGGGAATGTTCTTCTGCTTCTGGACTACACCTTCAGGGAGGAGCTGAGCTTCCAGGCATTACTCCCTGAGACCTTAGTGATCTACTAACCCATTACAGAAATAGCTGGGAGGAGGGCAGGAGAATGCATATGGAGACAAGATAGAGGAAAAGAGGGATGAGTAAGTGGGTGGACTTCCAAAAGAACTCACTTGCTCAGTGTCTTAACATCTCTCCCCCCCCCCCCTGTGTGTTTCTTCTTGCAGAACTGAGTATCTCAAGCTCAGCTTGCTTGTTCATGGCTGGCATGCTACCACTTGAGCCATGACTCCAACCTGACTTTTTTCTGATTAATTTGAAGTAGAGTTTCATGGAATTTTCTGCCTGGCCTAGTTTTAAACCTCCATCTTCTAAGTCTCAGTCTCCTGAACTGCTAGGATTACAGGCCTAAGCCACCATCACTTGGCTGAAACTTTCTTTGGTATCTGTAGGAAATGAATGTATATGAACAAAACGAAGCCAACCATGGTGACACACACATGTAGTCTCAGCTACTCAGGACATCAAAGCAGAAGGATCACATTATCATGGTAGCTTCAGGCCAGCCTGGGCAATATAATATATCTATAAGAGAAAGAGAGATAGACAGAGAGAAACACAGAGAGAAAGACAGAGAGGAAAGTAAACCAGAGAGGAAGTAAACCAGGAACTGGTGGCTTGTGCCTGTGATCTTAGATACTCAGAAAGCTGAAAACTGAGAGTTGAGGTACAAAGCTATCCTGGCCAGGAAAGTCTGTGAGACTCGTATCTCCAATTAACCACCAAAAGCCAGAAATGGAAGTGTGGTTTAAGTGGTAGAACACCAACCCAGAATAAAAAAGCTAAGGAAGAGTACCAAGGTCAGAACTGACATACCTCTCTCTCTCTCTCTCTATCTCTCTCCCTCTCTCTCTCTTTCACACACACACACACACACACAATAGGTAGGACCTCTTTGCCTAGTTTTTACTATTTATTGTTCCATCTTGCAATCTGGAGCTTGTCTGCTAATGTTCTGACATTCTGAGTCACAGGTAAAAGCAACCTAGGTCTTTAATATCATCAAGTACCACACACTGACCCTGAAGTACCACACAGACTTCCAGGTAAAAAACCTAAAGTGTGTGTGTGTGTGTGTGTGTGTGTGTGTGTGTATGTGTGTGTATGTGTGTGTGTTTCTTTTTTTTCTCGAGTCTGGCTTTTTTTTCTTTTTGGTGATTATTTGGAGGTAAGAGCCTCATTGACTTTCTTGCCCAGGCTGACTTTGAACCTTAATCTTCAGATCTCAGCTTCCTGAGTATCTAGAATTACAGAGCCACCAACAACCATCAAGAAACCTAAATCTTGCTGGGCGCTGGTGGCTCACGCCTGTAATCCTAGCTACTCAGGAGGCTGAGATCTGAGGATCGCGGTTCAAAGCCAGCCTGGGCAGGAAAGACCGTGAGACTCCTATCGCCAATAAACCACCAGAAAACCAGAAGTGGCGCTGTAGCTCAAGTGGTAGAGCGCTTGCCTTGAGCTGGAGAGCTGAGGGACAGCTCCCAGGCCCAGAGTTCAAGCCCCACGACCGACAAAAAAAAAAAAAAGAAACCTAAATCTTTTATCTTGTTTAAACCATTGTTACTTTAGGTTTTGTTTTGTTTTTGGGGGGGGGGTCCGGTCGTGGGGCCTGAACTCTGGGCCTAGGCACTGTCCCTCAGCTCTTCAGCTCAAGGCTAGTGCTCTACCACTTGAGCCACAGTGCCACTTCCGGATTTTTTCTTTTTGCTTATGTGGTGCTGAGGAATTGAACCCAGGACCTCATGCATGCAAGGCAAGCGCTATACCACTGAGCCACCTTCCCAGCCCTAGGTTTTGTTTTGATTCATTTGTTTGCTTGTTTTTTGTACTGTGGATGGAACCCACAGCTTTAAATATAGCCTGTATCAATGAGCTTCCAGTCCCTATTTTAGATATTATAAAACTATGGGCCAGAGCTATTTCTTACTAAGTGTGAGGCAAAGTTTTTGGCCTGTAGGAGCTTAGCCTCCAATATTCATTAGAACATAGTATGATTGTGCTGTACCTGCCTTGTAGACAAGTAGTTGATGGCCAGGTGCACCAGTGTCTCATACTTGTAATCCTACTACTCAGGAGGGTAAGACCTGAGGATCAAGGTTCAAAGCCAGCTTTGGAAGGAAAGTTCAAGAGGCTCTATGTGCAATTAAACAGCAAAAAATGCCAGACTGAAGGTGTGGCTCGAGTGATACAGCACTGATGGTTAATGAAAAGGCTGAATGAAAGAGAGACCCTGAGTTCAAGCAGTGGTACCAGCAGAAAGGAAGAAAGGAAGGAGTAAAGAAAGGGAAGAAGGGGAAGAAAAGGAAGGAAGGGAGCAAAGGAGGGAAAGGAAAAGAAAGGAAAGGAAGGAAGCAAGCAAGCAAACAAGTAGGAAGTTGGGCATCTAGCTTAGCAATAGAGCACCTGCCTATCATGGAAAATGCCACAAAAATAAACAATCAGAGCTAAAGGAACCAAAGACCTACAAAAGATGTATGTCCTTCATTTTCCAAGAGAAGGGAGAAATTTAATTTCCCCAATCTTTGTGAATGGTGATTAAGGTGTGTGTGTGTGTGTGTGTGTGTGTGTGTGTGTGTGTGTAATTTTCCACTGACAAGCTATATATCTTCATAGAACTTCAAGCCACAGCAAACCTTTCTTCAAGAGGACAGCTAAACCCTAATCTAAATTTTTTTAAATGCAACACGTGCACACACACACACACACACCACAGATTATTTAAAAATAAGTTTGCCTACACAGAAATCACACCTAAATGAGCTACATATAGGGAAGGCTATAAAGAGAACAAAGAAGTTTTTCTCAAGATGTAATAGAAATGAATGAACTTTTCTCAGGAGACCAGTTGAGAATAACAGCCAACTCTTTTATTTCTGCTCCTAATTTGCTGTTGGACCTTATGTGGCTATTAAACATCTTGGACTTTACTAGAATGGAGTGGTAATTTCATAGAGAGTGGATATTGTTAAGCTTTCTTGATTTCAAATCCAAATTGAGCCTCTCCCATAGAAACTGTAGCTTTTGTAAGCTGTTCACTCACTGCAGAAATGAGGAGATTTGTCTGACTAGCTGATGCAATTACAGATAGATATTCCATATGCTAACTTAGTGTAAATGCCTTACACTTTTATTTCCTTGATGGAGAGACATCAAGGTCTCTGGCCTGTTTTACATGGTTTAGTCTTGGGTGGGAAATACTCCTAAGTAAAATATGAAGCCTCTTTAAAAGTACTTCTCCTTTCCCACACTAGTTATTATCACCAACAAATCATTTTCCACCCACTATGTTTTATGATTGGGTGTTTCTACCGGCTGTAGCCCCTTTCCTAATCTAGCCAATTCTTTCTCACTCCCCAGTGAAAAATGGAGGACCAAGCTCAGAATTATGATAAGGCTGGCCAAAGCCCTTGACTGTGACTTTTCTTATTTCCCTCTATCTGTAGGTGGTAAGTTTAAAGGTTTGGGGGAAATTCCCTGATGACTACAAGTACTGATTCTAATGAGATCAGATTAGCACTTTCAAATATAATTACTATGACACTAGCCAGGCCTATTTTCAGACTATGAATGAAGACAGGGAACAGAATTGCTCACAGTTCTATGCAGTTGTTTCTTGGACAAGAATCCAGCACCTGAAAGCTGAAAGCAAGATCTGTACCAGCCTTCTTGGATTGCTTCCATTTTATAGGTGTAGACAGAGTCCAGTGTTGGGTCAAAGCCCAGGAGCCAGGTCATGATCAGGTACAGCAACTTTGACTATTGGCTGTGTTTTGGTCAAGCCTCCCCACGCAGCCAGAAGAATGGGCTAGTAGTCAGGGAACCACACTCTAAGCTTGGGCCTATCTTTTCCGGTTTCCCTATTGGGCCTGTCTTTTCTGGTTTCCCTATGAGGAGACACTGCCCTCCTTTGGGCCCTAATCAAAGAATAAGAGCATCAGTCTCTTAAACTGGGCACTGGTGGCTCACTCCTGTTAATTCTAGCTACTCAGGAGGCTCAGGATTGGGGTTCAAAGCCAACCTGGACAGGAATGTCTATGAGGCTCTTATCTCTAACCACCAGAACAACGGGAAGTAGAGCTGTGACTCAAAGTAGTGGAGAGCCAGCCTATAGCAGAAAAGCTCAGGGACAGCAACCAGGCTATGATAACCCCTATGATAAAAGGAAAGGGAAGGGAAAGGAAAAAGAAAAAGAGAGTGTATCAGTCCCAACTCTGCCACCCACTGGGTAACTTTGGTCCATCCACAGCATCAAATATCATTCTGTGACTTTAGTAGGGGAGACAATATCTACAGAGTAGCTAGCACTCAAGATGGGGGAATAGCCTTAGGTCAGAGAATTGAGAAGAACAAAGCAGCAGATTCTCAGCTCTAGGCAATAGTGTTGGCAGATACTTCATTTGGCAACTTATTTGAATTGTTACCAAGTTCTGTATCCACTGAACAATGACTCCGATGCTGAAGCAACCTGTTAGGCCAATTGGAGTCTTCTGCTGTCCACTAGCTCAAGGAAGACATGGACGAGGTGAGAACCTGGAGACTGGAGAGGATGTAGTGGGCCCCCACCTGGAGGTTATGGCATTCTGACCAAGGCTGGAACTAGCCAAGCAGGCACTTCTTACAGAGTCCTACCTGCTCCCTCCCAGCCTCAGTCTCCCCAGCCTGCTCTGATCATCTGAAGTGTTCTAAGTTGGCTCAGACCCACAAGAACCCAACGCTCAGCCAAGGGTCCTGCCAAACCCCAGGGGTTCCACTAGCCAGAGGCCTCAGGCTTACTGGTGGCAGATTCTGCTGTGGCTTCCGTTTCAGGGGCGCGGCCTGGGAGAGGAGGAAGTGGTAAGTTTGGGGGGACCTGGGACCCTGCATTCTCTCCCGCGGTCAGCGCAGGCTCTGCTGGTCGCTGTCACCTGCACGGATGCAGCCAGCGGGTCCTGCAACCCCAGAGAGCTGGCTGTCAGCGCGTGCCCCAAGGCCGGGTCCACGGGGTGCGAGGGACCCCCGGGCGGGCAGCTTCCCGCCGCGGGCCTGCGGGGTCCGGACATGGAGGATCAGCCAGGGAATTCCTCCACCCAATTGTCCGCATTTATTGGAAGGAAATTCGACCCTCCGAACCCCAGGAGTAGAGAGCTGGTGTCTACATCCTTTCCTGTCGCGGCTTTTAAAAAAAGGTTTCTCTGCTGGGGCCCCTGGCGGCGGCGGCGGTGTCTAGCCCTTCGGATTGTGGGGAGTCCTGCAGTCCTCTCCACCACTACCCTCTCCCCTCCGGGTCTCCACGGCAACCTGCCCCTCCGTTGGGGCGTCCATCAGTGCTCTGGGCTGCGGTGTGCCTTTCTACACTGCCTGGGTCCAGCCCGCCCTCCCGGAAGCCAACTTCTGCCAAGTTCAAATAAAGAAGCCCATTTTCCATATCGTTTACTTTGGGTAGAAGAACTTTGAAGATTGGCTGCATGGGCACTCAAACTCATATTGTGGGTAAAATTTCAAGGGCAAGGAGGCTAGTATGCCGGGCCTTGGGCATGCAATAAATTGTGTGTGTGAGTGTGTGTGTGTGTGTGTGTGTTAACCTTGTTTGGTTGTTGCTGCTGCTGCTGCATTTGTAAGGTAAAACCTTTTATGGAGGTAATTTGACATGTATGAATTTAGTTTGTCTAAAAAAGGATGCTTGGAAGTTTTCCTACACGATGTGTGCAAGGATATTTGCTACATCATCGTCCTCATGATGAAAAAAGTGCAAATATTCCAATGTTACAGCAACATGTAAGTAAAATACGGTTCCCTAAAACTAGATCATATACACAAAGGAATACATTATATAGACAAAGGATATCTGTGCTCACAGGCAAATAGGTCTAAGATTATAGTAAATGAAAAAGAACAAATTGCAAAACAAAACAAAAAAACCCACAGAAGTTAAGATAGCATGATATGATTGCACATTTGTTAAAATGGAGGAAAAATACTGTAAGCAAAATCTGCAACTAATCAAATCTGACCAGTTACTTTTCATGGATGATTATATAGGAAACATATGTATATTTTATATATGCATATATCTGGAAGAATATTTAACCAACTGTTGCTTTGGGGGGATGGAACAAGGGGTATAAAGGACATTAACTTGCCACAGTGTGTATTTCTTCAAAATTTGATATCTTTCTAAATGGGCATGCATTAGATAAGTATTTCCTCCCACATAGTACAATAAAGATTTTTAAAAATCATAATCCTTCCTCATCGCAAGAATACAAGATTGTTATCACTGTTCACTTCTCTCTGATCTTTCCATTAGTAAGTTAATTTTCCCTCCAACTTCTTCTCCTCCCTGCACAATATCTCAGAAACTTGCATTCCTTTAATTGCTGCTTACAGATTATCTGTTTTATGTATACACATAGTTTTCAATCTTTTTCACCAAAAGAAGAAAAGAAGTGAGAATATTTTTTCATCTAACTTATTCAGAAATTTTTTTACTTATATTTTATTTTAAAAGTTTTACTTATCTAAAGTGCTGAGAATTGCATTCATAGAATATAAGTGAAATGGGTGGGATTTTTGCTTGTTTTTGTTTTTCTTTGTTCCTGGAGTCTGAACTCCGAGCCTGGGCGCTGTCCCTCAGCTCTTCAGCTCAAGGCTAGTGCTCTACCACTTGAGCCACAGTGCCGCTTCCGGGCTTTTTCTGCTTATGTGGTTCAACGGGCCTCATACATGCAAGGCACTGAGCCACCTTCCCAGCCCTTAAATAAGATTTGACACCATTTGTTTTGGCCTTTGGAAGCATAATAGATTTTTTGGCTGTTCTTTTCTTTGTTTTTGTTGTGATAAAATCCAACGTAGGGCCTTGAGCATGCTAATCAAGTGCTTTATCCCTGAATTATATTACCCAGCCCAGTATCAAAGGTTCTGATCCATTAATTTTCAAGTTCTGTGTCAATATGGCCTCTTTTGTTCTTTAGCTGCATATCCTTAGTCTCAGTGCAACAAACCAAGTCAAATAGTGTATAGTGCATTCTTCACGCACACGTGCGCGCGCACGTGTGTGTGTGTGTGTGTGTGTGTGTGTCTGTGTTTGTGTCTGTGTCTGTCTCTCTGTCTATCTGTCTGTCTCTTTGTGTGATGGTCCTAGGGCTTGAACACAGGGCCTAAGTGCTATCCTTGAACTTTTATTTTTATTTTTTATTTTTTGGCGCCAGATTTGGGGCTTGAACTCAGTGCCTAGGTGCTATCCCTGAGCTTTATTTGCTCAAGGCTAGTGTTCTACCACTTGAGCCACAACTCCACTTTCAGCTCTTTTGGTGCTCTATTAGAAATAAGATTGTCATGGACTTCCTTACCCTGGATGGCTTCAAACCTTGATCCTCAGATCTCAGCCTCCTGAGTAGCTAGGATTACAGGCTTGAGCAACTTGTACTCATTTCCACAGTAATAAATTCTTTTTTTGTCAGTCATGGGGCCTGAACTTTGGGCCCAGGGGCTGTCCCTCAGCTCTTCAGCTCAATGCTAACACTCTACCACTTGAGCCACAGCACCACCTCTCACTTTTTCTGTTTATGTGGTGCTAAGGAATCGAACACAGGGCCTCATGCTTGTGAATGAGGCAAGGATTCTTCCACCAAGCCACCTTCCCACAGTAGCGAATTCTTTTTTTTTTTTTTTGTTGGTCGTGGGGCTTGAACTCTGGGCCTGGGCGCTGTCCCTCAGCTCTTCAGCTCAAGGCGAGCGCTCTACCACTTGAGATACAGCGCCACTTCCGG
>NW_012267292.1:7171361-7178726 GCF_000151885.1 Dipodomys ordii
TCTTCAGCTCAAGGCTAGCGCTCTACCACTTGAGCCACAGCGCCACTTCTGGCTTTTTTCTTTTTTGCTTATGTGGTGCTGAGGAATCGAACCCAGGGACTCAGGTATGCAAGGCAAGCGCTCTACCACTGAGCCACCTTCCCAGCCCCTACTTGTTCTTTTATACTTCCCCAAAACCTTATTTTTTCTTCATTCTGATGTTCTTAAGAAATTTACAATTTCAGGTTGTCTTAGTGCCACCCCCTTTAAGTCCTGGAGATCCTAAGGGTTTCTCCTCCCCTGCTGTTGACATCCTCTCCCCTGACCAATGAGAAGCAGTACTACTCACCTTTCTCCAATGTCTGGATTCATCTAATGAATACCTAATAGGAAGCTTGGACTCTTCCTCCCCTCCTGTGATACTTTCTGTAGTTTTTATCACTTTTATTCATGTATATTTACTTCAGGCATGCAGGTCGTTTCTGGTAACTTTACCAAGTGATGGAACAACCATCAAAATAAATCTGTTCTAGAGCACTTTCATCTCCTCCCCTACCCCAAATGACCTCTTACATGAATCTTCCTTCCCATTGCCAGCTTGAAGCAACCACAAGCCTATTCTCTATTTGTGTGTGTGTGTGTGTGTGTGTGTGTGTGTGTGTGTGTGTGCGCGCGCGCGCATGCGCACGTGCCAGTTCGGTGGTTAGAACTCTGTTCAAAGCTAGCACTCTGTCACTTGAACCACAATTCCACTTGAGCCACAACTTCACTTCTAGCTTTCTGGTTATTAATTGGAGATAAAGAGTCTCATGGACTTTCTGCCCAGGCTGGCTTTGAACCTTGATCCTCAGAATTCAGCCTTCTGAACAGCTAGCATCACAGTGTGAGCCACCAAGCATCTGGCTCCTATTCTCTATTTCTTTTTCTTTCTTTCTTTCTTTCTTATTTCCTGTCGTGGGACTGAGCCTGGGCTGTCCCTCAGCTCTTCAGCTCAAGGCAAACACTCTACCACTTGAGCCACAGTGCCACTTCTGGTTTTCTGGTGGTTTATTGGAGGTAGCCTCACAGACTTTCCTGCCCAGGCTGGCTTTGAACCACAATCCTCAGATTTCAGCTTCCTCAGTAGCTAGGATTACAGGCATGAGCCACTGGCCCACTCTCTATTATATAAATCATCTTTTGTGTGCATTTTAGATAGAGAATAAAACTATCTAAAATGCATCTAATTTCTTTTAACTTAACAAATATTTCAAGGCTTATTCACAATGTGGCTTATGTCAATATTTTAATACTTTATCACCTATACAATCAAGAGGATTTTTCTTTTTCTCACTATCTCTGTCTCTGTCTCTCTCTTGCTCTCTTACTTTCTTTCATTCTTTTTTTGTGCAGTACTGGGGCTTGAACTCAGGGCCTGGGTGATGTCTGTTAGCTTTTTTGCTCAAAGCTGGCACTCTACCACTTGGGCCGCAACTCCACTTTCAGCTTTTTGGTAATTAACTGGATATAAAAATCTCACAGGCTTTCATGCCTGGGCTGGCTTAGAACCTCACCTTTAGATTTTAGCTTCCTGAATAGCTAGAATTACAGGCTAGAGACACTGGCACTCAGCTCAGAATGATTTTTTTCTGCCACATTTATGAGAATCATAGTAGGACAATATTTAGAATATATAATTAAAGCTAAATGGGCACCGCAGACCCTGAAGTAAGTGCTTATTTGTATCATAGAACTTAAACTTCATAATAGGCTAATTAGGTGATACTCTGGCCATTTTCAAGTTAACTGAAGATTACAAATGTGAACTGACTTGCCTAAAATCACAAAGCAAATAGGTGGCAGAATTCAAATCTAAGTCTTTGACTCTAGAACCAAAACTGAATCATCTTGCACTTGAAAGTTAACAAAAGATACTGTGTTTCATACTTTTCCATTATCACAAAAACAAAACAAGGGGCTGGGAAGGTGGCTCAGTGGTAGAGTGCTTGCCTTGCATGCCTGAGGCCCTGGGTTCAATTCCTCAGCACCATATAAGCAAAAAGAAAAAAGCCGGAAGTGGCGCTGTGGCTCAAGTGGTAGAGCGCTAGCCTTGAGCTGAAGAGCTGAGGGACAGCACCCAGGCCCAGAGCTCAGGCCCCATAACCGGACCCAAAAAAAAAAAAATTAAAAAAAAAAAAAAAAAAAAAACAAGCCTGTTTTCAACGTTTTATTTCTGCAGTCTTAGCTATTCAGGAGGCTGAAGATCATGTGGTTCAAGACAGCCAGGGAAGAAACTTTGTGAGACTCTTTTTTTTTTTTTTACCTTTTATTGACAAGGTGATGAGGGGGGGGGGGGGGGTGGTTACAGTTATATAAGTAAGGTAATGAGTACATTTGTGTTTTTTGTTGTTGGTTTGTTTGTTTCCTTTGGTCATGAGGCCTAAACTCTGGGCCTGAGCCCTGTTCCTCAGCTCTTCAGCTCAAAGCTGGCGCTCTACCACTTGAGCCACAGCACCACTTCCAGCTTTTTTCTTTTTGCTTATGTGGTGCTGAGGAATCGAACCCAGGGCCTCATGCATGCAAGGCAAGCGCTCTACCACTGAGCCACCTTCCCAGCCCCTTCTTCTTCTTTTGTGAGGTTTGAACTCTGGGCCTGAGCCCTGTTCCTCAGCTCTTCAGCTCAAAGCTGGCACTCAACCACTTGAGCAACAGTGCCACTTCTAGCTTTTTCTACTTATGTGGTTCTGAGGAATAGAACCCAAGGCCTCATGCATGCAAAGCAAGCACTCTACCACTGAGCCACCTTCCCAGCCCAGTACATTTGTTTTTAAACACTGTTATCCCAGCCCTTATTTTTTTCTCCCATTTACCCCTCTCTCCCCCTCTCCCCAACTTAATTGTAAAGTTCATTTCCAACATAGTGTCAAGTAAGTATCAATGTTGGATTAGTTCATCCTTTGTCCTGCTGTTTCTGTGATTTTCTTTCCCTTCTACAGATCAAATAATATGAGACTCATCTCCAACCAACGGTGAAAATCTGAAAGTGGAGCTGTGGCTCAAATGGTAGTGTGCTAGCCTTGAGCAAAAGAAGCTCAGGGACAGTTCCTAGACCCTGAGGTCAAGCCCCTGGTATCAACACACACACACACACACACACACACACACACAGAGCTAAGAATGTAAGTGTTCGTTCTGGTTAACTAGATATATAGAAGGCCAGGGTTTTATCATCTGGAAATCCTAACTGGTACATATGTTGCTAGTACTTTTTTTCATTTTTCTCTGCAGTGACGCTGTCTAATTGTGGGACATCTAACAGCCTTCACAAAGAGCTGGTGCCTGAAAAACTCGGCTCTGGGCTATTGGTACTATGGTCTCTGAAGAGTTCTCCCTGGGGACAAGCTTTTAATTTAGCATAAACATTGGAGGCCCTGGTGGACTGCTAAACCAAGTAGCTTAGGAAAGGAGGACGGATATTTACTCATTGTACTGTCTTATAAGGGATGAGCAACACAGGTAAACAAAAAACCTCAGGGATGTATTACAATTGGTAATTTGTGGATTGAAATTCATGGCAAGCCCTTATAAGCACAAGGCTAAACCCTGGCAATTTAACACGCTGGTATTATAAAGAGGAAGATTCTCTAAAGGTAACTCACCAGTTGTTTGGGAGTGGGAATTGTTCATTTATTCTTTAGTTTTACAGTGCTGGGGATAGAGCTTCATCCACAAACACAGCAGACTAAGCAAGAAAACTCTCTACCAATGTTTTATATTCTTAGCCCCCTAGTTGTTACATGAACTAGCAACTTCTCAAATGTCCCAGTGAACCTCAGGAGACTTCACATTTATTGCAACAAATCTGCTAGAGAAACATTCAACCTTTTGTTATTTTATGAATGCATTACTATTTAATATTTACATTAATTATTAATCTTTGCTTTAATAATGATAAGCACAGCAATGAGCCATAGTCTAAATCTGTCCTATAACTTCTGAGATATATCCAATCCATTCTCATAGGTCTTGGAGGGAAGACTCAAGGTCAAGGCCACACCTCTCCTTCCAGAGAAATCACAGAGGTAACAGGTGTTATGTAATAGATTGGAGATGAGAAGACAAAGCTGGAACCCTTGACAAGAGGTGAATAGTCAGACAAACTCCATACCAACTCAACAGCAAGCAACATAGGGAAGGAGGCCTCTGATTGGTAGAACTCACCTCATTGTCAATAAATTTCCCAGCATTATTTATGTGTGCGTGTGTGTGTATGTGTGTGTGTGTGTGTGTGTGTGTGTGTGTGTGTGTGTACCTGTGTGCATGTGCGTGCGCTGCTCATGAGGATTGAACTCAGGGCCTGGGCACTGTCCCTAACCTTTTTTGCTCAAGGCTTGTGCTCTAACACCTGAGCCACAGCTGCACTTCCAGCTTTTTTGGTGGTTAATTGGATAAGAGTCTCATAGGCCTTCCTACCCAGGCTGGTTTTGAACTGTCATCCTTAGATGTCAGCCTCCTGAGTAACTAGTATTATAGGTGTGAGCTACCAGTACCCAGCTTATTTACTTGCTGAATGGATGTAAACACTTGTCAGTGTTAAGTGTAAGGATAATGGCTTTCCTGGGCCATGGAGATACTGGTCATGTTCTATTTGTCCATTTATTGCTAGTTACACAGACATGTTTACTTCATAATATTTTGTTAACCTTACAACTTATGATCATATATATATATATATTTCATCCAAAAATGCACAAATACAAACCTTAGAATGTAGACTATCTAGCACAGCACCTGTCATATAATAGATGAACATTAAAAATGTGCTCTTAGCAAAGAGACAAATGGCACATGGTCTCTTTGATATGTGGATACTAAAACCAAAATGCAAGGAGAGATGACAAAGTAAACAGAACTCCAGAAACAAAGGACTTCCACTCCTTTTGTCATATCATTGCTAAATGACTCCATGTTCTTGACCACATATATGGTGTATATATATATGTATATATATATATATGGTATATAAATATACACATATATATGTGTATGTACATAGTATATATGTATGTGTATATGTATATACATATATATATATATATACGCACATCTGAGGAAAGCTAGGAGGAGGACACAGAATCAGAGGGAAACAGAAAAACATAAAACAGAGGGGCCCATCAGCTGCAGTGGACATTGATGAAAATGAACTAAGCAACTCAAAGGCAGCAATGGGAAGGAGGGAATGAGAGGGAAAGAGGAAACAGCTTACACTAAGCAAAAGGAAACAAATATAAATATCACCTGATATGGAAGAAATAATTGTCAAAGCGCATAGAATTCACAAACTTTATAGATCATGATAATGACAATTTGCCTTGTGAAGGTTAAAATGTGTTTGTGACTTTAAGTATCACTATTCCACAATACTGTGAAATATGTGAAGTTTACGTAATCACCTAATCTCAATAAAAAATCATTTTTAAAAAATGTGCTCTTTAGGGGAAACAAAGGAGGAGGCAACAATGCTTGATAAGAAATGTACTCAATATCTTGCCCATGTAATTGTAACCCCTCTGTACAGTATTTTCTTTTTTTTTTTTTTTTTTTTGCCAGTCATGGGCCTTGAACTCTGGGTGCTGTCCCTCAGCTCTTCAGCTCAAGGCTAGCGCTCTACCACTTGAGCCACAGCACCACTTCTGGCTTTTTTCTGCTTATGTGGTGCTGAGGAATCGAACCCAGGGCCTCATGCATGCAAGGCAAGCACTCTACCACTGAGCCACCTTCCCAGCCCCAATGTACAGTATTTTCATAATAATAAAAAATAAAATAAAATTTAAAACAAGGTGCTCTTAGGTGGGCACTGGTGGCTCATTCCTATAATCCTATCTACTCAAGAGGCTGAGATCTGAGGATCACAGTTCAAAGCCAGCCCAGGCGGGGAAGTCTGGGAGACTCTTATCTCCAAAAAACCACCAAATAGCTGGGAGTAGAGATGTGGCTCAAGTGGTAAAGCAAAGAACTTGAGTAAAACAACTAAGGGGCAGTGGCTATGCCATGAGTTCAAACCCCAGAACTGGCACACAAAAAAAAGTTCTCTTTGACTCTATGATCTCATTTCAGCTTACTCTACTGGGCAAGCATGTGCAGATTGTCGCTGTGCTTGTTCATTGCCCAGATTTCCTCAAGGGTTATTGGTTTCATGACTGCCCAGGGCCACGCAGCTGGTTGAGTCATAGAGCTAGAAGCCAGGGAACCCTCTACAGGGAACAACCAGAAGAAAGTGCTCAGGATTTCCACTCTGCCATATAGGAGGAAGAGGGCCTGGAGCATGTCTCTATGATCCAGTTCAAGGGGATTAGGTGGGCCAGAGATCTGACTGTCAATGCCCTCTCCCCCTCCCCCCCCCCCAGTGTTCCCTCACCTCTGCCTCTTAGCACTTAGGTCTGGCCAGCAGGATTTCCTCCTACCTTGTTCTTTGGGGCTTTGGTCTTCCTCATGATTTGGCCAATACTACTGGTGGACCTGGCCTTCAGTCCACTGGGTGACTTTGTGGTCTCTGTACCCTGGGACTCCATAGTGCCCTCCAACCTGCCTCACAAAAGAAGGGAGAAAAAGACTCTATTAGCCGGGTGCTGGTGGCTCATGCCTATAATCCTTGCTACTCAGGAGACTATGATCTGGGATCACAATTCAAAGCCAGCTTGGGCAAGAAGGTTCATGAGACTCTCATCATGAGACACTCCAATTAACCACCAGAAAACTGAAAGTAGAGCTCTGACTCAAAGTGGTAGAGCTCTAACCTTGAGCAGAAAACCTCAGGGACAGTGCTTAGGCCCTGAGTTCAAGTCCCACAACCAACCAACCACCACCACTGACAACAACAACAACCAAGGCCCAATTGCTTTGCTCTTCTGGGTATCTTCCTATAGGAAAAAATGGAGTGGGTGAAGGACAACACTTTTTTTGGAATGAAATTTTTAGAAGCAAGCAGTCACAAACAGAAGCCTCCCCCGGGTCTCCCTGAGCTGGCTGACTGCAGGTACTCCAGCTCTCTCTTCATGGTCTCTGGTGCTGAGTAGCTGAAACCAAAGGCTCTGCCACCCAGCTGGAAGACCTTGCACCAGTTTCTTAACTAACCCACACCTCAGTTTCTTCATATATGCAATGAGAATAACACCAGCAATGAGATGGGGCATGAGGTGATCCCTACCAAGTATAATATCTAGCACTTAGTAGGTGCTGAGTGATATTTCCTTTAACTCCATCTCTAGCCAGAGAGTACCTAACATCAAAATATTTTTTGCATCCCCACCCAAGACAACTTCCTTCTTTTTTCAAAAATAAAACAAAAGGGGGGACCAAGATGGCGACGGGGCAGTAGGGAAACGCCACAGCTCTCTCCAACCAAAA
>NW_012267292.1:7185501-7187503 GCF_000151885.1 Dipodomys ordii
GCTAACAATGTTCAAGAGGAAGTGTACTCATTACCTCACTCATGTAACTGTAACCCTCTGTATAGTATCTTTACAATAAAAAAAAAAAATAAAACAAAAACACACAAAAAAACAGTTCTTTTATCTTTAAGTAGTTGTACAGAGGAGTTGCCCTTCAACAAAGCTGTGCATAAATACAATGCATATTGATCAATGTCACCTCGTTCAACATTCTCCCCGTCTCTCCCAACTCCACCCCTTCACTTGATTTTCTTTCTTTTTCTTGGTTGGTCATGGGGCCTGAACTCTGGGTCTGGGCGCTGTCCCTCAGCTCTTCAGCTCAAGGCTAGTGCTCTACCACTTGAGCCACAGCACCACTTCCCGCTTTTTCTGTTTAATGTGGTGCTAAAGAATCGAACCCAGGGCCTCATGCATGCAAGGCAAGCACTCTACCACTGAGCTACCTTCCCAGCCCCTCACTTGATTTTCTTAATCCTTTAAATTTTATGACTGCTTTCTACCTCTTTTACTCTCTTCACTCATTGACCTCTCTTTCCTTGACCCCATCCCCCCACCTCATTTCAAGTACCCCTTTCCTGGTGTTTATTTTTTTGGACTGTGAATTTGCCCTTCTATGGAATTATACTGTTTGAGTTCTCCCCTGAACCTACCATATTTCAGTTAATACATTTTATAGGAGAGACCACCTCTTCTTCCCAGCCTGCCCAGGTCAGAGATATACTCTATGCCTACAACAAGCAGCCCAGCCTTCTCTAGATGACCTCACCACACCCCACACCAATTAGCATAGTCACCCAACCACACTGTGCCTGGCCTCTTAGCTCAGCCTTCCTTGGGATCACTTAGCCAGGGGTGTCCCTCATCCACCTCTCACACACAAACCCAGACATGCATACAAACTTGGGGCTACCTGAGAGTAAGAACCACCACACTCATCACAGTGCCAAATGATGACCAGTGCTGGCCTTGCTAAGTTAATAAATATCTGTTTCCAGGCGCTGGGAAGGTGGCTCAGTGGTAGAGTGCTTGCCTTGCATGCATGAGGACCTGGGTTCAATTCCTCAGCACCACATAAGCAGAAAAAGCTGGAAGTAAAGCTGTGGCTCAAGTGGTAGAGTGCTAGCCTCGAGCTGAAGAGCTGAGGGACAGCACTCAGGCCCAGAGTTCAGGCCCCAAGACTGACAAAGAGGGTGGGGGGTGGGGAGAGAGAATATTTGTTTCCAGGAGAGTATGGGCTGTGGATAGAGAAGGTGGCCTCAACTCCAGCCTCCACCTCCCCTTTCCACACATACCTACATCCCTCCTCCCCCATCCCTACAGCTGGTAGTGCTAAAAAGTAAGCCTCTCTCTCCCCCCCCCAACTTAGAGGCCATATTCACCCCAGCCGTGGTGACAGGTTGACGACTCCTATAACAGGCCCCTTTCCTCTCCTGGGGAGTTCCTGCCTATATGGAGCCTGCTCAAGAGGCCACCAGCAGGGCCGGAAACCTGAGGAGAATGTCTCTGGTTGCCACTGACTTCTGTTACTAGAATGGATGTTTTTTCTACAATTACAACCCTCCCCCCTTCATTACATCTCCTGTGTTTCTGAAGTGGTAAATACCCAACATATGCATTACATTTCCCATAACTTACTTTCAATGATGAGAAAAGCTTTTATTAAGAGCCAGTGTTGAAAAATCTATACTTGAAGCTAGTTCAGAATGGAGCCTTTGGGGCAGTGGCTACATGCTTAGCACAGAGAAGTCCACCTCCTCAACAGCTGTCCTCTAGAAAATTGTCCCTTCCCAGCAAGTTAACAAGAGAGAGCAGAGATTAGTGGTTAAAGATATGGGTCTTGGGCTGAAGAGTGTAGCTCAATGGTATAGCACATGCTTAGCACTCACAAGGACCTGATTTAATGCCCACAACCAAGAGAAAAAAGGAAGGAAGGAAGGAGGGAAGAAAGGAAGGAAGGAAGGAAAGGAGGGAGGGAGAGAGGGAGGGAGGGGAGAGGGAGGGA
>NW_012267292.1:7187598-7206646 GCF_000151885.1 Dipodomys ordii
GAGGGAGGGAAAGAAGAGCTGGGTGCTAGTGACTCACAAATTCTAGCTACTCAGGAGGCTGAGATCTGAGAATTGTGGTTCACAGCCAGCCCATGCAGGAAAGACTATGAGACTCTTATCCTCAATTAAACCCCAGAAAAGTAGAAGTGGAGCTGTGGCTAAAGTAGTGGAGTTCTAGTTTTGAGTAAAAAGGGCTCAGGGATAGTGCCTAGGCCCTGAGTTCAAGTCCCACAACTGACCAAAAATAAAAATAGGGAGGAAGGGAGGAAAGAAAGAGGAAAAAGAGAAAATGTACCTGGGTATAATCCTAGGGTTGTCCCTTACTAACTGGATGACTTGGATAAGTTATTTGACTCATCTGGGCCTTTAGTTCCCATTTGTGAAATGAAGGCAATCACACAATAATTGTACGGAGAGTTGTTAAGTTAATTAAATGGTTAAAATTTGCACAAGAATTAATTCTAAGCCCTCAAGTAGTGATTTTTGTCAAATATCTGAAGAAGATACCTAAAAATCCTGACTCTCAAGGCCAGCTTTGCTAGCCCTCAAAGACTGAAATGAAGTCCAGAAATGAAATAAATTGATCAAATAACTTAACTCTCATGTTATTATTAACATTCAAGCTTTAATATAACTGTTTTATAAATTAATCAGTTATTTTCCATATTTACTGTTCATTTATGTTATATGTAAATATGTTCTGGAAGGATAATTCAGAAGAAGAAGAAGAAAAAGAAAGAGGAGCTGGGTGCCGGTGGCTCACGCCTGTAATCCTAGCTACTCAGGAGGCTGAGATCTGAGGATCTCGGTTCAAAGCCAGCCCGGGCAGGAAAGTCCGTGAGACTCTTATCTCCAATAAACCACTAGAAAACTGGAAGTGGCACTATGGCTCAAGCAGTAGAGCACTTCCTTGAGCTGAAGAGCACAAGGACAGCGCCCAAGTCCAGAGTTCAAGCCCAATGACTGACCCAAAAAAAAAAAAAAGAAAAAGAAAAAGAAAGCAGAGGAGGCGGAGGAAAGAAAGAAGGGAAGGAAGGAAGGAAGAAGAAAGAAAGAAAGAAAGAAAGAGGAGGAAAAGAGTCTAGTTGGGATAGCTGAATTGTAAAATTTGTATATTTAAAATAATTTTCCATCAGCATTATCATAATGTCAAGTTATTCCAAACTCAATTTTCTTGAACTATAACAAGATTCTGCAAAACCTGGGTGAGAAGAAATTGCTCAGCATTCAGTTGGTTGCACACTAGAGTTTCAGGGAAGACAAAGGTGCAGAAGCATGGAACCACTTACAGCTTTTACTCAAGCTGCAGGAAAGCAGTGGGTTGGGAGGGATGGAGAGAATGATGAGTGGGGTGACATTGAACAAGATGTACTGTATTGATAAATGGCTTTGTACAGCTACTTAACAGTAATAAAAATATAGCCGGGCGCTGGTGGCTCACGCCTGTAATCCTAGCTACTCAGGAGGCTGAGATCTGAGGATCGCGGTTCAAAGCCAGCCTGGGCAGGAGAGACCTTGAGACTCCTATCTCCAATAACCACCAAAAAACTGGAAGTGGCGCTGTAGCTCAAGTGGTAGAGTGCTCACCTTGAGCTGAAGAGCTGAGGGACAGCGCCCAGGCCCAGAGTTCAAGCCCCACCGCCGACCAAAAAAAAAATAATAATAATAATAATATGTTTTTTAAAAAGCTGGTCAGCATTTATTCTAGGCAGAAGGACAGATAGATATTGACATAGTTATACTGGACTCAGTGTATAGAGAGGTTTAGATTATATGCTCAGAAGCTAAATGCTCATTCCAAACCTGAATTAGGGTATTACAATAGAGGTTCAAGACAGTCCTGAGAAGGTATTCATAATCCACCTGACTTCAGACTCCAAAGAAGAGGAGGTATCCCACCCTGCTCACCCAGCCCTCTGAAAAGCTCATTTCAAGGAAAGTACTCCATTTATTTTCCCTGCAGAAATGCACAGCACACAAAGGCCTAAACTGGCAGTTCTCAACTGGAGGAAACGATTGCCCCCTGCCCAAAAGATTTGGCGATGTCTGATACATTTTTGGTTCCCATAACTGGATAGATACTGCAGGCATCTCTAAGGAGAAGCCAGCCACGCTGCTTACATCCTGCAAGACATACAACAACCCCCCACAGCAAAGGATTATCCAACACCAGTGTGGATAATGTTGGAGATGGAGAAATTGTAGCCCAGCGAAAACAGCACTGCCTCCTAACAATCATTCCCTCTGGACTTCTTCAGCTTCTGAGGAAGACAGCCAGAGGAAGGGAGCTCAAGAGAATCCTTTCTCAGGCCCCAACTAAGAATGGGGAGGTGCCAGCAGACCGCCTCCTCCTACTTTGCCTCCAGAACACAAAACCCTGGCATCTGAAAAGATTAAATGAAATCCATGATTCCCAGCCCCTCAGGCTGCATAGTCCTGCCCCTCATATCCTATTTCTCTCTTGCACCCCCTCACTCTTGGAGCACAGTTGGAAATTGGAATTGCAATCTTTACTGTCCAGCCCTCAAAAGCAGGGCCTGCTTTGCTTCCTCTCCCAGGGACAAAGTCTTCTGGACATCCTGCCTCCCTTTGAGATTGAAGCCCCAACCCTGTCTTTTGCACCAACTGTAAGTTTTTCTCCCCCCCCCTTTTTCCTCTTCCCCTCCTTCTCATTCTAATTAAGTCACATCCAGGGTGCTGGAAGGGAGGGAGAAAAGATTCTGCTGAGCTCCTGGGGGCCTACAGCCTCATGTGTGTTTTGGGTTTGGGTTTTTTTTTTTGTGAGGTGCCAACCACACTGTGATCATTAAACCCCACCATGGTGGGGGGTGGGGGGCTTTCTTGTTGCTGCTAACCTGGGAGCCAGCTACATCTTGTTTATCAGACTTGTTTAATTCAGCTTGGTCAGGTTCCAAGTGTTGAGGTAGAGATTAAAGGCAACTAGAGAATCCAATTAGCTGCCCAGTCTTCTTTAAGCCAAAAACTCAGGTCACAAACTAGATCAAAGTGAAATTATTTCTCAACAGCTCTGTTCATTAAGGGGAGGGTAGGAGCTCACACTGCTAAGCTGGGCTCATTACTGGGACTGGCATTTTAAATACAGTATCTCCCCCAAATTACATGTTTCAGAGGTCAGAGGGAGAACCCAGATTATCTTACATGAAGTCTCTGGCTAATAGAAACCAGAAAGCTAAAGAATGAGCATACAGTTTCTAGGAAAAGATTGAAACAAGGCTTCAGTTTTCCTGAGGAGGAAAACCCAATCTGTAATCTGAAATTGGCAACAAGCTTTCCCAGCTAGAGAACCCCTCCTATGGGGCCTAGAGAGCTAAGATGCTAGACTGTTCAGCTGGCCTACTCACCTATTTTTCTAGAATCCTTCAAAACACTTACTCCACTTCTTTCCCTGGTTGGGTACAGTTGCAAGGAAGGTCTCCTCCCCTTGCCAGGTAGGCAACCCAGCCCAGTCTTTCCCAGGACCCAAAAAGCTTTTAGGGAGCTGGGGGGTCGGGGGGGGGGGGAGACCCGATTACATCCAAGGCAGAGTTGATCCCAGTAGCATGAGACCCCTGCACCTTTTGGTGCCCCTCCAGGGTCTTTCAACAAAGCAGATCATATTTGCTTCCCATAGGAAGGATCATACTGAACTACTGTGAGGCATTTCGAAATTAGGTTCTAGTAGGAGAGAGAAAAAAATTATTATGCAGTGACCTCCTCCTCCCTCTGTGAGCACTGATTTGAACTGAACCAGGAAATCTGCAGGAACAATGGCTTTTCCTTCATTCCCTTCTGCTTTAGACACTTGGCTTAGCCTCTCAGGTAACCAGTAACCCCTAATTTAGAATATAGTATATTTGGAGCCCTTCAGACAACAAGTTTGTGGGACACTAAAGATAGTTAAAGCTGAGTTTTTCAGGCTTAATCTCAGCTACTTGGGAAGAACAGGCAGGAGTTCAAGGCCAGGAAGGCAAAGTTAAGGAGGCTCTATCTCAAAAACAAAATACGAATAAAAATGGACTAGGATTGTGGTTCAAGTGGTGGAGTGCTTGTTTAGTATACACAAGGCCCTTTGATTAAGTTCAAGAAGAAAGAAAGAAGAGAAAAGAAAGGAAGGAAGGAAGGAACAGAGAAAAGAAGAGAGAAAGAAAGAAGGAAAGAGAAGAGAAAGAAGAAAAGAAAGAAAGAAGAAAGAAAGGAAGGAAAGAGAAAATGGAAAGAAGAAAGGAATTAGAAAGGAAGGAAAGAAAAGAAAGAAAAAAGAAGGAAGAAATTAAGTAAGTACCAAATTTAAAATTTTCAAATATCATCAATTTCAAATTTCATCAATATGATGAAATTTAGCATAACTAAATAACAATCAATTCCATGAGTACAGATTGTGTGTGATTTGGCTTAAGTCATTTAAATTCAACAACCATCACCAACAACCAACCATGAGCTCAAAGTCAAAAAAATGTTTCAGGCTTTAGAATACAAGCACCTTTGGGGTTTGTGAAAAAAGTACCACTAGTGAGCCCTTCCCTACTTCCCAGACTTATGCAAAACCCTATGCATCTGAAGATCTGGTCCTTAGTTGTAAGGAAGGTAGGAAGAATGGGAGACTCCCTGTAATCAAGAAGAGGTGAGATTGATTGAAGTGCGGTGTGAACACATGTGGAGATGTAACAATGAGCCCCCCCCCACATATAATTAATATATGCTAATACATTTTTCTTTTAACATAAAAAAGCACAACTCAGAAAGAGAGAATAAGAGGGGCTAATAAGAGGGGTGACTAGAAGGAGGGCTGGGAGTGTGGCTCCTAGGTTTAATCCCCAACTGGGGGTGAGAAGGATGGAGGAGAGATGAAGAAAGAAAGGGAGTCTGGTAGCTTTAGTTATCTCTCTCCTGCCAAGATCTTGCTGACCCCAAACATCTAGTTAGAGCCTAACTCCCCCTTCTAGGTCTGGGGGAGCCTTGGAAACCTCATTATGCAGAATTACACCAAATGTGGGGTTTACTTTGGGGATCCAATCACCAGGACCTCCCACTAGCTCTCTGTCTATTGGTGATGACAGTATGCACCCTCAAGAGGGAAATTGGAGGTGCATGTCTCAGAGACCTCCTCCACCATTAGTAGGTCCAGGACCCCAGACCCCAGACCCCAAACCTCAAGTAACTCTAACTCTAACCCAAGGAGATTCTCTCCAGATGATATATTTGGGGCAAGAACAAATTATTTTTCTAGATTTTGTTTTTTCTTCTGTGTGAACATTTCTCTTCTTGCAATATTTGGTCATCTTCCCAGATCCTTCCCCACGCGCCCAGAGCCTATTTCCATACCCTGGGGCTGTAATAGCCCTGCCAGGCCTCAAAGAAAATGCACCCCTGGATCCCACACCGATTATCTTATGTGTCCCAACAGGCGGCAAAGAGCCACCAAAGTTTTATGTTTTGTTTTAAACCAGCGGCCGATTTTCACCGAAGCTCAAAATCGAATCTTTTTCTAAGGAGAAAAGACAGAATAGAGCCAAAGATCCCCCTCTAGGGAGCTGAAACTCCATGTCTCTTTGCAAGCAGGCTTGGAGCCCCAGTTTAGCCCAACCAGAAACGCCCTGTGTTGAACCCAGACTGAGCTGAACGCCGACCCTGCAAGACACCGAGGTCTTGTTTCTGTCCTTAAAATCTAAACTGAAATGGAAACTTGGAGAGGGGACAAAAGGGGACAGCTACTGTTGACACCCGGGGGCCCGGCCAGCGGCATGGCCTGCTGTCCCTGTTCCGGTGTCTTTCATTGGGCAGCTGGGGCCCAAGTCTACACCCGAGTCCCTAATGCGTGTCACAGGGCTGAAAGACGTGCTGACGCTAGCTAGATCTTACAAGGTTGCCCGTAGCCCTGGCGCGGGCCTTGGCCACTGGAAGAGTGGGGGTGTGACCTACCCAGAACACAGACGTGTTGGCCCTGGGGTGGAGGCGGGGGTCCCCCATCCCAGCTGTTTGTCCTGGCTCTGGAGCAACCAGGACCCAAAATAGCAAGTTCATCCCAGGTCCGCCTTGCGCGAGCTGACCCAGCACCCCACCCCGGCAAGGCTCCGCCCGCACCTTAGACTTCTGCTCTCCGGCCCAGGGCCCAGGGTCTCAGCCTAGCGTGTCCATTTTAACCCGGAGCAACCTTCGAGTCTGGAGATAACACTTCAACCCCAACCTCCACCCCTTGCTGGCCAGAGCGCGGGGCAAGGCCTCTGCGAGCCTCGGGCACCAGGGCCCGTAGGGCTACTTCTCTGCGACGCGCCCCGTCTCTAGTGCGCCCCCGTCTCCAGTGCATCCCGAAGTCTGGCGTGGAAGCCGCCCCCTATAGGTACTTCGAACAATCCGGGAGAAGCAAAACAAACAAGCAACAACAACAACCAAAAACAAACAAACAAAAAAACCAGACACAATCTGCTGGAGAAAACGCTGAGACTCATTCTCAAAGTTTTCCTAGCTTCTCGTAAAGGTGGCCGAACCGATTACAGTAAAGAGCAGAATGTTTGCGGCTGCACGACATAATTATCTCCAGACCTGTCTTTCCCTCCGCCCCCAGCAAGGGATTTTACCGGCGAGAGCAGCTAATGCATTTGCACACATTAAACATCTTGAATGCATAATTACAGGCTGCAGACAGGCTGGACAATAAAATATCTCGGCTCGATATTTTTGGAAGCCCTTTTGCGACTGTGCCTGGAATAAGTACCAACCGCTTTCTATGGAAGCGGCCATCTAACTGTAGCCACCATTATTTCAGAATAACCCCACCCCCACCCGCCTGGCGGGTGCAGCCCGAGCTAGCACTGAAGCCTCTGGGAGGGAGCTGCCTGGCCTGAGGTTCTTCATTGGGGTGCGTGGGGTGCGTATGGGCCTGGCTGGCCAATCTGCCTTGAAGAAAGTATGTCTGAGTCCTGAGAGCAGGCTTCCTCATTATAGAGGCTCACAAGTGGGGCACAGGCGTTGTAGCTCTGGGCTACTAAGCCCTCTCTAGTTATCTTAGGACCAGAGGCCTCAAGAATTTGAACAAGGAGCAGGTTGTCCTGTTCCTGCCTCTCAGCCACTCTGAGAAATGCATGGAAATCTGCTAGGAAAGAAAGCTGGATGTGAAGACCAGAAGGAGGAAGCTCAGGTGATTATTTTTGCCCATGGAAGCCTGGGGCTTTCTAGCTTGCCTTGAGTCTGCAGTTACCTGGTCTGTAAAATGGAGACCATTGTAATAACCTCGGGACCTACTTCACAGTTTGTTATGAGGAAGCACTTAAAATTTCTTTTTATTGCCGTATAACTTACATATAGCCAATCATACAAATCTTAAGCACCTAGCTCACTGCATTTTTATATATGTATACACTTGTGAAACTACTACAAAGATCAAGATATGGCTCCCAGAAGGCTCTATGAAGAAGAACTTTAAAATCTAACCTTAGCCAGTGATAATAGCTCGAACTCAACTTCAGCACCCTATTGCTGTGGAGTTCCTGGGGGACAAGAGTTGATAAACCACCCGTAGGGTAGGGAATAGTTTTAAATTGGTACAACGGCACTTGGCTAACATATTGGGTAGAACCCTATCCTCAGCACTGCAAAAATATTAATAGACAAAATATACATAAATGATATTTGCTGCTCTCACCATAGTTAGACGCTGTCTGGTCTAGGGGAAACCTCTGGGTATCTTGCTTACAAACAAACACTCCAGCTTGGGAAAAACTTGATGTTATAGGGCCTTAATTCATTGCCAGATCATGAAGTTCTGTTGTGAATGACTGGGGCTTCCTGTCCATGACTAGTGCACTGTTTTCTAGGTTAGTGGGTGAATCCAGAAGAAAACATGAGAAACTCCCCAGTGATAGAAGTCTGAGATGATTCCTATGAGGCTGAGATCCAAGCCCTGAATTATCTCCTTTTAGTATTATCCTCTGAATCCAAATCTGATTTGGTGAATGAAGAAAATTCTTCAGAGGAATATGTGGCCAGGGGATGCATGGGAGAGCCCTATTTTGTGAGGTATATTTTGGTGCCCTTCACGAAGAAGATGGCTGTGGTAACTCCCACCTTTAATCCTAGTCAGAGTCTGAGCTCATGGGACCCCACCATCTCAAACATCCATTCCAGCTGCAGGGAAAAGTGAAAATAGCATTGTTGTCCATAGAGAAGGAAACTAACCCTATTTCAAAAATAGCCAGAGCACAAAGGGGCTGGTGAGTATGGCTGAAGTGGTAGAGTGTCTGACTAGCAAGTGAAAAGCCCTGAGCTTTTCACTACCACACACACACACACACACACACACACACACACACACACACACACACACACACACACACACAAGAAGAAGAAGAAGAAAAAGAAAAAGTGAAATTTCGATTCCAAACTCTGACTCCTAATTGTTCTTAGAAGAAGCCCCATTACTGGTGACATATGTGTCCTTCCAGAAAAGTCTTTTTAAAGGTACAGTGGAAACTTTGCTATACATGCTGTCTTGGCATTAAGCATTTTTCCATAGTAGTGCTCAAGACAATTCTCCATGACAGGTGTATTGGCTCAGAAAGTTATGTTTGGGCCCAGTCAATGAATCAACCAGATAAAACGGAACTTTTTGCAGCTTGCCACACAGAGACTCCACAATAGCCTGAGTACTAGATCCTGACTTTAATGCTAATGAGCTTGGCAACCTTCAAAACAATTAGCTAATGATGATAGCTTAACCATCATTACCAGAACCTCTCCTGCTCTGCAAGCAGAACCATGCTGGGGGAAATAATCAAGGCATTGACTATGACTTTGGGACTTCAACCATTCTTTGGAGTGAGGGGAAATTGGAAGTGCCTCTTGGAATTTTTAACTATTCTGTCTTACTAGCTATAAAAACTACTCCGGTCATTAGCCCACCCTGGGTGTCCACCTCCGATCCCATTTCCTCAGTTCTCTTTGGAGCACCGTGGGGTAGCCTGGGTTTTGGCCCCCACCCAGGTCTAGGCAGAGGCGGGAAGGCATGGTAGAAGCCTAGAGCTTCGCGCCCCCAGACCTTGGACCCCGCAGTGCCCGCCAGAAGAAGTCGGAGGAAACGCATTTACCACCTGGGCGACCTTGACTGCAGCCGATTAAAGTTTAATCCGAGGTGTGTGCTCAGCCTTGCCATGTTATTTAAACACATCAAAGGTCATAAAAAGATTCCAATAGCATGAGCAGGTCCGACGCGGCCCGCAGGGAGCCAGCATTTCATTCTGGTTGATGTCCAGAGCCAGGATTTGGTGCACGGAGCAAGAGGTTGGGGGTGGGGGCACATGAGAAATAAAGGAAAAGATTTGCTTTCACGGTGAAAAGCCAGACTTTGACTACACTGCGAGGGAAACCGAGTCTCGGACACTAGACTGACGGCGTCCTGCAATTCCGATTAACTGGGAAGACATCTAGTGGGAAGAGATCGCAACTGCAACGGCGGCCTTCGAGCATCCTTTGCTCTGCCCACCGCGACAGCAAGGCGTCTGGACTGGGCAGGGGTGGGGGGCCCCACCAGAAGTCCCGCTCACCCTGTCTGTCCGACCCTTTGCCAATCGAGTGCCTATTCCACTGTCTTAAATATCCCAGGAACACGACTGTACTCCCACTCAGGACCGAAGAGTATTTCTACGTTGAGAGAAAAGATCTGGGTCGTTTCTGAATTTTTTTCTCCCCAGGCTGGGGATGGAGAAGCCGACTGGACCCCAGTGCGACACTGGATCCCTAGATTCTGGTCCCATCCTGCCCAAGGCTCCTGATCCCCAGGCGGGTGGAGCCCTGGAGCGTCCTTATGAGGCTCTGGGAACCAACAGGTCGCTGCGGAAGCCACTGGAGAAGGAGGCAGGAAGGACATCGAGCAACTTTGGTGTGTCCTCCACCTGGCAAGTGAGCAGAACGAATCCCAACTTCCCGAAGTGTGGCAAGCGGTACCCCACATCCTCTCCACAATCAGCTCTGGAGCACTCCAACCAGACCCTACCCTGGCTGCCTCTCCTCACCCAAGTCTTGCTCCATTTGTTGTGGCGCTTTATCCACCTAGAATCAATTGTCATGTAGACAAAAAAGCATTAAGACATCCTTTTTCTGAGTGAAACAGAAGGCTGTGAGACAGTACTGCCAGCTTGATTTTGATGTATGAATCCCAGGACATCGTGAAGACACAAATAAGTCCTAAAGCAGGGGACCTATAGCTTCCCACCAGTAGATTTTTCAGGCCTGCTGCAGTTAGAGGCGCAGGGTGTGAACAATAATGGCTTCAGTGAATTACCCTTGTAGAAAGGCCTCCTTCTCCTCTCCTACTCCCTGCCAGTGCCAAGCAGTAGCCAGAGACTTGAAAAATGGCCTTCTCTTCTCATTTTTTAAAAATTAAGTTGGATTTTCCATGCCTAGTCACCCTCTTCCTGATCTCATAGGAAGGTTCAGAAAATCATATTCTTTATTTTTGTGTTTTCCCAGCTCACCTACTCCCACTCAAAAAAAAATCTGACAATATTTGGAGACGGAAGATGAGACCATTCTAGACAAAATGCCTTCAACTTTTCCACAGACATCAGCCAGTTCCTGTCACACACTGGCAGTACATCTTCCAAAGGGTACAAAGTCTATGGCTTCTTCTGTCCCCACCTCATTATCTATTGGCTGTATGAAGATTATCCTCTGCAGGTTTTATTAAATCCGCTACAGAGTGTTGATCCCTACTGGGTGGGGGATGGGAGTAAAGATGTCATCTGGGTGAACCCTCTTTTACTATCAGGGAAAGAAAACCTGAGATCTATATCGCAAATAAACCTAGGAAGAGCCTGGTACCATCTAGGTACCCTATTGAGCTCAGATAGACTGATAAACTGCTTGGAGTAGACTGATCCTGTCACTCTCCCAACTGCTCCCCATCCAAAATAGGACCTTTGAACACTTCATAGCCCCTGGTAGGGCCACAATGGACTACTGGTTGGATCTCATACCTACTTAGCCAACCCTATTCCATTCTGCTCCTAGCACAGGCTGCATGGTCTTCTATTCTTTCTATTCCAAGGAATAGAAACAAGTCTGCTTGCTCTTAGTGACATCAAATTACTTTGCACCAGCCATGGATCCCATGACCTGACATAACCTCACATTAGATCCTAAAAATGTAAAGAAGTATGGCCTTTTTTAAAGTGGCTGAGCGCAAGTAATTGCTAGCAGGCTCGAGTTGCCCTCAGTTGGGCTGTCAGATCTCCAAAGCTCCTACCAGCCGGAATTCACATGATTGGGCTCTCTAAGGACAGCTCAATCTTGCATTTAACTTGCAACCCTGATTAGATTCTGAAAATATTTTTCGTGTAGTTAGAAAAATCACAAGAAGGCTTGAAGTCGGGACTCGGTAGCAGGCAGGCAGAAGGCAACAGACAAGCTTTTCAAAAGCGCAAGATTTGCCAGAGATTGTGCATCTACAAAACTTTAAAGCCACAGTTCTCTATTGGGCTACTATGGCTTAAATTTTTGTTGGGAATTGTGGTTTCATTTCATGCTCTTCTTTCTCTCTTCTCTCCATTTCTCTTAATCTCTTAGCTTTAGTGTCCCTTCTCCCTCTTCCTCCGAATATTTTCGATACTGCAGTCTTTCCATTGACCTTAACCCACCCTTACTTCATCCTAGGATCAGGAAAACAGAAACACCCTGTTCCTTCCCCAGATTCTGTACCCCAGGTGTATGTATGTAGGGATCGATCTTTCTAATATGAAAGGGATATAGTAAAGGCACTCAAAGGCAGCATTTCCAAAGCTTTCTGCCATTTACAGTTGGAATTGGTAGAAACTGATATAAAATATGTGCACATAAATATTTCCTCATTTAATTTACACATCCCCTATGAGTTTAGTCAAACAGGTCTTTTCTATGGCTATGAACAGTTATATGTGCTTGGTGTGAAATGGTCCCAAATATTTAACAACTCAAAAAAAAAAAAAAAAAGAAAGAGGTAGTTAAGGAATCATAAACAACCCAACACTACTGCGGAAAGGAGGACTGGGGTCGGGGTTATACAAGCAGCTGGCTGGTAGAGAACATGTCAAATCCAAAAATTTACTATTCGGGTTTTCTGTTGTTGTTGTTGTTTTGCTTTGCTTTTCAGATTTCTAAAATTTCCAAAGGTTTTAGTTCAATCACCTTTGGAGTTTATTGAGGAGAGAATCATGCCCATTGTCAATTAGACCACTGAAGTAAAACAAAACAAAATAAACCACTAGGCTTTTGTTTAAAAAAAACTTATTGCAAAAGGTATCTTTTAACAAAAAGAAAAAGAAATGCACAGAACTTTTTGTTGAAACCTGTGGTCGCTGTGATGAGATATCAGTTCAATACTTTCTCCTCCTAGTTTAATCATTAGAAATCTCTTCGGGTATTCTCCAGAGAAAGAGATGTGTTAAAATGGGAAATAGCCATTGTCTAGCAAATGAACATTAATTTGGGGGCACAAAAAGGACAGAACATGGTTTTCATCACCCCCTTAAAAATCCTGGAATAGCAATATTCAGAAACAGAAATATTCATTTAAAGGATGGCTCACTCATCGAAAAGGGTAACATAAATTGTGTTCACATCTATAATTTTTATAAAGAAGAGACATGAATTTAGGTAAGATAAAAATCACACCCCAAATACCTTTTTGTCCAAATTTCTCTTGGGTTGGAACCTCAAGCACTTCCTAGATTGTAATTGGGATAACTCAAGTTCAAGTCCCGTTTCTCAGTCTTGGAATATATTTTCAAAGTCCTATGTTTATAGAGTGGAATGATTCGATGTCTGATTCTTAATTTGCAAAAATATTTAAAAAGGAATGGAAGGGAATGAAGAAATGTCGATGATAAACGATAACCGGGGTTGTAGGTAGAAGCTGGGGACATTGGGGTTGGATTTTTGTATATATTTGGAGATTTTCATAATAAACAATCATTTTTCAGTCTAGCGTTTTCCCAACTGAGCTATTTGGGTGTACTGAAAATATTTTGTGTTAGACAATGTTTGAAAAATTACCCCTATCAGGAGGCTTTTTATTTTTTTTAAAAAATCCTCCAGAATATGGAATTACCCATTTAATTTTAGGTTTCCATGATCAGAAAAAGATCTTGTTCATTTTCATTTCTTTGGAAATCAGCGGGCCATCCTCAGTGCTTTCTTCCCGGTGAGCTCCCTCCCCTACTCCAAACTTGAGCTGATTCATGGAGCTTCCATGTTCTGCTCCCTTCACCAAAGTGTTAATACCCATAAAAACTAATATCAATTTTTTTTAATTGAGCTGTTTCATTTCCCAGAAAATTGGGCCAAGTGAGGAAAGCAAAGGAACAGCTTTGAGCTCTCCAGCCTTCAGCGAGAGTCCTCAGAACTTAGGGCCGGTCCCCAGAGCCAGACACAGAGATTCTGGAAAGAGTATCCGAATCAGGTAAATGGCAGTCAAATATTAATTGGAGGTTCGCCTTCCACTAAAGGACAGGTGTATTTACAGAGCTGGGGTGGGGGGAGACAAAGAGGTCGTGACTCTGGGGAAAATCCATATTGGCAGGAAGATGTGCCAGCCAGTTGGAAGTATGTCACCAAGCTGGTCTGACAAGGTGAAATTTTTTTTTTCTTATGACTTGGTATGATGGCTCTATCTCACCAACTTGACTTGAGAAATGCAGGTTCCCTGCGTGTGGGTGTTTGATGTGCGTATCTGTGCCTCCATATTAAGGCACATGTATGATCAATCACCAATATGAATCAGGCTGATCAAAACCTGACTACACCTCGGTGTGTACCTGGGGGGTCTTGAGTTCCCCTTCTCGTGGCTATGCCGGTGCATGAAGAATTCACAAGCCTGATCAGAGGCATGGGAGTTAGGGTTCTTGAAGAAGATGGAACTTCCCACCGGCCCAGGCCGCCTGGCTGCTTGCGAATGTTTCTCGGCAAGAAACCCGGCCAGACTTACATATAAACTCCCTACTTCCTTCAAATGTTCCAATGTCTTCCGTGTATTTGTTGACATAAAGAATCCACAGCCCCAGCGCCGGTTTCCTGTTTTGTTGCGGGTAGGAGCATCAAGCTAGGGTGGGGGTGGGCGCCGGCTTTACAGCTCCTTTCGGGCAGTAGAAGGGCTGAGCTGGTCGGGTACAAAGACTTCTAGTCCTCTGAATGTCCCCGACATCGGGGTTCCCCGCCGTCCCTAAGCCTGCCAGAGCCTCTGGACAGTGACAGCGAGCTCACTCCCTAGGCGGCGTGGGGCCCCGCAGTCTAGCGGGCCGGCACCCTGGCCCGCAGCTCGTTGTGCAGGAAAGTGCTTCCTCTTTCTGGTTGATCTATTTCCAGAAACTCCTGCCTTCTGCTTCTAAGACACATTCAGGACGTTTAGAGTAAGGCCTCCTTTCAAGGTGCGGTGAAAAGACAGCGCAGTCACTGGCAGGGCAGGGCACTCTTTCTACCACGGAAACTTCAGGCTTTCAAATCACTGGGGCCTCTCGGAGCCAGGTATAAGAGGCTGAGGCTCTCCACTCACTCAAATGTAGGACCACCTGGAGGAGCCCTGGTGCCATGCTGCTGGCCACTGCTGTGAAGAAAGGTGCTTTTCACAAGAGCCCGGGGTCTGAGATCTAAAACGGGGACGCAGCCCTGAGAGGGAGAATTTCTCTGGGTATCTGCCCTCATTCCTAAAGCATTCTGTGGCCAGTGGCTTTGTGTCAGGATGGAAATCTGGAAACTTCCAGAGAACCGCTTCTCCAATGACTTGTCCTCAAAATTCACACTTGAGAGCATCTTAGAGGCAAGGTGGGATGTGTGTGTGTGTGTGTGTGTGTGTGTGTGTGTGTTTCTGGACTCTGCACTACCGTGTTAGCTTTTGACCACAACAGGACAAAGCGAATTTCTAGACTAGCCCCACCACCTTGAGCCTTTCGATACCTTATTTATTGCTTTAAATACCTTCCAAAAAAAATCAAGAATGAAAATGTGTGTGTGAGAGACTCAGGATTAGCCATTTTCCTGCCCACTGTACAGCTTTTGTCCAAGTTTCAGGACCTATTATTTCTCTTTAACAAAACAAGATACTTTTTTAACCCTGGTTGGGATAAGGAATGAGACCCTTAAAATGCCTACCACAAACAGAGCAGTCCTACAACGTGCCTTATTGCCCAAATGGTCTTTTCCAAAGAGGATTCAGAGATACTTCCCTATTTGAGATTCTTTCCCCTTCTCTCTCCTTCCTAGCTAGCTTTAGCTTTCAAGCCATTTTTGCTTTCTTTCTGGATCTTTCTTCCTTACCATTATCTCATCTGCCTAGGGTGGAAGGGAGAGGGTTAAGACATTCTGCAAATGCAGCTCATAAAGCTGCTTGGATACATTAGAAACACATGAAAATCCTGAAATACAAAGTGTCTTTAAAACCAAGCAAAGAATGTTTATCCTAATACTGAATGGATGCAGAGAGATAGCACCAGGGAATAGCTCTGGTGAGAGTAGGTAAATTTCATTGCTAATGAAAATCAAACTCGATTAATACTTGGTTTCTCTTTGTCCTTTTGTCTTCCAACCCTGGGAGCCAAGGGTTCGATGGCCCAAGCTGGCATCAAGTTCTTCACACAGAAAAACTCAGCCAAGATTTCTTTCTTCAGTGAAGGGGAAAGCCAAAACCCTGCAGGACACCCTGGCCTATGTGAAGAGGTAAAAAGACAAGGTGTTTTGGAGCTGGAGAAAGGCTCTGAAAAATCTTTGAACAAAGACCGAGCTGCAGCCACTACTCCCGGGTTTTCCCATGCTATCCTCTCCCCAGCTTCACTAAAGAAATCTGGATACACCAGGCAGAGGCTGAGAAGCAGCCTCTCCCATCTCTACCCTCCACCCCCAGCTATCTTCATGGCTCTCTTGCCCAAATGGCCACTGCTGCCTGAAGACTCTACTGGGTTTCCTGGTTTCCCCATCTTAATCCAGAGGAATTCCAAGTGGAAAAAAAAAAACTATCGAATTGATTATGTTTCTCTGAAATCCTATAAGAATGCCTAGCCAGCAGGGCAAAAAATGCAGGAGACACTCAGAAAGCTAGGTCCCACTAGCTAAGCAAGCAGGCAAATTTTAGCCTCGCCTTTGGGAAAATAGGAAGAATGTTGAGAGGGTCCTGCTTACTCTCAGCCTTCAATTGCTCCTCACCACCGCTACCACCTACTTTATGCACAGCAAGTCAATTTGGTTGCTGCTTGGAGAAGTCATATTGGAAACCACTAATGACTCTCTCATCTGTCTCAGTGAAAGAATGAGATGGGGGATTGCTTTTTCTTCAAAGTGAGAAGAAATTCCAGAAACTCAGACCCAAAATTACTCACAGAGTTCATTGGATAATCATTCCCATTTATTTGTGACTATAATTCAATATCTACATGTAGACATTTTGTAAACAGTGCCAAGATGATGATACGCCTTATAGGAAAATCACACCATATATATCAAGGTCCAAGACAAGAATAAAACAAGCAGGCTGCCTCCCTCTAAGAGGAATTTTTTTTAAAAATGACAAAGAGATATAAATCTCCCTAATTCAGGCCCCAAGTCCTTCCTTGGAGGGGGCGCCACGTGTAAGGAAGCAACTCAGAATGAGTTCAAGATGCAACCCAAAGCATTCCCCCACAGTTTCCCCCATCCCTTGCCATCCCTCCTCCCAGACAAACCTGCTTTGTGGCTTCTCGGTGAACAAGATTGAAATCTTGCCTCACCATTTTTGGAGTAGAGGGACCCAGTCGACTTTGGCAGTCTGAGGCCCTTCCTCTGGGCGAAGTGCTCCCGGCTCCAGTGAAGTGGGAGGGGGAGGGAAGAATGTGGAGCTGGCCTTGGCCGGGATGTGCAGCCGCAGCCAGCCACAGCCAGAGGTGAGCTGGCACAGACGCCGGCTGGTGGGGGCTTCCCAAGTCTTGTTTTCGTTTTTCCGGGTCTGGCTGGAAAACAGGAGAGGCTCAAAGCCGGGGCCAAGTGCAGGGCGGAAGCAGAGAAGAAGAGTCCGTAAACACCGCCCCAAAAACTCTACAAAGATAGAAGAAAAGAGGGGGGGGGACTTTGCAGCAAAACAGCCAGAGATTGGAATTTCAAAGGAAAAGAGAATTGAGAGTGAGGGGAGGTGAGCAGTGGGCCTCTGGAAGCTGCCTTGGTCTCCAGGTTTGCAGGGCAGTTTTCTCACGCTGACTTAGACTGCAACTTTCAACTTGACCTTGGCCTCCAGCCGCGTCTGACCCGTATGTAAAACTGCCCTGAAGTCCCCAGGAACCAGAGCTCCGAACCCTACTTTGTCTCTTTGTTACTGAGAATTTTACAATGCCACTTGGAGGGAGGAAGGGGTGGGGGACGAAAGGGCCGGAAAGCAACACAAAAATTAAGTCTTTGAGGCTGGTTCCGTAGTCTCCAAATGGCCAGTGAGGGAGAAGGTAAACTGGGGGCAAATCAATATTTACCCAGAACTGCTAAAAAGTCAAGAGGGAAAGGGCGCACTAGGTGTGGGGGAGGACTGAGGGGGTCCAGGAAGGTTTTATTGGGCGACACTTACATTAGTCAGAGCAAACCTGGAATCTAGGCAGATAAAAGTCTGAGTCCAGTCTCATTGGTAGGACTGCAGAAAGTCCAGAGGGCTTAGAGAGCAGACTCACAGGGTGGTATGTGCAGTGTCCTGCACTCAGGACAGTGCACCAGCTGGAACCAGAGGGCAGATCCAAGTCTGGCTGCTCACCAGTATGCTTTGGAAGCAAGTGAGTCCAATACTCCCCTCCAGCTGACATGTCCTGAATGCACCCACTTTCACTTTGAACACTTGTTCTCGTTCTGGGTCCCCAGTTGCACAATCAGAAGTAGAAATATGTGGCTTCAAAGCAACAGGACCACCAGAATGCCTGTTGAAAACATTGTGGCTGCAGGCTGCAAGAGGAGTCACTGCTTGGCTTTTCCAGTACCAACACCCCACCCCACTACTCCCTGGAAGGGTTTCATTTCCCAGGCACTGAGCAAAGACTTTCCTGGCTGGTTCTTGGTCATCAGTTGTCCTCTGCTAGCTGGAGCTCCTACTTGGGGCAAAGGCATAAAGTGACTTTCAAAATCCCCATCCCCCCCAAAAAATGGAATGCAATTGTGGGTTTGAGGATTGCCTGGGGAATCGGGTCCACCCAGTTTCTATGGATCAGCTTGTGTGAGGTCCCAGGACTGGGGCTGGAGTCCCCGCCAGCAGTCCAGCTGGGGCCTGTTTCTCTTAAGCACAGTCAGGAAAAGCCAACCCGACTGATGAGACAAGAGCATGAGTGAATGGTGTTTTCTCTCTTCAAAGTCTCTGAAGGATGAGAAGGACTGCTATTAGATTAAACCGAGGAAGGAGCTACATACGTAAGTGTGTAAATGTGAATATGTGGGTCAGTGTACACTCAAGTGTATGTGTGTTGGGTGTGTGTGTGTGTGTGTGTGTGTGTGTTGGCTGAGTTGTTCTTAGTCTAGGGGCCTAAATTCGAGTGTATGAAACTGCTCACTAACACTGGACAGGGGAAGGAAACAGCTCTTAGATGCAGTCCAAACTTTCCAATGGTATGTCCTGGGATGTTCCACGAGAGCCAACAAGAAGACAATGTTCTGTTGTCCTTGATCCCCTGCAAAGAAAGCCAAGCAGCGAGCGATGCGGTCGAAGAAGCTGAAAGCGGTGATGTCCATCCTAAGGGTCGCGCTGCGAAAAGCCCAGCAGTCACCTGGAAAGAAAGCAGCCCCAGAGGCCCAGGGAAACACTCAGCCTGACTTAGGGCTGGCCCGGTCCTCACCAATGTCTCATCCCTGACCACTGCAGGATTTACCTGTCTGCTCTCAGGTCGTACCCCAACCGCGCACCCACGGCCCCTCCCCGCCTCGAATCTCCACGAGGATACGAGAAGACACCGAGCTGCAAGTGGGCTACCCCGTCCTCCCTGCCGCACCCGCCCCATCCTCTGCCCCCACCCGCCTCCCTCCTCGCCTCTCCCCTGGGTGAACTGTGCCTGGCCGCGCGGCGGGCGCTGGCGCTGGCGCTGGCGCTGGGGACAGCGCG
>NW_012267292.1:7207296-7222172 GCF_000151885.1 Dipodomys ordii
CGCCGAGGCCGCCAAGCAGTGCAGCCCCTGCTCGGCCGCGGCGCAGAGTTCGTCGGGGCCGGCGGCGCTGCCCTATGGCTATTTCGGCAGCGGCTATTATCCCTGCGCCCGCATGGGCCCGCACCCCAACGCCATCAAGTCGTGCGCACAGCCCGCCTCGGCCGCCGCGGCCGCCGCCTTCGCGGACAAGTACATGGACACGGCCGGCCCCGCGGCCGAGGAGTTCAGCTCCCGCGCTAAGGAGTTCGCCTTCTACCACCAGGGCTACGCAACCGGGCCTTACCACCACCACCAGCCAGTGCCTGGCTACCTGGATATGCCGGTGGTGCCGGGGCTCGGGGGCCCCGGCGAGTCGCGCCACGAACCCCTGGGTCTTCCCATGGAAAGCTACCAACCCTGGGCGCTGCCCAACGGCTGGAACGGCCAAATGTACTGCCCCAAAGAGCAGGCGCAGCCTCCCCACCTCTGGAAGTCCACTCTGCCCGGTAAATGGCGCCCCCTTTCCAGACCCGGTCTTCACACTCTGCTCCAGCTTCTCCTCCGCTCACACTCGGGGTCACTCGGGTGCCCCTTCTTGCTCTTTTTTTCCTGGCCTGGCTTGCCCTAGCGGCATTGCACCCCTGGGAGCCTGACCCCGCCTGGCTGGCGCTGTCCACAGTGCCCTCAGTTGAGCTGGCCCCTGGCCCTTCCTGGGTGAGGGGTGGCTGGGAGGGAGCATGTGGGGACCACAGCTAGCTTCCTTCTCCCTCTGCGCCCCGCCCTCCCCAGCCCTTGACAATGACTTCAAGCTGAAAACTGACCTGATATTTGGCTTTGCCTGATTGCCCCAGTTCGATCCCTTAAAAAAGAAAAAAGAAAAAAAAATCATGGTAGAAGAAGCGAGTGTTGGGGCTGCCCAGAGGCGCCAGGCACCAAGTGCTGGGCCTCGAGCCTAGGCGACGCAGGGAACTCAGGCGCGCTTTACATGCGGGATAACCGATTGGGACGGTACCTTGAAGTGTGGGCAACTTCATTTCAGTGTAAAACTAGCCATCTTCCACAGGGACCCACCAGACTTTGGCAGAAAGCCGGGACTGTACAACTCGTGGCAAAGAACAGCCAGGCGCTGCAAGGCGGGTGGCTCAGGTTGAGTTGTCGCCTGTGTCCTATCTCCAGTCTGCTCCCTGTGTAACTTGCCTTCTCCCTTATCTTCCAGACGTGGTTTCTCACCCCTCGGATGCCAGCTCCTATAGGAGAGGAAGAAAGAAACGGGTGCCCTACACCAAGGTGCAATTAAAAGAACTTGAACGGGAATACGCCACGAACAAATTCATTACCAAGGACAAACGGAGGAGGATATCAGCCACGACGAACCTCTCAGAGCGGCAGGTCACAATCTGGTTCCAGAACAGGAGGGTCAAAGAGAAAAAAGTTATCAACAAACTGAAGACTACCAGTTAATGGATTTTAAAACTGGAGCGGAGGGCAACTTGAAGAAATGCTTCAGAACTCGTTGCTTTGCTCACATAATGATAACGATGCTTAATAATAATTGAAGAGTTGGAAAGAGAGACACTGGGTTTTTTGCTCTCCTAAGGAGGAATTTCTTTCTCTTTAATGGAACCTACAACGTTTAAAATACTTTAGGAAATGATAAAGACTACCAATTCTTCTGCCTACCCTACCAGATCATTAAATGACAAACTCTAGAGTCAAAACATCAACCCCCAGATACGAAATTTCAGATTCCTTACGAATTTACTAAAATCTTGTAAGTATTTATGTGACTGTTATATTTTAGGATATTGTGTTAGATGGTAAATAATCTGGAAGTTGGTTCCAAAAGCAAGAGGCTGTTTGAAACATCTGCTTGTCCTTCTTAGGTCGGAGTCCCCTTTGCATGTTAAATGCCTGCTCAGGTAAATCTTAGTGAAATTCCTAACATTGTGTGTTCTGAAAAAAAAAGTTTCATGTATAGATTTAGAGGGGGGAAGAGAAGGTAATGAAATAATGATCTCGAACTACTTATGAAGGGAGAAAGAAGAGAGAGATCTTCTGAGGATCAGTTGATAGCAAATACGGCAGGCTAAGCCATTAAGGCTACAAGAGAACCCTATATTGCTAATGAATTTCCGACAGTAATTTCCAATTACTTTAAGAAGTGTATCTGTGGCATTTGGAGTACCCCAAGATCAGAGATCTTCCAAGGGATTGGATATCATTAAAAACATTTTAATTCACCAAATAATGTTCAGGATTCACTTTAATGTGAAATCTTTCCGTTTAACATGTTGGGCTTTGGTTGGAAAATGCAGTTCATTTTTTAAAATTTAAATAGACATTTCCCAGTATTTGCGAGACACTTTGCTGGAGAATTTGTTTTCCTTTAAGAGAGAGAGAGAGAGAACTCAAAGTGTAAATCAATTTCTCTGAAATATTTAATGTCCACATTCTATATTTTGATCTTTTAGGGGATTACTACTTTGCCTTGTTTATTGTGTTATGAGACCGCATTAGAAAGTTTAGGGATTCATCTTCACAGCACATTTTAAATCAAGCAGTTATTGCAACTCGCACATTCGTTTTGTTCATTTTCACCATAAAATGCTATTTTGTAAATAAAGACATTCAGCACACTGTGAAATGTATTTGTGCACTTGCTTTTTAAAAATATTTCCACTAAACATGAAAATATTCGACCTGTAGATAGTGATATAGTGATATTAATTCTGTTAATAAAATAGTTACTGCCATTAAAATCCAAAAGAAATACTTCTTACTTTCTGATATTAAATGTGCGCCATACAAAAAGAAAAGGAGCAGGTTTGTCTTATACAAACCAAGGACCATTCTTTTCTATTATTATGATTTGCTTTTTTAAGAAAAATTTGAACTTTTTAAGAACAGAGAAAATCCCTCAGAAGCAAAATTATTTAAAAAATAAGAATGCTTCAAGGAGATGAAAGTGTCAGGTATTTTGCAAGGAACAGAAAAGAAAGGAGGAAGAGATAGGATAAATTCCCAGGCTCCCCTGTGGAAAATGAAAACCAGTTGTTTAGTATGAGCAGTGCCTAGGCTGTTGTATTTTAAAATCTGCTGTTGGGTAGTCATGTGTTTGAAAGGGCAGGTTTTGATATTTGTTGAAATGACAGGACTAGGAAAGGCCTTAAACCTTGACCTTGGGGGGGGGGAAAGACAATTTGTGACCTTGACTTTTGACAGCTCATGAATTGGCCTCTGCTGGATTAGTAGATCAAGGGCGCCACCTTGTGTTGACAAGCCTCCTTGTAATTCTTTAGCTTCAAGGAAATCTAGAGCTCTTACCTCCTTGACTTGTATTAGAGAATTAGTACTGGTTTCTTAGGCTCCAAATGGAGCCAATTTGAAAATATGTAAATTATACATGTGCTTGTATATATGTGGATATATATCATATATGTGTATACATGTATACATGTGCATATCTGTGCTTGTGTGTGCTTGTGTGTATAATTGTACAATTTGTACAGGTATAGATAGTATCATTAATTGCTGATGACTGAAGACATTATAATTTAAGGTGATTCCTAGAGTTAAGGTACAAAATGTACTCTACATGATGAAAATTTGTTCATTTTTTTAATGGCCAAGTTTAATTTGTTCTTACAGCAGCTCGCTCTGCATCAGATTTCTGCAGATCTGCTTTAAAGCTGTACGATTTTGGTACAGTCTAAGAGATGTTCTTAAACAACCATTCTTTCCTAGCTCTCTCCCTCCTTGGTGGTCTACCACCTTAATTAGAGCTATAAGGAGTCTGCATGGTGAATATAATGTTTCAAATACCTTCCTAACTTTAGAGTCCTAGAATTACACTTAAAATCAAAGAATCCTATTTCTTGAGAGCTCAGTAAGGAAAACTTAAATATCTCATATCTATAAAATGACCATAATGTGGATGTAGAAGGAGAGTTACCCTGGATATTTCAGAGTTGAGTGCTGCTGGGGGGGTGCAATCTAATACTGATGCTTTTGAATCTGCCATTTGATTTGTGGGAGAAATAAGTATGTTAATACTAACAACCACCGTCAAAACTATAATAATAATAAGTATTATAGCTACTGTTTATTGACCCCTAACAACACATTAGGTGATGTGTTCAAAGTCATAAATAATACATATGTATGTTTATGTATTTTATATAAACATAACTTTTTTGTCAAACCCATGCTGTGCACACATGTATTAAAATGTTGGTAGAACCAATAGTTTTGGGATGCAGAATTTTCAGATGCATATTAATTTGATCTTTATGTTAGAAGACAATAATAGTGAATAGAAGAGCCATATTTGTTACTTGATGGAAAATATTGATTGGTTTAAACCTGGCTAATGGAAATTTTGCCTGAAGACTGAAACTTTCCTTATAGATGAAGAATGATGCAAAGAGTATAAAGCTATTTCAAACAGCAAAAAAAAGGAATATCCATGAAACATACTTATCAAATGGTCTTGTGAAGTGCAATCATATTTTACTGCCCTGAGAATTTTTATTCCACTTGTGAAAACAAATGACTGTTGCTTCAGATTTACTTTTTCACATCTTGTTCCACAACTCCATTTCTAAATGAGTTACCATCAAGCAAAGTAAAGATCTCCCAAAATGTTTAAAGTGGTGGAAAAATCCCCTCAAAGCTGGATCACACAGTGTGTTTAAGAAATGCTCCTAAGGGAACTCTTCTGTTGGTGGTGGTGGGAGCATATAAATACATATATATGTGTACACATACATATATATGTACATCTATGTAAGCAGTATTCTGAGCCTCAGGGCCTAGGACAGAGACCAGCAGCAGCTCTGCTCCGGAACACCACCCTCACCACGGCAGGAACCCTGGGTAAAGTAATAAGCTTTTTTTCTTCTCTCCAGTTTTTGAAATTGTAATGACAGAAAATATGTCAATTCCCCCCCCCAACTACCCAGTTCTAAAATGGTTGTTGATGGTGTCAATCTCCCCTAACTCCCTTCTGATTTAAAATGTCCATGAATCTACCAGATAAGCTGAGGCAGACATGGATTATGATGGCTCCTTAATGCCTAGCTAGAAATCAGCATAAAAACCTTTAGAACAAAGACAGTCAGGAAGATACCACCCTGGAAAATAGAAATGATAATGCCAGACATGGAACCCAGAGATAGATAGTGTTCTTGAAACCCTGATTCAACTTTTTTTTTCCTAAAAAAAAAAAGTCTTCTGGAAAGAAATAGAAATATGGGACTTTAATTTTTCCATCTACTTTAATATTGTGACATTAATTTATTTTATGTGGATGATTGTAAAATGTAATTGTGCATTTCACACTGTGCATGATGCAGAGCTGAAGCTATTCAATTTAATTTTTCAATGGAGAAGCAAAGAAACAAATTTTAAGGAAAGCAAAAGGAAAGTTATTGTATTGTTTTGTTTTTAAATTCAGCCTAATCAAACTCTTTTCTTGGAGATGTACGGTGAGGCAGGGAAAGCTAGCTGAAGGTAATATATTTGTGTGTGCATAGTTAACCACCAGATTTCTCAGCTTAATATAAACATGCAGATTACACTCTGCTGTTTGTGTTTGGTAAGTCGGGTGAAGATGCGGTGTCTCAGTCTGTCACTTTGAGTTTAGAAATCGGGAAAGGAAGGTAGTCCTGGACTGCCAAGCCCCAGACCTGGGGGGTTCAGAGGCGCCCTTCTGGAATTGCGGATCTCTAGCAGGGAGACGCTAGGGGGTTGCTGATTTATGCACATTCCTTTAAACTTGATCGAATGCGTGTCAGCAGCCCAAGACCTGGAGAATCAGAGAAATGTGTAGCAAGTCGCTCGCCTCCCATTTTTCATAAGCAAAGATGTAGCGTTGTCCCAAAGGCCTCGCGCAGATTTATGCTTCGGTTTAGGACAGGCACGCTAATTAAGTTTTCATCTGCATGGCCGCTGGGTAAACAACAGCCTGCTTCGTTCTTTATGAGAATATCCACTCAGTGCTTGTGCATCTACCTAGCATCGAGGAATGCCAGAGCGGTGCTTGTTATTTAAAAATACTATGATGTGGGAAAGGGAAGAAAAAGACGCTAGTGCAGAAAAACGCCTTTGCGAAGGCAGCCAAGACCTCGCCGCAGTTGATTTCATTTCTGATCGGGCCTGCTGCACGCCTGAAGAGCTGGATCTACCAGGCAGAAGTAATTAGGACGGGTGTCTGAAAATTTCAAACCTTTGTGAGAGGCGGTGTGGTGGCACGGGCCTCCCCCATCTGCGAGGGTGCGGACGCGTGACAGAAGCTCTGCCGTGGATTATCAGGGCCTCCTGATGTCGAACCCCTTGGGGACAGAGGCGCGACCCCAAATCCTAGACGCTTCCACAGGAACCCCCTACTCAAAATGGAGGCTCATAACCTTACAGCCGGCCTCACTCCGACGGCTAGAAGGCCGGTCACAGGCCTAAGGCAAGATCGCGGCAAAGGCGGAGGTCAAGGCCGCGGAACCCCGAGGTCCAGGGCCGCGCTCGGTGGATGCTGGAGGGCTGGGGACCCGCGCGGTGAGTCGCCCCAAGCTACAAGCTGACGTCACCGCAGGCAGGCCGAGCGGGGCTTCGCCGGGCTCAGTAGGCGCTATTTGAGGAGCACCAGCCGATTCAAACGAAGGTTTTGTGCGGGTGCCCCTTTCTCCGCCCCGCCCCTCCCTCCCCAAGAGAATAATCGGGTATTTAATCTCTCCTGGTCTTAATTCTTGGCAGCGTGGAAGGTGGTTTGCAACGGGAAATAAAACTTGACAGGAGCATTTTCTCTGAAAGGGGTTTTGAGAGGGGCTGAAAAGAAACCGTGTTTTTCTCTACCAAATACTTCCGCTTTCTGAGCCCGAAGCGGAGTGGTGGGATGAATCCGAAGGCGCCGAGCTCGAGCTGGGCACGCAGGCCGCGCTGCGCACCAGAGCGGCCCAATCCGGGCGCCTCTAAGCAAGCAGCCGCGTTCTCCACCTGGGCAGGGAACGCAGCCTGGAGCCCGGCTGCGCCCTGAGCATCTGCAGCGCCTGGCTGGGTTATGTAGGCTCCGCGCCGCCCGCAGCCAGACGGCAGGACCCCGCGCCCAGGAACTTAGCACCCTCAGGGGCAGAGCTGGCACCTGGGGTAGTGCCCAGGCGTAGACTGAGGATGATCGGGGTCAGGACCAGAGGAGAGGGGCGGGGAGAGAGTCTTAGATTGCTCGGCTTTGGCCCTTGCGCCTTCAGCCAGGGGAGTTAGGGACAGGCGTTCACCGGGAGGTGGTTAAAGCGCTTCTGGGGGCTTTGTTTCCTGGCCGCCGGCCTGCGGACACTGCACAAAATGGAAGGGGGGGGCAAGGGGTGAGCAGCGCAGCATGCGTGGATTGTCTGGGCTGCTATTGGGTGGAAGAGGCCGGAGGCTGCCGCGTCCCCCTCCCCGTGGCTCAGAGAGCGCTGTCCTCTTGCGCAGTAAAGGTCAAGTCCTCGGCGCCGAGGCTGTCTCCATGGTCAGGGCCGGTCGCTGTAGCCATTGCAGGAAGGCACAGGACGTACAATTGGCTGGGCCATCATTCATGATGCAAACGGGTTCTGGTCGCCTGAGCTCCAGCACTGGAGACAGGATTCCTTCTTGATTGCCATCTTCCTTACCCCCAGCCCTCTTGGAAAGGAATCCCACAGCCAAAGGTGGCCCAAGCTGTGTCCTCATCCCGGAAGATCGGGATCTGCCCCAGCGCAGGAGACATCGGAGCCCCGCGGCGACCTAGCCTGGGCAAGAGGGAGCGCCCAGGAACCCAGGAGAACAGACGTGGCTGGATCGAAGTTCTGGTCCCGGTAGGAACAAGTGGCCAAGATGGGCCAGAGGCTGGGAATCGGATAGGGTAGCAAAAAACCCATAGGGTCCCTGAGTCCAGACGCTGGCATAGCAGGCCTTTGGTGAGAGCTCAATGCTCTTCTTTTGGCCAAAGAGTGAGGTAAACTCTGTCCACGTAAAAACCCGTGGCTCCTGGGCCCCAAGAACCTCTCACTGAGTTCTATATAGGAACGAGCCTCTCAGCCAATGCCTGTAGTAGGTCAGCATCTGGCTCCACGGTGAACTGTTATTATAAACCTAGTCTGTCACTGAACCTATCACCCCCAGGTGAACTAGAAAGGACCTGAAAAATATCTTCCTTTTTCAAAAGACAGACAAACTGAGATGTCAAAAAAAAAAAAAAAGCTGGGCCTTAACCCTAGAACTTTATGGGCAGGGCTGGGTTGGGTATATATAGCAGGATTATCCATGAATAGGTAATATCACAGAACTGTCTAGCAAGGTGAATGGGGATCGGCTTCTAGGGTAGGGCTGGATGGGGGCAAAGTTTCTCAAGCCTGCGATCTGAGCTTCCACCTGCACGGAATAGAAAATTAAGCTGCCCTAAGGAGCATTTGTAGCTTGGGGCACAAGAGTATCTTTTAAGCCTTAGTTCCACAGCCTAGGAATGAGACCAAGGACCAGAGCCAATCTTCCGCTTGGAAGGCCCTCTTGCTTTTTATTGCTGACACACCCAGCTTGGGCAGAAGCTGCTGGGAAAATGGAAGGCAGAAGCTGAAAACCTGGGCTTTACCCTTCAGACTTTCCCCCATCCCACTTGTTCCCACTCAGTGGGGCAGGGGACTAAAACAAAACCTTACTGAATGACCTGGCAACAGTAAAAATAAAAAATAATTCGCCTCAAAGAAAGACACCCTCCATTCTTCCATCAGTTTGAGACTCACTAAATGATATTCAAATTGCCTGGGCAATTGAGACCTTCAGCTGAGCCCTGTGCCTGATGTCCCAGTGTCCAGTGGAAGAAAATGGACTTTTTCCAGATGTTTACAGGCATTGGAAGATTATTGGACCTGCTAGTCAGACTAAGATCTAACCATGAGGTCAAGTTCAAGGCATTACCTGTCCTTGTGCTTAGGGTAGAGTCAGTGGCTTGACAAAAGGAACACCTCTTGTGATAGAGATGATCCAGATATTTTTTTTATCAAAGCAAAATATGGTGGATTGGATGTGATCTGCTAAGACTAAATACTACCCTAAGAACAAATATGGAAAGATTTGGGCGATCCCAGACAATCCATCTCCCTAGCTCAACATGGAAGGGAGAGATACCCTGAAGGGCACCTCCAACTTGAAAAGAGGAATTCCTCAAGTGAAGATGTGCCCTCCACCCCTGGGGGAAGGGCTCTGTGGCCATTTCCACCCTTGTCCTTCCAGCCAATTCTTCCATCTGTGTGTTGTGGCCACTAAGGTAGCAATAGTCTTTTCTTGGGTGCAGTATTTGGGCAAGCAAGTGCTCATGTCAGCAATGCAATAAGAGGCAATATTAAAGATGCTTAAGTAATTTGCTGAGCAATACTGTGAATGAAATTTGGTCTGTGAAATGAATCAAACCTATCTTAGACCAGCTACTATGCTAAGTTGTCTGGCATAGAAAATAGGAGCTGAATCACTAGAAGAGGAGGAGGTATTGGAGGGGAGGGAAGAGGGAGAGAGGGAGGGAGCATGTGCTCACAGGAGAGACCTAGTTCATGAGGCCCAAATTGGAGGAGAATCAGAAACTTAATAGGCCCCTTTCTCTATGCCTGGTACCAGGCATCCTCCAGAAGCACCTCAGCTCCTCTTCATTCTAGGAGAAACGACAGCAGAGGCCTGGGAATGGGAGGCAGGGTGGAAAGGGACAAGAGGGAAGAGGAGCTATGAAGAGCTGAACCCAGACGGGAAGGGTTTGACAAGAAACAATCAGCGGTCAGTTGGAACAGCTAGGTTCAGCATTCATAGTGTGGACCACATGCTGAGTTTCCAAAGGGCTTCCAGTACAGGCACCGGGAACTTCAGATTCCCACATTTGGGGGACAAGGAGCAGCTGTTGCCTTGTAAGCCCGGAAAGCCTAGAGTCTGGGGGTGCTCACCGCTCCCTTCTACAGTTAGAGTAGAAAGCTGCCTATCCAGCGATGGTCCTTTTCACAAATGCCCCTTGAGTGTGTTGGAAACGCCCCTGGCACTGTAGCCTCGGGACCAGGCTTCGCACTGCGCTAGCCATGAGCACCCAGAGGCCACCCAGCCTAGACAGCGCCCGCCCGCGCCCTCCCGCCGCTGTGCAGACGTCTCCAACTGCAAGAAGAAGTGGATTCGGCACAGGGGCCTGGACTCACTTTATTCTGATAATCTGGAAGGCAGGCGGCTAGCGCGCAGGATGCACCGGATCGTCACGCCGGCCAGGGCACACTCACTCTGCCTGCGAGGTGTTCTGCATCTCCCATCCCTCCGCCCCAACCTTTAGAACCAAATCGGACTAAACCTGGGAATTGCTTAGCCTGTTTTCCTGACCAGATCTCCTTGTTAGTCGTTTCCGCCTGACCAGGCTAGCCCGGGGCGCCCGCTTTCTCTCCCGGTGGCCACTTTGAAACACTGCACTTGGGAGCCCCGGGCCGTGCCCTGCGGAGGCCCGCCGAGACCTTGAAGTTCGGAAAAACAAGAAGCGATTGAACCGGCTCCCTCCCTTCTTTACAGACACACACGCACCGTCAGGCCGCCGCCACTTCCTGCCTTTGTTTTTCTTCCTCCAAACATTTTTGGCCTCTTGCATTAGCCGCCGTGGGGCTCCGGGTGGACGATTAAAGGCAATATACGCTGAGGAGTGTTTTTTGGAGATGGCCCCACGCTGTGGAGCTCTGGAGAAAGAACAGCTTTTGGCAAACCAATCGCCAGGGCCAATGTCACAACTTTGCCCGCCGCGCGGCTTCTTCAAGACATGGAACTCGGACTTGGCCTTCCGGGGTGGCCTTGGCCCCAGTGGAGTCTTTTCTAGAGCCTAGTGGGGCTGAAGGCAGCTTTAGGCCCTCCTGCAAAGTGGAAGAGACAATTAGGTTCAGAGCAAAGTCAAAACCAAGAATCCGCAGCTCTACCACCTTTTCCTCCCCCCCCCCCCGACCCCTGCCCCAAGATTTGGTCCGAACCTAAGAGCGGCGCGTACCCCGGCAACCCTGCCGCTTATCTGGAGGAGCAGTCACGCCACCAGTATACTCTAGGCAAGTGGGTACAGGAGCAGGCAACGCTGGTGAGAATGATAGATAAGGGATCTGAGAACGCGGCCTCCTTGTTCTTGCTGGGGAACTAAAAGTATTCGGCAGCTCTGGGCGTTTTCCCTTCCGCTGGCATCAAAAAACCTTTTTCCTCGCCCATCTTCACAGCAGCGCCCCCCTCATACCCTCTTCCAGGCTGCAAGTCCCTATGGGCACCCGGCTTCGGTCTAGCCTGTGGAACTGCTCTGCCAACCTCTCTCTGGAGTGCCTTCTTCTGCCCCAGCCTTTCCTCGCTGGGGAATTTGCCTATCTCCTGCAGACAGACAGACACCCATGGGATCTAGGCTTGTCGGCTTGGCCTTCGAGGAGAACCTAGGAGGCAATGGTGATGAACACCACCACACAACCTCATACAGACCTTTCTGCAGGAACCCCTTCCTCCCCCACCCCCCACCCCCCGCAACAGAGGAAGCCGATCCAATTAAGAGAAGGGTTGTGTGCAGCTAGGGGAGGTGGTCTGGCATCCCCCCGCCGGCGGGCCACCTCGGGCCCCACTGCTCAGGCACAAGCTGAAGTTGACTGCCAAAACTGCTATAAAACCACAGGTCTGTCTAGAACTGTTTTCGGTTCTCCTAGACGCCCCCGGGTTCAATTATGGTCTTAAAAGCCCTAATACAAGTGCAAGAATTTGTTTGCCTTCACCCAGGGGCGGGGCGAGCCCTGCAATGGTGGCGCCTTTGTTATGGCAAAGTCACTGAAACCCTCCTTGCATTCCTTTTGTTAAAGGATAAGGGGTGGTGAGGACTGGGTGGGCTGCTGAGAGACAATTTGAGATGGTCAAAAACAAGGCTTAAATACTATGGCTTGAAATCTCGCCTCCACTCTTATATTCTGTCTCCAAGAAAGAGATACTGTGGAGAAACAAATATTTTGCCTTGTTAGTCACCGCTGGAAATAGAAGTGTTTCCCTGCAGGACAATCCTGTCATTGTGATTCCCAGCTTTAGGGGTCTTAAAGCTCCTTTTCTTCAACAACCTTTCCACCCACTGGACTTTCAGATGCTGCCCTCTGTGCAAGCCACAGTGGACAAATATGTCAAGCTGAAGATGCACAAATAATTTCTCAAGTTCAGCTCTCAGGGATTCAAGGGGCATGAAAGTTCTTGCAGCAAATCCTGAATAAAGAGTTCATTAAACCAATGTGTCTGAGTAGCTTGATTTGTGATAAGCAACCCTTGTAAAAAAAAAAAAAGGGAGGGACATAAACATAAATGCTAATAAATTAGTTTACTTCCGTATATAATAATTACTCACTATTATTGATATTTACAGTGGGTATTCAAATAGAATGGTGGGTTATTATTTGGAGAAAATACAGAACGAGAATATTTCTTTTTCCAGTGCAATACATGATTAAATTTGTTATTGAGTCAGTTATGGTCAGCTCAGCAATAAATAAATAAATTGATGTTGACACTTAAATACCAAAGATCTTAGAGTTTATACTCTAAATCTCCCCAAGATATGTAAATACTTTTGGCTATTTCCTGGATGGGGGTGGGGAGGGAATGGACTTCTCTCTTTTTTATTTTCCTTCTGTGACACCCTAGCTCCTTCTATGAAGTGAGTCGTGGTGAGGTCTCAGCTCTGGGCCCTTTTCTTGCTTCTGGCCCTGCCTGTCTGCTCTGTGCTCTGTGCCCTCTCCCTTCTTTCATTTCCCCCACATATAGCTCTTCAATCCTGCAGAATGATGAGCTTTATTTTGTCTTCATTTCTCTTATTTTCTCCTTTCACGAAGGATAGGTTCATCCTAGCAGCCATAGCTTCCTACTCCATCTTTAGGGCAAACCCAGGCTTCACAAGGCATCCCTGTCGCCCAAGGTGTGGGGAGTTAAGGAAGCACCCCTTCCCCTACTGCCCCCCCCCCCGGCTCCTTCTGTGGAAACACAGGAGCTCTGTGGATTTCTTCCTTGTTCATCCCTTGCTTTCACTCTCAGGCTTTGCAAGGAAGCCGCTCACCCTCTTTCTTAGCCAGAGCTGCCTGGCCATCACCACTTCCTTATCACCACCCTCCATCTCCCGCCCCCCCCAGTCCTGAAACTCTGCAAGCAGCCTGGCAGGGTCCCCCAAAGGTGCAGCATACCCAGGAACAGGCTCTTCGGATGTTAGCGCCTCTAAAACAGCCCAAGGCTTGCCTCAGTTGCATGGTTTCCCGGTTCTTCAGCTCCTGAAGACCCAGGCAGGCCAGCTGACCGGTGAGCTAGAGGCGCAGCGTGCGTGCCCCTGGCTCTGTGGAGTCCCTCCGAACCCCCTCAGGCAGCGGGAAGAAAGGGGTTCTCCAAGAACAGGGGGTGGGATGAGGAGGCAAGATGGAAGGAGGAAGGGAAAATGGATCCCGGGTGAGACGAAGGCCCTTCCGGACCCCGCGGATTATTGACAAACCGCGGGGGGAAGCCGCCCAGGCTGTTGGCGGTTTAGGGACGGAAGGCACTAAAGCGCTTCGGAAGTGACCATGAATGCGAGCGTGTAATCGAGTCACCGTGCAAATCGGATAAAGCACGGGACCGGCACATCCACGGTGGCGAACCCTGGCCCCAAATGGGGTCCAGTCAGGGTCTGAGGCTGAGGGGCTTCCCAGAGCAAGCTTGTGGGAGAAGGTGGGGGGGTCGGCTGCAGAGAAGGAGGAGGTGCGAACGTTAGCCCTCAGGAGAACAGACTCTCAGACCACGACCACCCCATTCTGGGCTTCCACCTGGTCAATGCTCCCCCTCCCCCAGCCCATAGCATCCCTCACCCCTGGGGAGGGACGGGGTGGGGGGCATCGGAGGTTGATCTCTCTCACCGCCCTGGGCGCACTCGAGGGCCAGGACCGTGCCGGCAAGCCAAAGCGAGCAGCCTGCGGGCGCACCCCGGCCTCACCGCGCCGGGAGGCCCCCCAGCCAACATGAGTTACACCGGCGATTACGTGCTTTCGGTGAGAACACCGAGTGACGATCTGTTGCTTCCCCTGAGGTGGCTACAAAGAAAGGAAGCCGAGGAGGGAGGGGAGGGGGGAAAAAGGGAAGGGGGGGTTGAAGGAGAAGAAAAAAAAAAAAGCCCAGACTAGCTTGCAGCTTGTCAATTTCAACATCGGGTCACATGACCAGCACCTCCCTGCTAAGGATGGGGATAGATTTCCACGTCAGCTTACGTCTCCAAATTTCTACTTCACGGATCCGCTTCAAAGAGGCAGCTGCAGTGGAGAATCATGTTAAGCTCGGCTACTGCGGAGAGCCCAAGGTAGCCCAATGATGGATTTTGATGAGCGTGGTCCCTGCTCCTCTAACATGTATTTGCCAAGTTGTACTTACTACGTCTCGGGTCCAGATTTCTCCAGCCTCCCTTCTTTTTTGCCCCAGACCCCGTCTTCGCGCCCAATGACATACTCCTACTCCTCCAACCTGCCCCAGGTCCAACCCGTGCGCGAAGTGACCTTCAGAGAGTACGCCATTGAGCCCGCCACTAAATGGCACCCCCGCGGCAATCTGGCTCACTGCTACTCTGCGGAGGAGCTCGTGCACAGAGACTGCCTGCAGGCGCCCAGCGCGGCCGGCGTGCCTGGCGACGTGCTGGCCAAGAGCTCGGCCAACGTCTACCACCACCCCACCCCCGCCGTCTCCTCCAATTTCTATAGCACGGTGGGTAGGAACGGCGTCCTGCCGCAGGCTTTCGACCAGTTTTTCGAGACGGCCTACGGCACCCCGGAAAACCTCGCCTCCTCCGACTACCCCGGGGACAAGAGCGCCGAGAAAGGGCCCCCAGCGGCCACGGCGACCTCCGCGGCGGCGGCGGCGGCGGGCGCGCCGGCAACTTC
>NW_012267292.1:7222222-7278604 GCF_000151885.1 Dipodomys ordii
TCACGCCTGTAATCCTAGCTACTCAGGAGGCTGAGATCTGAGGATCACAGTTCAAAGCCAGCCTGGGCAGGAAAGTCCATGAAACTTATCTCCAATAAACCAGTAGAAAACCAGAAGTGGCGCTGTGGCTCAAGTGGTAGAGCGCTCGTCTTGAGCTGAAGAACTGAGGGACAGCGCCCAAGCCCAGAGTTCAAGCCCCACGAATGACCAAAAAAAATCCACACACACACACACACACACAGCTTCTATGCAGGCCCCTGTGTTCAAACCCCAGGACACACACACGCACACACACACACACACACACACACACACACAGAGCTTCCAGGCCCTGTATTCAAACCCCAGGACACACACAGCTTCTAGACCCTCTGCCACCCCTGGGCTTTTCATCCCTTGCCATGAGCGCTGCTTGCTGGGTTACTGATAGTGGCCATGCTTCCTCGCAGATGTCTGTCTCGAAACGAGCTCGCAAAGCCTCCAGTGACCTGGATCCAGCCAGCATCTCGCCGTCAGAGGATGAGAACTCAGAGAGCTCGTCTGAGTCAGAGAAGACCAGTGACCAGGTGAGCCGCTGCCTGCTCCTTTGGAGGGCGGGCCGGGGCCTGTGTGAGGGAGAACCCCACGTGGCAGCCCACACCCCCTGCAGCTCCCTTCTCCTCCCACAGGATTTCACCCCTGAGAAGAAGACTGTGGGCCGGCCACCTCGGAGGGGGCCCCCAGGAGGGCGGAAGAAAAAGGTAGGGTGCCCTGTGGTCCCTTTTCTCAGTTTACATGGGGCTCTCTCTCCCAGCCCCGTGGCTTCCAGCCATGACTGACGCATAGAACATGTGGCCCTCTGTGGTGGGGCCCAGGCAGTTTCTTGAGGAGCAGCAGGTTCTGATTCACTATGTCCAGTGTGGCATTCTGGGGGCGGGCATGCCACAAGCCTGCAGAGCCATGTGCGTGCGTGCGTGTGCGTGTGCGTGTGTGTGTGTGTGTGTGTGTGTGTGTGTGTGTACAAGCTAGGGTGAGTACTGCATGCTAGGCTTGGCCGGGGCAAGAGGCGGCTGCTCATTGGCCTGAGGAGGGCATATTTGAACCCCACGATGCCAGCTTGGCCCTGACCTCCACGAGCTGCCAGGCCTGTGCCACCTGCCCTTTTGTTGTAAGGAGGGGTTTGGATGGCACTGAAGGCAGTGGGGGATGGGTGGCCGTGGCCTTCGGCCCTGTGACCCTCTGCCTGCTCGGCCCCGACACCCTGCTGTGTGCCCCAGAAGGTGCCCACAGCCTCCGACTCCGACTCCAAAGCAGACTCTGACGGGGTGATGGCGCAGCCAGCAGCGGTGGCCAGGTCAGCATCGTCCTCCTCCTCATCCTCCTCCTCCTCGGACTCCGATGTGTCTGTCAAGAAGCCTCAGCGCGGCCGGAAGCCAGGTAGGCGTCCGCGGGCCAGGGTGAGCCTGGGTGGGCGTGCTGAGGCGAGGTGGTGAGCATCCTCCTTTTCCCTAGCGGAGAAGCCGCCCCCCAAGCCCCGTGGGAGGAAGCCGAAGCTCGAGAGGCCACCTTCCAGCTCTAGCAGTGACAGGTAGGAGGCGGGCGGGTGGGGCCTGGGGGCGGGGCCGTCACGGGGGGGCGGGGCTTCCGCGGGGGAGGTGGAGCTTTGTGAGGGCCTGCCACTGGGGGCGAGGCCCCTGGGACCAGTGGGAGGGGCCGTCTTTCAGGGGGCGGGGGCTGGTGGGAGGGGCCATCTTTTCAGGGGCGGGGCCGGTGGGAGGGGCATCTTCAGGGGCGGGGCTGGTAGGAGTGACCTTCGCTGAGGCCGGTGGGAGGGGCCATCGTTTCAGGGGCGTGGCTGGTGGGAGGGGCCTTCGCTGGGGCCGGTGGGAGGGGCCGTCTTCAGGGGGCGGGGCCTGTGGGAGGGGCCTTCGCGGGGGCGGGGCCGTGGGGGCGGCGCTGGGACCATCTCAGGGCTGAGCCCATGGCCGCCTCCCCGCAGCGATAGCGATGAGGTGGACCGCATCAGCGAGTGGAAGCGGCGTGATGAGGAGCGGAGGCGTGAGCTGGAGGCCCGGAGGCGGCGTGAGCAGGAGGAGGAGCTGCGGCGGCTGCGGGAGCAGGAGAAGGAGGAGAAGGAGCGGCGGCGAGAGCGGGCCGAGCGCGGGGACGCCGAGTGTGCGGGCAGCGCGGGCAGCAGCGCCGACGAGCTCAGGGATGACGATGAGCCCGGCAAGAAGCGCGGCCGCAACGGCGGAGGAGAAGGAGCGGCGGCGGCGCCCCGAGAGCAGTAGCAGCCCCGAGTCGTCTTCCGGCCACACTGAGGACAAGGCCGGCGGCTCCAGTACGTATAAAGGCAGCGCGCCCTGCGCTTTATGAAAGGGGAGTTGGAAATCTAGCCCAGCACCGCTGTTAAATTTTTATATGCTGTTTTATAAGCATATAAGGTTTATGAAGGGCCTTTAGGTTTTCCCCAACAAAACTTTGTTATAAAAGGCGGGATCACGTGGCGAGTGCTGAAATTGGCCGTGAAATACCCACCGGCCAAAGCATGCCTGCAAAGAAGAAAAAAAAAGCACAACTCCTTTTTTTTTCCCCTTCTTCTTCTTCCCTGTTTTTTTTTTTCTCCCCCTCCTTCTCAGCTCCCAAATCCGACAGCTCGGTCCCGCTCGGGGCCAGCTCCAGGCTGGGGAGCCGGAGGTGGGCGCCTGTAAATTCCCCCTACAAGGGCTTCAGGAGCCTTTGATAGCGAGGTAATCCGGAGATTTTTATAAAAGCCATGTGTTGCGCCGGGGACTCCAGGCCCGGCTGGCATTCAAAGGCATCGCGGGTTAACGATGGCGCTCGGAGCGCATTTCACAGATAAAGTAGCCCGCTTAGCTCGAGCAATATATTAAAAGAAACAAATTAACCTAAAGTTGGCCTTTTTGTCCAAAGGAAGCCATTTTCCTCTGGCGCGGTGGCAATTACGTGCTGCCTTCTGTCCAACTCATGTTAGTCACAATTGTTATTAAATCTGTCAAACGCATTTTTTTCTTGGTCTTGTGGGGTTGGGTTTTTTCTTTCTTTCTTTCTTTAAAGAGCGGGGGAGCAAGTCGATCTTGCCTGTGGCTTCAAGAAGCCACTCTGTCCCCCCCCCCGCTTGTTAAAACAGCACCCCAACCCTGCCGAGGCCCCCCCTCTTCCCCGTTGGCTGTGTGGCATAGGGCTGGGGTCTTCGGCTGACACCCCCCCCTCCCACCAGGCTGGTGGAGAGGTTGTTCGGGAGGCTGGAGCTGATGACCCGCCTGGAGGCTGACAAAGACCCTGCAGCCGCCCCACAAGTTAACAAGATCAGAATCATAGTCACCACGAAAAAGCCTGGGACCTGGGCTCCTTTACTGCTTCGGGAACAGGCGGCCCAGGTGCTGAAGGTGAAATGTCCGTAGGCGGCTGTTTGTTTAGTCTGGCAGGGAGAGAGGCAGCCAGGAACCCCCCACTCGGCTGCTTTCAAAGCGGTTTAGGCAGAGCAAACCCGCCTGTTGCTATAAGGAGCCTTCCCTTCTGCTCGGGGCCAGCCAGAGCACCTTCCCCCGGGGCCTATCTAAGGAGCTGGATTTTATTTGAGGCTGAGCTCCGACAGCAGCTTGTCCCCAGCTCGCAGGAGGAGTCTAAGGGCAGGGACTAGAGGGACCCGAAAGAAGCTTGGTGGGGTCTCCACTGGCTGTGGCTAGCCTTTTTCCTCAACTTGGGGTTTTTTTGTGTGGGGGGGAGATGATTTGTAGCCTCCATGCTTGGCTCACCCCCCTGTCTTTCTCCTTCCATAGGTGGCCAACGTACCCGAAAAAAGCGCTGTCCCTATACCAAATACCAAATCCGCGAGCTGGAGCGGGAATTCTTTTTTAGCGTCTACATTAACAAAGAGAAACGCCTGCAACTGTCCCGCATGCTCAACCTCACCGACCGTCAAGTCAAAATCTGGTTTCAGAACAGAAGGATGAAGGAAAAAAAAATCAACAGGGACCGTTTACAGTACTACTCAGCTAATCCGCTCCTCTAAGGCTCTTGTGGGCTGGAATTGGGTGGGGGGTTTCAGACACGGAAGGTAATATGCAGATTTTGCCCTTGACAAGGTCAAGCTACGTGGTGACTTTTGGGGGGGGGAAAGGAGGTGTACAAGACAGAGGCTATATGGAGATAACCCAACAAGGGAATGCTGGGATTCTCGGTCAAGATCTCAGTGGTTAAGATTCCTATTAATAATTGGATTCTAAGAGTTGTGCATCAACTAGAATGAATGGTTGGGACCCCTGCTGGCTCATTCTGAGAGTCTGCAGCCTATTCAGAGGCTGGGTGTGGTCTCCACTGGGGGGACTGGGCCCCCTGCCAAGACCCCCTGAGGTCTACTTTCCCAGGACCCTCCACACAGAGCCTGCCTACCCCCAGGACTCCAAAGTCAAGAAGCTATGTCCTCTCCAGGCTCCTTTGCACTTGGGGACAAGAGCAGGAGAAGAGGGGAGGACTCCTAGATGCAGAGAAAGGGGGTTGCTTTCCAAAGGCCATGTGAAAGGCAGCTGGACTAAGAGGTGACTGTGAGGTGAGAAAAGACTTCAGATTGATTCTTCAGGGAAGAGAAATCTACTCTCCAGGTGGCAGTGATGTTTCTCCCCTCTTAGCTACTCACCTCACAGTACCATCCTAAGCCCCTAGCGACCACCTCCTAGAGCCCACCTGGATTTTCTTCCTCCCAAATAAGGAGTCTTCATTCCAGTTTGCCACTCAGGCCCAGAGCCTGGTCCAAACGCTGCAGGTTTCCCCCGAGGTGGAAGACTGAAAAATCCAGAGGCTGTGCCCAGGCCGCTGGCCTCTCAATCTCTGCAGGAAATGCCTGTGGAGTGCAGCAGTCTGGTAAAGTCTCCACCACATTTAATGAAACTTGGATTTGCTCTGTGTCAGGCAGCATGGCAGTGGGCCTGGCCAGTGGGTCCATGACTATGGCTACAAGGGGCTGGAGTCCCCCACAATCCGCAGTTCCGGTTCCGATGCCGAACTCTGCCCTCATTGGCTCAGAACTAGGCTTGGAAGCTTCTGGTGACCTTCCAAGACCCTGAGAGTGATTTGGAATTATTTTAAAAGATAAATATTATATTATATATATATATATTTCCCTGAAGGAACCAAAGTGAATTTTAAAAGATGCAATGTAGAGGGTGGGAGGAGGAGGAAAATATTTAAAGGCTCTATCTGTTTACAGTGTTCCACGGTTAAACTCGCTCACTGCTAAGAATATTTGAATGTAAGCTTCATACAGGGATGGTGTTCAAATGACTTGTAAATAAAGGAACCATAACCTAATTTGTTTCAATACTTTTTTTGTCCATTAGTTGATTTCTTCTGGGTTTTGGAAAGCAGTGCAGCTGGTTAGGACCTGGAACCAGGCACCCTCCCTTTGAATCTGTTCTGCCTCCCACTGTTAAGAAATGTCTGGTGTCTCTGTTTGTAATGGGAGTGTTGCCTGTTCTCGGACATTGCCCACCATATACATTGCAGGATGCACACAGACAACAAGACACAAGGAAAATAAAGACAGAGGAAACTTGAGTGATGGGTTGTGGTGTGACATTCCTCTCCCTGCTCTTCTTTCCCTGCCAAATGTCTCCCTTCCTTTGACATCCTTTTACTGGCAAAGGGACAAGTTACCACCACCATTCCCTTTCTAGAGAATGAAGAGGTGATTGAATCAGAATTTGGATACAGTAGAAGCCAAGCTTAGGAAGCCAAGATGGTTGACCATGTCCCTCTGGAAAGTAGGGTCCTAGGGATGGGTTATCTCAGGCCCTAAGGGAGACTTCATTCTCAGCCCTGGAGAAATCCTTGGGCCTGGAGTGGCCAGTGGATTTTACCCTAGGCTCTCCTTGCTCTCCTCAGGGCTGGAGACTGGGGTAAAACCCCTCTGTACTGCCCTGTGGATCCCTCTAACAGGGGGAAGGTCAGTCTGGGCTCCAAGTCAGACCAGACTCTCGGGAGCCCAGTGAGCTTTCTCTCCAGCTCCCAGCTGGGGCAGCGGTTTCCCTTTGGGAAAAGAAAGATGTCGGGTTTCCTCTTTGTTTGCTGCCTTTGAACTTCTGCCTTAAATTTGGACATCACCCATAACCTTGAGGGGCAGGGCGGAAAGGACAGAGCCTTTTGTTGCCCATCCACCCTTTCTTTAGCCACCCAGGCAGGGCCAAAGCAGCAGAGAGGGTCGCATTTGGAAAGAGGCCCCAGGCTCCAGACCCTACTCTGTTTGTTTGTTTGTGTGTTTGTCTAGCTAGCTCAACAGAGGAAAGCCAACTGAAAGGGGAGCGAGACAGACACCCCCCCCATGAATGTCTAAGTTGATGGACACACAGAGAGGAACAAGGGCCCTCCTGGGGGGATAGAGGGGGCGGGCAGGGAAGTCCGGGTTTAGGGAAAGACTTCCTTTGGGATGGTTAAAGATTAACCAAAGTCTCTCAAGTTGCTAGAGTCTAGCCAGGAGAACTGCTCGCGGGCGGGCGGGCGGCGGGCGGGCGCGGGTTTGATTTCTGAGCCCTATAAAAGCCCATCCTCCGGTGGCTGTGACAATGTGGTCGTAAACCCGTCCCGGGAAGGCCAATTTGCATATTTGGAATGCGCCTCTATAAACCCGGCTGGAGTTTTGCAGCAATTTCTTAGATGTAAAAATGAGATCTCAATAGCAGCGGGCTGGGCACATCCTCTCCCTTTCTTCTTCTGTCTCTGCCGGGAACCGGCTTCCTTCTCTCGGCTGCCAGGCTGGAGCTCCGGCTGGGCCTAGGCGCTCAGCCGCCACGAGATGGCGCACTTCCGATCAATGTCAAAGCCGCCGGGGAGCCGGGAACCCCAGCGTGATTCTTGGCCTTTGTTCGCTTCTGATACTAAGAGCAGCACGGTACATTATTTCACTTGTCCCGTTTCCATTCGTACCAAAAAAAAAGGGGGTGCTCGCGCTCAAGAAGTGATCGATGTTGTAATTTAAAGCAAGGAGCCTCCGCCAGGCCTCGCGGGCATCGCGGCGTGGAGAATCCAGCTGCCCGCTGGCAGTGATTTCGGAAATGTGTCAAGGTAAGAGGCCACAGGTTTAGCCATTGCGCTGGGATCCCGGTGGGTGTGGAGAGGTGGCTGATGTCTAAAAAGAGCTGGGGAGCCAAGTGCGCTTTATGGGGCGACGCGGCAGGCGTTCGCGCAGGGGAAGGCCTAAGAGGAAAGTTGTCCACTTTAGCTCCACATACCAACATTCTCCCCCACCCCCAGCATCTTATCCGAGATGATCTGTCCATCTTGTGGGAATAAACCAAAGAATTGAGGATGAGAGATATCTAGGTGAAAGGATTCCCGCTGTGCTGCGAGTCAGGGTAGTGCCTACAGGAGGGGGGGGGGGGGAAGATGGCAGAACTAAGGAAAACGGAAAGTTTGTACGCTAAACAATGGAGAAGTCTGCACCCTGGGCGGGCTGAGTAGGCTTATTCCCAGGGGCAGACAGCCCGAGGTTGCTGGCTTTCTAGTAGGTGTAGTCTAGAAGTCTACTCCAACGTCTGGGAGAAACCTTTGTTTCCCCCAAAAAATCCAACTGGAAGAAGTCGCATTCGAGTTTTGAGACCTTTGCTGAGGTCTGTCTGCGACGCCTATTTGGAAAGTGCCCTTATCACCCGGCTGGCTTTTTGCAGCCAGCAAAATTAGATTTTAAATTAAGCCTTTTTTAGAGTATTTTAGAGAGGTGAATAAATGCATAAGATCCACACACCTATACATTTTCAAAAGGGGCATGAGAGCAATGTCTCATCCAGAAGTATTCATAAAACAAGTTCCAAATGATCAAAACACTTATATTTTGGACATCAGATTTAAATTCCCTTTCATAAATTTTTATTTAAATATATTGTATTTATTTATTATTAAATATATTGTATCTGTTTCTTAGAAATAGTTATTTTGTGTCCCCAGATGAGAAAAGAGAATCTCTTTTCTCAAGAAAAAGAAGGTTCTGTGTAGGTATGTGCATGCATACGCATGCCCGTGTCAATGTGTGCATATCGGTCACCAGTCTTTGTTGGACACAGGCTTCCAAACTATGTCAAAAAAGAGAAAAAAAGCAGCAAGAATGAAAAAAGGAGTGAATATCCACTCTGTGGCTGGAGCCCTTCCTACTAACCCTGACCCAACTTCAGTTTCTTATAGAATGTTGTAATTCAGGGAAAGGCCTTAATACTTCCCCCATGGTAGGCAAAAGCAAACTCAATCACTGGATTTAGGGTAAAAAAAAAATTAAAACTTCTAAGAGTAGATTGCACCTGATCTCTTCAAAGTAGACACATCAAATATCCCTGGAAATATTAAAAATCTTAAAGAAGGACATCATGCTTGTGGGACCTATTTCCAGTTATTTGTAAATTAATGATTCAGAGACACGGAGGATTTTTTGTGTGTTAGCATGGAATACAAAGAAATAACATTATTTTTTCCTCTCTGGGGCTACAGCCCAACCTGATTACCCTATGGATAATTTGGAGCTTGGAAAATATTTTAAATGACCTTCATATACAAATTGTTGGAGTTTTTTGATGTTGTTTTTTTTAAAAAAAAAAAAGAACATGATTTGCACAGTAACAATGTGTAACAATTTATTTCTAGTGGCCTGCAAAGGCCTACTCAGGAAGAGGAATCTGAAATCTAGTCATATGCAGAGTAATACTTGCCAAAGTCTTGGTTGGTCCACAGAGTCTGGCATTTTCTTTGGCTCCATCCATGGAGGGAAGGAGTGTTACTACCAGGTAGAAATGGGTAAAGCTTACTCACCAATAAAGCACAGACTCTAGCAGCAATGTAACCACTGCATAAGCCTGGTGGAAGAAAGCAGGCATGGAAGCTTTTAGGTCAAAAGCATCCTGGCTGAAAGAAAGAAATTAAGCAGCTGGTAGGAAGGGTGAAAGGGAAAGAAGGAAAACAGCAAATGGGCAAGCAGGAGACAGTGAACAGAAGCAGATCCACTCTACGTTGAATAGCTTTTCTTAATCTCTTGGGGATGGGGAATGTCGGGAAAGCCAAGGAGATCAAATCGATACATGGAATATTTTATTGAGGGGGCTAACACCTCACTGTTGTGTTCTAGGGAGTCACCGAAGCCTTAGCGCTGGTCTGTGATGGGAGAATGCTCCAGATCATCTGAGAGGTCTGGAGAGGCACTTGGTAGTGTTTAAATCGAGCTGCTGCCACTTGGTATTCTTCAGTTTGAGCTAGCCACTTTAGGCCAGTCCGCCCCGTGGCGCACTGCAGGCTTTCTTGTTGTTCGTTGCGTTCAGTAAGTCCTGGTGGGGGTGGTTAGGGTAGAGATTCTGAATCAGCAGGAGCCTCCCATCCAAGCATATACACTTATTTTTTGCTTGTTTGTTTGTTTGGAAAAGTAAGAAAAAGCTCACACAAAATAACCTATTCAGTTTACTGCAAGGAAAGAGGCAGTCAAGACGGAGAAGTATGCATGCTTTCCTCAAGGGCCAAAGCCACGGTCTCAGGGCTGGTAGCAGGGTGTCTGACATCTCCACTCTTTGCCAGGTGTGGCCTTTAGTAGCAGATGTAGTCCGAAGCTGACTTTTTTAACCTCTGTTGGCATGTGCAAGCTTTGGAATCTGATCTAACCCATTTGGCTGTCCTATCTAGGGCCCTGGCTAGGACGGACCTGAACGGCCAGCCTGCAGCCAGGCAGACGGCTTATCTTACTAACCAAACTGGCAGGGCTATTGGTTTTAGGCATGTTGTGGATGCTACAGAGAACCAAAGGAGGAAGCTTTGAAGGGTCTGCGAAAATGACGGGTCAAATTATGAGGATGCATAGATAGGCATTTTTTGATAGAAAAAGTCAAAACTGGCCTTAGAGATTTTTCCAAAGGGGTCCCTGGCCCTAAAATGTTAAGACTTTTATATCATTGCCTTTCACTTTACTTTTGCAGCTTCCACCATCTCAAATGTATTGTCCAATGTCTCCTGGTCCCTTCCCAAACTTCAACCAGAGCTAAACTTTCTCGGCTATTGGATCTGAATAGGCACTGCTCTAATTCTAGCCCATGGGTTTGCTTGACTCCTCCTTAAAGAACCCTTAGGATTCTTGGGACCTACATTCCTATGTACTGAAGCTTTCCTGAGAGGCCCCAGGCAAAGATGAGGAATCAAATGCCTTTTTCAGGCAGATCTCCACATTGTCATTTTTCCAGGTGACAGTGCTGAGCACTATAGTGTCAGCCAATTCCACTAAAGCAGTGAGCCAAGCAGGGACCCGGCAGATCCGGAAGTCTATGGGAGGGACCTAGGCTGCAGTGCTCCGAAGCTTTCCAGCATTCACCTCCGGCTGCCACCTTGATGAGAATTTGCCTTTTCCCAGGGCTCAGGTTTTCCATAAACCTCTGGAAATTGAAAAGCAAAGAGTAGAGGAAATGGAATGGTATCTCCGCACAGATTCAGTCTTGATTCTGCTAAAATGCGGCTGCAGCTTGTGCCCTCAGGGCTATTACGTTCTCCCTTTTCTTTCTCTCCCCTCCTTCCCCCCTCTCCTCTTTCATCTTTTCTTCTTTCTCCATCTCCTTCCTGTGCACGCTGATACTCAGTCCAGTTCATGGAACCAGTCACAGCAGGGACGGAGATGGAAGTGACTTGGTTAGAGAGCGGTGTTAGCAATGTCCTCTGGGTGTGTGTGTGCAGTCCAAGCAGCCACTTCTGCAGACGCTGAATCCCGGAAGCCAGAGCCTGGATTCTGCTTAGCCAGCTCTCCCTGGTGCCCTCCGAGTCCTCTCAGGGTTGGCTTTGTCTTGGGGTGGCTTCATTCTCAGAGAAGCTAGAACAAGACCACCCGGATGTGAATCTTTCCCTCTCGGCAGACGCTGGAGTAATCTCCTTCCAAGGATCCAGGCAGTCAGCAACTAGCTCCAAATGGAAATGGTCGGACAGACAAGCCTAGGGGCATTCTGGAGACCTGTAGCCGGCAGGTCAGGGGCATGGCAGCGACCTCCAGGGCTCCACTGGATCCGGCCGGAAAAGGTCGAATTTCCTGAGCCTTGTTTGAGGCCCCACACTTGGGGGCTAGGCCCCAGGCTAACCTTTTCCAATTGGTTAAGAAAGTGCCCTGAGTAAGACCCGATGTCTACTGAGTGAAAGGCCTGGCCTTGGAACTCTTATAACAGGGCCACAAGCCCAGCTTGGGCTGGAGGCGAATGGATTTCCTCACTGGGGCCTTGTTAAAATACTCATGCTGCACTCCAGCAAGGACTGCCCCAACCCTGGGTTTGGAGGGGAGGGAGGAAAAGGGGTGGGGACCCAGAGAGACAGAATTGTAGTGACACTAGTTTTTGCATAGCCTCTGGGAGTCTGAGAATGGCAAGGCTAAAAGGAGTGCCAGCTGAGCACATTCCTCCAACTTTGCCCTCCAGGTCTGCATATTCTGGAAGGCCAACGACCTAGGGCCAGTATTTTACTTCCTCAAAAGGACTTGAGCTAGGTGTCTCGCAGGCTGATGGGGCAGGGGGTGTCCTGGACTTGACTCTGGCCTTTGCCTGAGGATGGGGAAGTCTTTAGTCGACAACGGTCATGGATTCTCACCCCACTCAGGCCAACCCAGCAAGGTTCTGGGACAGCAGAGAAGGCAAGCAGGTGAACACAAAGGAGGAGAAAATTCTGTTTAGCTCAACTGATGGCGTAGGAGAGTGTTGGGGATGGAGGAGTCACAAATCAACCGTTGCATTTGGAGAATTATTTTGTATGAAATGTCAAAAGTATGGCAATAGCTATTCTTCCAGTTCTCTGGATTACAGACACTCTGGACTACAGGCATGAGGGCACCGTTTGCCAGTTTGGGGAGCCAGATTTCAGAGATGGAGCTACCTCTACTCCAGCTGACTATGTAGAAAGAGAGACCCGACAGGTCCTCCCTGAAGTGGCCAAGGGGCACCAGGGACTAAAGGCCGCTTCCACAACAGCGCTGGGGAGCACCCACGGCAGGCTGGAGTGCGCACCATAAACACTCCACTTGTTAACTGCGCAGAGCCCAAGGGCGCTTCCAGCAGACCCTTGCGTGGGGCTCATATCCGAGTAGGGGCGGGGCAAACCCAGGGGCCAGGCCCCCCATCAGCTACTTTGGTGCAGCCCCCACAGCTCCTGGCCTTTGGGCCAAGGTGTCAGGCGTGCGTCTTCTGGCCTATCAATACAGATTACATATTTATATCAATCGCGGGCTCTGAGGGCGCCCTCGGAGAGCTGCCCCGAGCCTACGAAACCAAACTGGGAGTGGTCGCGCGGAATCTCTGGCTCAGGATTGGCTGCGGGCGTCCGCCGTGGTGCGGGGGGATTGCTAATCGTATTCAGCATGTTTTGCACAAGAAATGTCAGCCAGAAAGGGCTATCTGCTCCCTTCGCCAAATTATCCCACAACAATGTCATGCTCGGAGAGCCCCGCCGCGAACTCTTTTTTGGTCGACTCGCTCATCAGCTCGGGCAGAGGCGAGGCGGGCGGTGGTGGCGGTGGCGCTGGGGGCGGCGGAGGAGGTTACTACGCCCACGGCGGGGTCTACCTGCCGCCTGCCACTGACCTGCCCTACGGGCTGCAGAGCTGCGGGCTCTTCCCGGCACTGGGTGGCAAGCGCAATGAAGCGGCGTCGCCGGGCGGCGGTGGTAGTACCGGGGGCATGGGTCCGGGAGCTCATGGCTACGCGCCCGCGCCCATAGACCTGTGGCTAGACGCGCCCCGGTCCTGCCGGATGGAGCCACCGGAGGGGCCATCGCCGCAGCAGCCACCCCAGCAGCCGCCGCCGCCCCCGCCGCAACCACCCCAGCCCCCGCCACAGTCCACTTCATGCTCTTTCGCACAGAACATCAAAGAAGAGAGCTCCTACTGCCTCTACGACTCGGCAGACAAATGCCCCAAAGGCACGGCCGCCGCCTCCGACCTGGCCCCCTATCCCCGGGGTCCGCCATCCGACGGCTGCGCCCTGGGCGCCTCCAGCGGAGTACCCGTGCCCGGCTACTTCCGCCTCTCGCAGGCCTACGGCACGGCCAAGGGCTACGGCAGTGGCGGCGGCGGCGGCGGCGGCGCGCAGCAGCTGGGCGCTGGCCCGTTCCCTGCGCAGCCTCCGGGCCGCGGCTTCGATCCTCCGCCCGCACTCGCCTCGGGTTCGGCCGAAGCGGCCCGGAAGGAACGAGCCCTCGATTCTCCGCCGCCCCCCACGCTGGTGTGCGGCGGCGGCGGCGGCAGCTCGCAGGGCGACGAGGAGGCGCACGCGTCCTCGTCGGCGGCGGAGGACCTCTCCCCGGCCCCTTCCGAGAGCAGCAAAGCCTCGCCGGAGAAGGACTCCCTGGGTAAGCGGGCGCGCCAGAGGGCTGCTACGAGGCGGGCAGGCAGGCAGGCAGGCAGACCCAAGAACCGGGAGCCCGCGCAGCAGCCGGCCGGCCTTGGCCCAAGCTGTAGGCAGGCTGACCTTGTGAACTTGCTTTTTAATATTTGGGCGTGAGGACGCAGTAAAAATTCATGTCCGGCTTAGCGCCCCACATCAAGATGTCCTCAGCGCTGGCCCCAGCTCACCCTGACTCGGGGCGACGACACCAGCGAGCAAACCTCCTCCTGTGCCTGCTCTTGCTTGTGGCCCGGAGCACCCCAAGTCCTGGTCCCCGGCCCAGCCTGCGCGGCGCGGCCCCCGCGGGGGGAGGGGGAGGGAAGGAAAGCGGCTCGCCCGCAGATAGCACGGATGTTTGTAAGGCATCCAAAATAAGCAGCCGCCAGCGCCAATAAATAAGCCCATTAACCGGCGAAGTTCGAGTTTACGATCCCCCATGCCTTTTTCAAAGTTGCTGGAGGGGCGGGAATTCTTGTTGCGAGGAAGCAAAAAAAAAGAAAAGAAAAGAAAAAAAGAAAGAAAAAGAAAAGAAAAAAAGGAAAGAAAAAGGCAAATCCGGCCCGGACGCCTGGGCCCGGAATTGAAAGCCTGAGAGGGGCCATTTAGCTTCCCTTGGAATCCAGAATCGTCCAGCTGCACATCCAGGCTCCTGCGAGGGAGGGCCCTTGAACTCAGAATCAATTTTGTGTGTGTGTGTGTGTGTGTGTGTGTGTGTGTGTGTGTGTGTGTGTGTGACTTTCCTGTTGACTATAGACCCTTCTCTTTTTCATCAGGCCTTGGGCAATCAAAGAGGGCTGGAGTGGGACAGTGGGGCTGCAGGTCTTCCATCCAAGTAAGGATGCCCCCAGCCTGGAGGAGGCTGTAGGAAAAGGTCACCTGCCATAGGGCATCAGGGATGCGAAGAAAGGCATTAAGTTCAAGATGTACAGCCTGCCCTTCAAGCCTTTATTCTTCAAGCACTCCCCAATAGCTCTGTGCTAAAACAGGTGTTTGGGGCAAAGTACAAATTGGGAATGTGGGTGCAGATTCCAGGCCCACTCTATCTTGGCATGACTTTGGGAGGAACTGCTTGCTCTCCCAAGCCCAGAGAGGGCATAAACCCTCTCTTGTGTGCCTTCAGGCATCCCTCATCTGGGAAAGATGTCCACGATTCAACCCTTGCTTGCAGCTCCAATGGCCTCCACTTAACCTTCCCCTCTGTATTCTCTTAAACGCCAGGCAATTCCAAAGGCGAAAATGCAGCCAACTGGCTCACAGCAAAGAGCGGCCGGAAGAAGCGCTGCCCCTACACCAAGCACCAGACGCTGGAGCTGGAGAAGGAGTTTCTGTTCAACATGTACCTTACTCGAGAGCGGCGCCTAGAGATCAGCCGTAGCGTCCACCTCACGGACAGACAAGTGAAAATCTGGTTTCAGAACCGCAGGATGAAATTGAAGAAAATGAACCGAGAAAATCGGATCCGGGAGCTCACAGCCAATTTTAATTTTTCCTGATGAAGCTCCAGGAGAAGCCATGTTCTGGCTTCCAGAGAGAAGGTCCCCCCCTCCCCCTGTGTTCAGCCTCTGCCCCAGAACTCGCACCTGTGCCGGAGCCCCTTTCCTTCCTCCCACACTCGCCATCTCCAGGGCCATTACATCTGGGCAGGGCTGGTTTGTTCTGACTTTGTTTGTTTCTTTGTTTGCTTGGTGCTGGTTTACTTGTTTTCTGGGGGAAAAAGCCATATTGCGCCAAAATTCTATAGAGACAGATACTGTCCTAACTGTCAAGTCCTGATTGGGCTGGGTTTACTGTCTTGAAATGCTCCACTGCTTGAAATGGCCTCTGTCCTTCTCCACTGAGGTGGTTTCCTGCTCAGCCTGGAGCAAACCTAGCCAGAGGCTGAGGTCCCATTGTCGGCACAGAGGTGTCTGGCTTGAGGTCAATGGTGCAAGGAGCTGTCACCGCAAGCCTGCCTGCCTGCCTGGAATAGTGGGCTGTGTTCAATCAGGGGACATAGGCCCCTAGGTTTCTTTTTTCTTTCTTCTTGTCTTTCTTGGCTAAGGGAAGGGCATACGGGCATGGTCACGCAGGTTGGCAGAAGGGCTTGACTTTGGCTGATTGAAAACATGAGAATCAGAAAGATTAATTTTTTTCTCCCTCTGTAAGATATCCCAGCTTTAAATGCAAAAAGGAATGACCAACAGAAAGAAACCTCTCTTCTAGTTCATGTAAGGTCTTGCATTGCCTGACTGAAAATTTCTCTTACCTCTGAATTTCCATATCCTTCTGGCTGTTGATAAATAATGTAGTTTTTGTTTAGACATGTGGAATTAGTGGATTTTTGTCATTATAATTGTTGCCACTGGTAACAGGAAAAGCACACCATGATTCTCCCTATTGTGTGGAGTTGGGGTTTTTTTTAATTCATTTTTTGGGGGGTTTGGAGCTTTCTGAACTTCATGGATGCCTAGAAGGGCTTTGGCAGGCAGAGAAATGAGAAAAGGGAGATATCGTTTGGATTTCCTTTATACTGTGAAGTTACATGCATAAAAGGGTCAAACCTGTAGGTGCAAAAAAAGAAAAAAAACTATAAATACAAATCTGTATAAATGTCTATTATTATGAAAAATGCCAATCTTGTTTTAAGCAAATGCATTCTATCGTTATTATAAATGTTAGTTCTAGCTTTATTTACTTCTAATCTTAAATCAGAATAAATTAATATTGTATTGCTGCTGTGCGTGGAAAAAAAGATGATGTTTATGTTCTTATAGAATAAAAGCTGTGGAATGAAGCTTTTTAAAATTTTACCTCTTTTTTGACTTCTTATCTTCACCTTCCACTTTATCCTGTCCACCACTTTTACAACAGGCGGGCTAGCCTGAGCCCCCTGCAATTACTTTAGGCATCTATTTAAATATTACCTAGACGGTCGTAATTTGTCTGGGCCCTATAGCCCTGGTGCCGTAAGGTTTGTCGGCTTTTGTTCAGTTTTATGACTTGCTAGTATATCTGGATTGTGGCTGTCTTGGACCAGTGGTTTCAGTTGAGAGGGGAGGTGCATAGACAGAGGAAGCTAAACAGGATTTCTTTCGGGAGCCCTGGAAAGGCTCTCAGAAGCAAGTTACTTTTCGGGTCCCCGGGTCCCAGTTGACCCTAACCCTGAATCCGGGGAGCAGGCCATGCGCACTGCATATCACTAAAGCTTCTGCAGCAGAGGTTAGGTGGACCCTGGTCCGGCTGTCCAGGGCCACCCCCGCCCCCAGCAGGCCTCCCCCACCTGGCGGCCTTCTCCGGGGCCACGCGTTTCCTGCTCGCCAGAGATGGGGGGGGCGCCGCTCAAGAGGGGGGGGGTTGGGCCGCGGGAGCGCGCGCCTGGGCGGGCGGGCTGGAGGATGGGAGCTAGAGAGGGGGAGAGCGAGTGGCTGCGGGGAGCGAGCGCGGGAGGCCGCGGCCAGACAGAGCACCCGACGCTTTGCGGTCCCTCGCGCTTTTTCAGTCACCTAAGACTGCCGCCACTCGGCGCTGGTTTGCTAAGCAGCAGGATTTGGGAAACCGGCACAGCCAGAGCTTGTTCCCCGCTCTCCTCGCCAACTCCCCCTCCTTCCTTTTTCCTCTTTGCTTGGCCTTCCCTTCCGCCCTCCCTCTCCTTCTCCCCTGCCTGCTCCCCCTCTCTCGGGCTTACCATACTGGGGATCGGTGGCTTCCCATGTAGTGATGGGCTTGCGGCAGCCTGGGCCACTCCGTGGCAGTGGCGGGCGCAGGTTGCCAAGGGGCTGGGCCGGGCACGATCGCAGGGTTATCTCCTTGGCGGCGGCAGTGGCAGCGGCAGTGGCAGCGACAGCGAGTGAGGCAGCCCCGCGCGGGCAGCTCCAGAACTGGTCGGTGATTTAGGTAGTTTCCTGTTGTTGGGATCCACCTTTCTCTCGACAGCACGATACTGCCTTCATTACTTCAGTTGAAATCGTCTCCAGGTACCTGTGCGCGCGCGGGGGGCCGGCCAGGCGGGGGGCATCATGGCTCCGGTCGTGCCAGGCCTGCGGTGGCAACCTCGGCTTTCCCTGTGCAGGAGCTGCGTGTCTTCCCAGCGCTGTGCCAGCTAGCCGGCCTCACCATCTCCCTCCCCTACACCTGGCTGGGAGAGCAGGTATGGTCAGGTTTGCTGCTGCTTCTTTGGACGCCGGGGGCGTGGTAAGAATTCTGGGCCCCGGGCCATTCAAGGTCAGGGGCGCTCCCTTGCATCCTAAGCCTTCTCTACTGTAGGCCGGCGCTGGTCCGAGACCCCGCCATTCTTATGCAAGGCTGAAATACACACACACCCTCCACACCGAGTACCGAGTGTGAGCTCTGGAAAGATCCCTTTGCCAATGGGGACCGGAGCTGTGGAAAAAAAGACCGGGGCGCTGGGATCCTGGCCTTGTCACTTCCCCTTTCCTCTCCTCTCTCTCTCTCTCTCTTTCTTCGCCTCCTGTTCCCAGGGGTCGTCTCGATTTGCTTTACTTTCTTCTCTCCTTGCTTCCTCTTTTACCTCTCATGTTTCTTCTCTTTGCACCTTATTTCTTTTCTCTATTGTTTTTTCATCTTCTCTTTCCCTCCCATTCTTTCTATCCCAAGGCCTTGAAGAAGGGATGGCTAGGGGAACGCCTGGAGGCCTCATTTGTTTCCCCCCTGCGTGCTGAAGTGAATGTTGTGTAGTCTGCCACGGAAGGAGTGTGCGCGGCGACAGTACAGGGCCGTGGGTTTGGGCCCGGTGTGCCTCTGAGTAGACAAGGCCTCGGTTATGATCACGACCGGATGGCGGCGGCCTTGCGTTCTTTCTCTGCGGGTCGCTAACGGCTGCCTGGAGACCCGATTAGGGGGGCATTCGTAGCGTCTTTGTGTACCCAGGCGAGAGGCAAAGAGGACTTCGCCAGCCTCCCTGGCGGATATTGGGTTCAGGCTGAGGCTCAGCCCGGCTAGAGTCTGATCACCACGATACCTCCTGGGGAAGCTCCTGGCTGGCCCTTCCAGGCGGCTGATCCTAACTCGGGCTGTGACCACGGTGAGGGTGATGGAAATGCTGCTAGAGCAAAGCTGCTTGCCTACCATTTACACTGGGTTCAGCTATTTTAGGCAGGGCTCCCTTGTACAACTTGGTGCTGAAGGAGACCCTTTCAAACGCCAGCATGTCTCCAATAAGTAAAGGAATCTCAAATTCAAGAACGATTGGTACACAACCGAGTCCTTGTTCCATTTGTAATCTAATGATGGGAACAAGCCTATTCTCAATATTGAAAACTGAAAATAAACCATTCCTCCTTCCCCATAACACACACACACACACACACACACACACACACACACACACACACACACTTTCAGACTCATTCCCACAGAAGTGTACTTCCTTCTCTTAGCTCAGGCCAGGAATTGTTTACTTGCTCAGCCACAAACCTGTTATCTGAAAGGCTCGCACTTCCAGTCCCTTTCAACTTCTCTCTGCCTTTTTCCGGATCAAGATTTTAAGCAAACTCTTCCTTAAGAAGTCTGTAATTGCACCAGTTTGTGATTTTTAATCTACACTCGATCTCTTCCTCTTCCAAAATAAAAGCAGCTCAAAAGTTTGAATATTTTAGTCTTAAACCACTGGGCTCAAGAACGGAGAATAATTGGTTTTGTGAATTTCTCCTGGCTTCTAGGCACCATTAAACAGCTGCTTAACACCCAATACCTGCTAATTATTCCATAAGCTTCCTATTTGGGGAGTAAGGCTTTTTAAAGGGACAGTCTTTGTCTTTTAAAAATTAATCTATGTCGTATCTGGGCACACACACACACACACACACACCGGAAAAGACAGCCAGATATCCTCTTTTGTTTGTGAACAATTAAAATTAGTGATTAAGTTTTCCTCCAAAGTTAATTTTTTAAATGAAAATACCCAGAGTTCCTGGTGACTCCCGGAGATTTAGGACACCTTGGGTTCAGTGGCAGAGTGGGTAAGATGCAGAGGAATTTGAAAGGAAAATACTAGGGTAGAGAAGGCTGAGGCAGCCCTGACAGGCCATGTCGGAGTTCATTGTGTCGGCCACTTTTTGTGTCTAACAAACAGGCCCTTGGTGGAAGAAGGAGTATCCAGTTCACATGCATGTGGCTTTGCAGCCTCCTTCTGTGGTTGAGCCCTAGCATCGGGGGGGGGGTTCCTTGCCACCTGGGTTAGAGATCTGTCAGGATATTTAGGGGTGATTACTTTTAAGGGTTGATGAGGGGAAAGGTGGGGGGAAGAGAGAGAGAGAGAGAGAGAGAGAGAGACCCTGAGGCCGATGGCCTCACCTCCAGGGAAGTAGACTAATGAGAAACACACTCCTGGACACATAGTATTTACATGTGAATTTAATTACCCAGTTTCTAGAAGTCACTGCTTTCTTTTCAAAATTGATATCCCCCCCCCCAATTAACAAAAGTGGTGGGAGCCTTTCATTTACTCTCTCCCCCAAAGACTGTGCAGGGTGAGAAATCGCCTCCTCAATTTGGCTGGCCAAATGATGGGATTAAAGTCAATGCCCTGTGCGACCTCTCCTCCTCCCCGTTTTAATTTTTTAGCCCTGGACTTGAGCTGCAACTGCTTTGCTTTAGGCCCTGTAATCCTCTGCTGCTTGGTTCCACGGGCGACCAAGGCAGAGGTGGGGCGGTGGCCAGAAAGGAAGAAGAAAGGAGGATCTCTGAATGACTCACATTGAGTCCCGGGACTGCTACTCCAGCCACCCGGAATCTCTTAGGCAGTGCTGCCTTTCAGCAAATCCACCTCTCATTAATGTTGCTTGATGTCCCTCATCCCCACCCCCACCCTAAGTTGGGTTTGGGAAGCCTGAAGAAGCTTGCAGATTTTAGCATTCGGGCCTGGGTGGAGCACAAGGCTACCTTCTCCCAGGAATCGTTAATCCCAGCTGATCACGGGCAATAGGCGTTGGGGCATGGGCAGGGTTGAGTTCGTGGCACCAGCAGGCCTTCCAAACTTTCACCTTAGGGGCAGCTGGTGGCTTCCCACTTTGCCAGTTCCAGCGTGGGTCCCTTGCTGGAGGAGCAAGAATGGTCCAGGGGCTTCGCTGGACGTCTGGTTGGGCAGGCTGGCAGGCTGGGGCCGGGAGAGCGGCTACCCCAGGTGGTGTGTCTCTTTGGGGACCAGAACTTGCAGAACCAGACGGGCGGCTGTTGGCTACTCTGGAGTGGATACTGCGTTGAATTTGACTCTTTTTTTTTTTTTCCTGGCTGGCCAGGGGAAACTCACATCTCAGAGGACCCGAAGGATTATTTACAGGGCGCTCACCAACCAAACACAACAGTCTAATTTAACCTTTCCAAGTCCTCATAAATTTTTACAGCTGGGAGCCACAGCAAGGCAAACGAATCTGTTGGTCGTTCTCGACTTCCTACCAGCCTGTGTGGCTTCTGAAACAATAACTCCTTATGAAATATCATAAATATAGATTTAAATACAGTAGAGTGAGAATGCGATTTGGCTGCTTTTTTTATGGCTTCAATTATTGTCTAATTTTATATGAGGGGGCTCCGCCGGCCTCACTCCGCACGCGGACCCGCGCCTTCCTGATAGCGTGATTAATTGTGATATAAAATAGTCCGCTTAAGAAATGTGTGTGTGTGTGCGTGTGTGTGCGCGCGCGTGTGTGCGGTATGGAGTGGTAGGAGGGCAGGGGAGAGAGTCTAGAGGCAAAGGCCCGATTTGATCTTTTCATCTTCGTTGGCCACAATTAAAACAAACCCGATTGTGGAGCGGTGCGATCCCTTTGCATAAAAACATATGGCTTTTGCTATAAAAATTATGACTGCAAAACACCGGGCCATTAATAGCGTGCGGAGTGATTTACGCGTTATTGTTCTGCCGGGCGGGCACGTGACGCGCGTGGCCAATCGGGGCGCGGGCGCCGGCAACTTATTAGGTGACTGTGCTCCCCCCCCTCCCCCGCCACCCCCCGGGTGCCACCAAGTTGTTACATGAAATCTGCAGTTTCATAATTTCCGCGGGTCGGGCCGGCCGGGCGGGCTGGCCAGGCGCGGGGCTACGGCGATGGCCACCACGGGGGCCCTGGGCAACTACTACGTGGACTCCTTCCTGCTGGGCACGGACGCGGCGGAGGAGCTGAGCGCCGCCGGCCGCTACGCGCCGGGGCCTCTGGGCCAGCCCCCACGGCAGGCGCCCGCGCTGGCCGAGCACCCCGACTTCAGCCCTTGCAGCTTCCAGTCCAAGGCGGCGGTGTTCGGCGCCTCGTGGAACCCGGTGCACGCGGCGGGCGCCAACGCCGTGCCCGCGGCCGTGTACCACCACCACCACCACCCCTACGTCCACCCCCAGGCGCCCGTGGCCGCTGCGGCGCCGGACGGCAGGTACATGCGCTCCTGGCTGGAGCCCACGCCCGGCGCGCTCTCCTTCGCGGGCTTGCCCTCCAGCCGGCCTTACGGCATTAAACCTGAACCGCTGTCGGCCAGAAGGGGTGACTGTCCCACGCTTGACACCCACACTTTGTCCCTGACTGACTATGCTTGTGGTTCTCCTCCAGTTGATAGAGAAAAACAATCCAGCGAAGGCGCCTTCTCCGAAAACAATGCTGAGAATGAGAGCGGCGGAGACAAGCCCCCCCTCGACCCCAGTAAGTGTCTCCTCCTCCTCCCTCCAGCCCCGGCCGCCGCCGCCGCCTCCACGCCGGCCTCCCGGATCTGCTTTGCTCTGGACGAGCTAGCCTCCGTCCTCGCTGAGAGCCCACGTCAGGAGCCAGAAGTTGGTGTGTGGGACACCACAGAGGAGAGGGGCTCCCCCAACTCCCCCCAGGTCCAGACAACCGTGACCAGCAGCAGGCCTGCGGGGCAGGGGGAAGGGGAGGAGGCAGCTGCAGCACGAAGGGGCGGGGCGGCCCGCGACGGCGGAGCCAGGACCCGCCGCCCCTCTCCCGGGCTGCCCAGGCCCCCCCCCCGCCCGGACACAGACACTTTGGGGGTTCTTCGAAAGCAGCGCGTCTGGACAAATCTTGTGCGCGTCTCCATGGCTCTTGGATGGCGGCAGTAACGTCAGCCAGGGCGCGCTGACCCGGGACGCGCACGGGGACCATCGGGGTCCCCCCACTTCTTGACTTGGTCCGGGAGGGCAATAGGCGTAAATCCTGCCCAAAGACGAGGGGGAGAAGGGGACACGATCAGGCCAGCAGAGTCCCGTGCGGGATGACTGCAATCAACTGGGAACGTGATCCTAGGCGGAGGGGGGGTTGGGGGGGACGATCTGCTGTCGGCCTCGCTCTCCGGGCCTCCTAGGAAGGTCAAAGAAGGAGGCGAGCGAGGGGAGAAGGGACACAAAGTCTGCGAGCAGGAGAAAGACAATCCCAAGCTTGCCCCAGGAAGACAGGGCGGCCGGCAGCCCCGCGGCCCTGGCCAAAGAGAAGAGGGATTTCAGATTTGCCCTCTCTTGTACCGGGAGGAAGACGAGGGGGAGAGAGGTGGGCGGCGGCGGGGCGGGGGAGCGAGGTTTTACTGCGGGCAATTGTAAGTGACCGTCCGTTCGTCTGTCTGCCAGGCTTCCATTGTGTAGGAGGCTGGGCCGCCTTCCCGAAAGAGTCAGTCACATTCGTTTGGCTCGGCCGAGACCGCGGAAGCTCCCTCGCACCCAGGCCAGGGTGCTTCTCCTTCTTCTAAATCCTCTCTCTTCTCTCTCTCTCTTCCCTCCCTCCCTGCCCAGATAATCCGGCGGCCAACTGGCTTCACGCGCGCTCCACGCGGAAGAAGCGCTGCCCCTACACCAAGCACCAGACGCTGGAACTGGAGAAAGAGTTCCTGTTCAACATGTACCTCACCAGGGACCGAAGGTACGAGGTGGCCCGACTGCTCAACCTCACCGAGAGGCAGGTCAAGATCTGGTTCCAGAACCGCAGGATGAAAATGAAGAAAATCAACAAAGACAGAGCAAAAGACGAGTGATGCGAGGCGGGTTGAGTTAGCAAACAGAGCAAGCTAGAGAGAAAGCGAAAGGACGGGCTGTCCCCTTCCTCTGGCCGCCCATCCCAGCCAAAGGCCCTGGCACAACGCTGCTCTAACCCCCCAGGTCTCCCCCAAATCCTGCTCAGGCTGGCTCCTAGGCTTTCGGCTTTGATGGAGGAGGTATTGTATGCTTTCCACTTTCTGTCAGGAAAATAAAATTTAAAAAAAAAAGAGGGCATTAATGCTGATGGCTGTGCGTGCTAGCTTGTATATATTAAAAAAAATCTACCTGCTCCTGACTTAAAACAAAAGAAAAAAAACTACCTTTTTATAATGCACAACTGTTGATGGCGGGCTGTAGAGTTTTAGTTATGTAGTTAATTTAATTTGCTCTTTGTTGGGGCAGATCCCTCTGCTCCTATACTTGAACACTGTGCTTTATTGTGGTAATTATGTTTTGTGACTCAAACTTCTGTGCTGGGTGAGGTACCCGTTGTTGTGTTTGTGGAAGCTAGAATTCAATTTAAACTCAGGTTGTTTGGGGTGGGAGGGGAACAGTTGCATAGAGTATAGCTCTGTAGTGGGATGTCTTTCTGTATAACTAGGCTGTTAACCTATGATTGTAAACTAGCGATAAGGATTTTCCAGTGAAATAAAATTTGAAAAAAAAAAAGGGGGGGTTAGTTCTCCAGGAAGCATAGATTCCTCTTTCGAAATGGAGACATTTTGGGCTCTAATGCTACATAGTTCTGTCTTGTCCATTGTATATATAATCTATATATCAAGAAAAAATTTTCATAATCAGATAAGCTTGAATATTGTTGTTGTTTTGGGTGTTGTTTTTTTTTTTTGCACCAGAGGAACAGCGAGGAAATTCGGAGCTATACATATGTGCAGAAGGTTACTACCTATGGTTTACTTAATTTTTAATTGGGGAAAAAATGAATGATTATTGTAATGGAGTTAATTTTATTGATAATAAATTATACACCATAAACCGCCACTGAGCTGCTGTACATTTGTATCCTTGATGAATTTTGAGTTTCCATCGGGCTGAACATACACTGTATATTTTGCAATAATTACCTCAAGGCCTACTGACCAAATTGTTGTGTTGAGATATTTAACTTTTTGCCAAATAAAATATATTGATTCTTTTCTATGCTTTTGTGGATTTGTTCTTTGTTCCTTCCCTGGCTCATGGGGATCCAGAGCAGCGTCTCTGGGTGCGGGACTGCACCAAAGTGGGGTAGAAAGAACCTCAATTTTGCTCCGTGAACCTGCTTGCAACCAGTCCAGCCAGGCCCAAACTCTCCCAACCCGGCCTGTTAGCCTGGCGGCACAAACAGTGGGAGAAAGCCGGGGAAGCCGGTGGGCGGCTGGGCGCTGTGGCCAGGTTTCAGTCCTTGTGTCTATTTTCAGAAATGGGGGGCAGCCTGGGAGGAGCTGAGGGGGGTCCCCAATATAGCAGCAGAAAGGACCACTCTCCTCATAGTGGCTCAAATTTCCCAAACCTGGGCCCACGGAGATGCCTAGGGCCTTTCGACGCCATGGAAAGTGGGGAACAGCAGTGGAAGAGTGTGGGGGGGGCAAAGGACCCGCAGCCACGGACTCTGATCAGGCGAACAGAAGGCCGACCGGCGTGGCAGGGTGGGGTAGGGGCGCAGAGCTATGGATAGAGACTTCCAAGAGATCCAAGACCTGGTCTCCCGCATCCTCGCGTCTGGCCAACCTGGCCCGCCAGGGACAATCTACATCCTACCCAGCAAGCTTGTCCCGAGCTCTGGGGCAGAGGCTCGACGGAGGAGCCCTGAAGCACCATAAAAGAAAATGAGGGCCGTTACCGTTTATGGGGTGTAAAGGGCGGTGGGGAGAATGGCCGCAACTTTGGAGGCCCACGCGCCTTCCAGATGTGGCCAGTGGGTTCGGCCTCGCTCCCCCTCCGCCCCCCTTCCCGGTCCCCTTTCTTCTCCAGCTCTTGTAACTACCTCACTCCTGGCAAAGTTCTAACACGTGAAGAAAGGGGAACCCGGTGCGGGTGATGGGGCGTCCCTCACCTCCACCCCCAACAGGCCGCCAGGTTGGGACGCCCTGTGTTGTTGCAGACAGAAGGAACTTCAAAGAATGGGCAGTAAGAGTGTGCCATAAAGGCCGGGTCTGCGAACTGTCTGGAATTCGGCCCTTAATGAGTTTACAACTGTCCAGCCCCAATTAGGGTATTCCACCAAAGCCCTTTCATTTGTTTGTTCTGTCTGCCGCCGATAAAGCGGCTGCGGAAACAGCTCTCTTTTTATGGGCTGTGCCAACTCCACAGGGTAGATTCCGGACCCCGTAAAGACCCCCAGGGACTGGGCTCTCGCCCCGCCTTTGGGACTGGAAAGTTATGCGGGCTGACTCGTAGCCCAGGATGCCGAAGTTCAGGCAGGCTGGGGCTGCTGAGCTGCAGTTCCCAGATATCACCAGCAGATGGCACTGTGGCTCCACGCAAGAGGCGCTCGAGCCGCCATCTCCCGCCACCCCGACCCTGGAAATTTCCTAAGATGTCGACTTGACGCGATTCTTTCTGGAATGGAGCCCCCAGATCGGAACGAACAGCACTCGTATATTTTCCGTGCTGCTCACGCTAAGCTGGAAAGCTATTGTGGGGCACAAGGATGCTCCGAGGGTTGGCCTAATTCTCGCCGATCGCGAAGCCCCATCCCGAGGGCGCCGCGTGGCGGAGCCGCAGCTGCCCGGTGGCTGCGGGGCTGAAGCTCCAAGAGCGGCTCCGGCTCCGGGGTCATCGTCCTCAGCCCGGCACAAGCCTCTGGGCAGCGAGACGCGCGAGGGACCCCCCGCTCACCGGTGGAAGGACACAGGGACGGAATCCGGTGGACCTGACGCCCCTACAGAGGGCGTGCCGAGGGTGCCCACCGCTGCCACGGTTCTGTGGTCCGCACCCCGGAGCTCCCTCGAAACCGGTACCTTGGTGCAGGGCCGGCCGAGTGAGCACCGCAGAGGGAGCCAGGAAGCCCGGGATTTGGCCGCTCTGAATTGAATACAGAGGACAGTAAACTTAGGCGAGTGCAAACTGGGCGACCAGCCACCGTTGGTGGCCGTCCAGTGTAAATCAGCCGGGACCTGGCCCCGCTGGGGGATTCCGTTCGATTATTCTCGAATAAATGCGCTGTTTAACAAATACATGTGCCAACAAAACACCTCCGCCCTGGAATTTTTGCTCACGTCGGAGAAGCCGCTCGCTCGCACTTCTCTAGCCACGCCATTCGCCTGCGTTTAAACGTCCAGACGCAGGAGACTAGAGGCACGGGGACCCTGATCCAAGCCCAGCTCATCTCCGAGCCTAGGTACCGGCCAGGGCCCTCGATTCCCCAGCCTCCAGCAAAGACGGCCCCGAGCCTGGGTGCGAATCGGATGAACCAGGGGTGGAAGGCGGAAGGTCTCGGAGAGAGAACAGCAGCAAACAGAGACCTCGACGCGCCCCGGGGTCCTCTGAACGCGCCGCGCCGCGCATTTATTTGGGTCGTTACAGCCTCCGCCAAGCCCACAAAATGTTTACGACCCGCATCTCCGTGCTGAACACGCTGTAAAACTAGGGGCTGGATGTTGGCTGACATCTTTCACGGGTGTTTCTCTCTCTCTCTCTCTCTCTCTGTTATACAAACACACATCTTCATTATAGTTTCGTATAAAATACACACTGTTTCACAGCATCTGATTGTAAAAAAAGGTTTAATAGCTTCCCCCCAGACACCCCGGGCCGTGTATATAAGCAGCAGATAGAAATCTCGATTGATAGAACTGCAAAGGAGTGGCCAAATACAAGATCAGCGGGCAGAGATAGCAAGTTTGACCTCTAATTACAAATAAGTGAAGTCACCCATCAGTGGCGACCTCTCCTCTCCAGCAGACACCAAGGCTGCGCAGGGGCTGGGGAGCTGCCGGGCTCAGGGAGGCAGGGCCTCCCTTGCCCTTGGCCGGCTGGCGCCAGGAGACTGCTCTCCTTCTCAGCTGCCTAAAAGCCGCTCTCTGCATCTGGCCTTCACCCAGGCAAGACCCCCACGCGGGCCACAGCTCATCTGCACGCCTTGGGGATGGGGTGGTCATCGTGTCCAGGCCTGGGACCCTGGCCCTGTCACTAGGGAGAGAACAGAGGACCAAGGGGGAATATATTTAAAGAAGCAAAACACGAGGCACCAGCCTCTTCACGGAGCTCACCGTTCACCGAGCTGTGGAGGTTCGATTTATATTGTTAGCCATGTTTAAATATTGAGGACGTTTTGGTGACCAAAAATCTTAAAACACAGGAAACAGGCTCTGCTAGTAAATAGAAAGTCAGCTCCAGAGAAATAACTAGATAGCTACGTTGATCAGAAACTGGCCTGGGAACATTTCTGTGAATATTACACACACACATACGAACACACACATTTGTGTCTTTTCAGCTACATACATAGGAGACTGATGGCTGGGAAAGTGTATGATTAAATAGGCCTTACTGATAGCCTGATTTTATCCAACGGTTTTCGTTTGCAAATCTGGCCACAGAAGGCAGGAAGAGTGAGAGAGAGAGAGAGAGACAGAGACAGAGACAGAGACAGAGACACACAGAGAGAGAGAGGCCCAGAAACGAAAGGGAGGTTTTGGTGCCCGCAGGACTGGATCCAGTTGTCTGACTTCGGCGGCCAGTATTCAGGTCTTCCTTGGCTGGGGCAAACAGGCAGCGCGTCCTGCCAGAACCACTTGGACTCGCTCAGACATGCAACGGCCAAACCTGGGCAGCACTGAGCCTGCGAGCTAGCACCCAAGTCTCCTTGGGGAGAGGAGGATTGGGAAGGGGCAGGGTGATGTCCTCCCTTCAACCCCCAAATTGCTCCTCAGATAGACAGACAGTTGGGTCGCTTCCTTGCTGAAGGCAGCTTCTACTTTAAACACCATCGCTTTCTCGGCCACTCCAGTCGCTTCAGTCTAGACAGAGGCCGCCGGCCGCTGGCCCATCTTTCTCTTCCCCTCTTGCTCTGTGTCACCCAAGGAACAATTTATTGGTCTAAAGCCATCTAATTCCACTTCTTTGATCTCCTGACTTTCTTTTTGTTTGCTTTGTCTTCCTTTAACTTTCTTAGGTTTTTATTTCCCTGTCAGATGAGGATACTTTGGGGGGAGGAGGATATTTTTCCTTCCCCTTCCCCCCTATTTCCTGTCTGAGACTCAATATCATTCCAAACCACCATAAATGGCATCCCGGATATTGTCCCCCCCCACTAGAGTTCCTTTGCGGGGGGGGGGGGGAGGGGGGGGGGGGGAGGGGGAGATAGCCCTGTGCCTACCTGTTTCCCCTCCCCATGCAAGCCCTAGCCCTTTACCGGGTACGCACTGGGGCGCCTTACATCCCAAAGAGGAGCAGGACGCCTGCCTTTTGTGCTCTCAGGACCCCCTGAGAGGGTGGGGTGAAGGAGAGCAGCCCAGACCCTCTGAACGTGGAGAAGTAATGCTTTGTACGCAAGGAACCAAACTCTATAATTTAGAGGAGAATTTCCGGGGCAATTGCATTGTGAGGTTGGGGTTTATGGTGTGCAATCGAGTTGGGCAGTAAAAGGTAGTTAGGAGTCCAGTGTAGCTGAGTAGTTGACAAAGCGTTTAGGGGATGGGTTCCCCGCAGTCTTCTTCCACCGAGCCTAGGGCAGCGCGAGTTTCAGTTGGTCCAACATCACAGCCCAGCCCAAGGCCTGCGAAGGTAGGTGTCCCACGATGGGGGGCTGGCTGGGAAAGAATAAAACTGCTCTGCTCTCCGTTCTCTTGTGAGCCAGTACAGTTGGAAAGGCGACCAGTAATCAGACTGAGGTGGCCTTTGGAGAGGGCTTTCCTATTTGTTTTGGTTTTCTCTGAAAGGAAAGCTGGTCCAGAGTGGCTGCACTCCCGCAGCCATCCGGGATCTCCCCTCTCTCCTCTCCAAACGGGCTAGAAAGCGCCTATTGCTCTTGGACACCCAGACCTACAAGGTGAAGGTACATAGCGGGGTATAGGTTTCAGGATGCCGGAAACCTCGAAGCAAGGAAGGCAGGGTTTAAAGGGAAGGTGCCTGGAAAGGTGAGGGAGCCCGAGCTTCTTCAAGGGTGGACGGTGGGGAGGACAAAGGAGTCCTAAACTGCGGGCTGAGCTGCGGAAGGCCAGCCAGGTGCCCAGGAGCGATTGCACAGGGCCTGTATGCACGCAGGGGCCTGGGGGAGGGAGAGGAACCCCATGTTAATAAATCTGTTGGCAAATGAGGCTCATTAATAGATAAACATTTCACTGCTTCCTTTAGGGCGGATAAACAGTGCGCGGCCGATTAAGGAAAGGAAGCTGCGAGACGTTGAGTTTATTCGAACCACATGGCTGCAGCTTGCGGTGTGCTGTTCCCTCCGCTAGAAGAGCCCCTGCGCCTGCCGGGGCCGGCTCTTCAGTCTGGCCAAGAGTCAAGCTGGGGGGTGGACAGACCTGCGTCCCGCACCCCCAAGGCCACGGCAGAGCCGACGGATGTGTGGGGCGCACCACCCCTTCGGGGGCGCTGGGTCCCCAGACGGATGGAACGGGAAGATCCACACATAGGATTTGGGGTTCACCACCGGCTATGAGGCACTGTGCTGGGCGGACCCTGCCCGGGTGTGTGCAGGCTCCGGCGCCAGGGTTAGCGGGCACACGGGACGATTGCGCGGAGCCTCGGGGCGCTCTTGCCCTAGGGCACCGCAGGCTCCCCGGGCGCGGGCAGATCCACCGGCCGCATCTTTGAGCCTCTTCCCCTTCCATTCTAGGCTGTCGCGGGCCCCGCCGAGCGAGACCACCTGTGAGGGCTGCTGAGATTGGCGGAGGCGGTCATGTGGGCGGTCACGTGCTGCGGCGAGCTCCTTCCAAAAGAAAATGGGGTTTGGTGTAAATCTGGGGGTGTAATGTTATCATATATCACGCTACCTCGTAAAACCGACACTGAAAGCTGCCGGACAACAAATCACAGGTCAAAATTATGAGTTCTTCGTATTATGTGAACGCGCTTTTTAGCAAATATACGGCGGGGGCTTCTCTGTTCCAAAATGCCGAGCCGACTTCTTGCTCCTTTGCGCCCAACTCGCAGAGAAGCGGCTACGGGGCGGGCGCGGGCGCCTTCGCCTCCACGGTGCCGGGCTTGTACAATGTCAACAGCCCCCTCTATCAGAGCCCTTTCGCGTCGGGCTATGGCCTGAGTGCCGATGCCTACGGCAACCTGTCCTGCGCCTCCTACGACCAAAACATCCCCGGGCTCTGCAGTGACCTCGCCAAAGGCGCCTGCGACCAGGCGGACGAGGGCGCGCTGCGCGGCCCGGCCGAGGCGAATTTCCGCATCTACCCTTGGATGCGGTCTTCAGGTAGGCGCCGCGGCTGGGCGGGTTGGGGCCGGCGGCCGGCCGGGAGCGGAGGGGGGAGCCGGGAGCCCCGGAGCGCGGAGAGCCGCAGCCGCCCCGGGAGTGGGAGGCCGGGGAGATTGGAGCCTGGAGGCCCCCTGGACTCCCGGCGGCGCTGCCTTTCTGGTTTTAATTAGAGCTGAGGCGCCATTGCGTGGAGAACCCCTAGCATTGTATGTAAATGAGGCTCATAAAACTTTTTATGGCCCAATTAATGGGTTGATCCTCGTAAATTTATTTAACGCCATTTGCCTTGGAATTTTAACATTAAGTTTATTCCGTGGATTTCCCCTCCTCCCTCTACGCTCTCTCTCTCTCTCTCCCCCCGTCTCTCCCCCTCTCTCTCTTTCTTCCTCTTCTCTCTCCTTTCCCTTCCTTTCCTTTCCTTTCCTTTCCTTGCTCTTCCTTTCCGCCTGGCTCTTCTTTCTCAAAAGCAAAGAGAACCAAGCCCTTTGGGGCCCCTCACCTACCCCTGAGCCAGGAGCCATTTCAGGACAGGCATAAGGATGGAATGGCACCCGGGGTGCTTCTAGGAAAGGGGGGGTTGAGGCTGCTGGAGAGGGTCGCCCACTCGTCTAGCAAGGCTGGGTAGCGGCTGGACTCGCCTTTGAATGGCAAAAGAGCAGCGTCTCCCACTTGCCCACACTCTATATTTACAATTTGCCTTTGTCAGGGAGATAGGAGACATTGTGGAAGCGTAGCCGGCTGGAAAGGTCAGTTGTAAAGTTGGGATTCTGAGCCAAAGCGCCTAACAGCACTGCCTGCAAGTCTGGCACTGTAGTTCCGGTCTTCTGCTAACACTTCCCTCTTCCTGCACCCCGGAATAGCTAGGGTAAGGGGTGCAGGGTTGAAGGGGGTGTGACTGGATCTGGTAAGGGAAAAGGGACCAGGGTCTGGAACATCGGGCCTGACAAATACACTCTTCCCTTCATGTTCATGTGTCTGTGTGTCCAAATTTCTACTCTCAGGACCCGACAGGAAGCGGGGCCGCCAGACCTACACTCGCTACCAGACTCTGGAGCTGGAGAAGGAATTCCACTTCAACCGCTACCTGACCCGGCGCCGCCGCATCGAAATCGCCCATGCGCTCTGCCTCACCGAGCGCCAGATCAAGATCTGGTTCCAGAACCGCCGCATGAAGTGGAAGAAAGAACATAAAGACGACAGTCCAGCCCCCACTGCAGCCCCTGAGGGCACCGCCGTGCCCTCGGCTGCCAGCACTGCCGCCGCCGCCGCCGCCACGGCTGACAAGGCCGAAGAGGAGGAGGAGGATGAAGAAGAGGACGACGAGGAGGAGGAATAAGGGGCCTATTCTGGGCCCCTATCCCCTGCCCTGGACAGTCGGAAAAGAGTCTTTAAGAGACTCACTGGTTTTATTTACAAAAAAAAATATGGGAAATAAAAAGAAAATGTAAAAAAAAAATTCCAAGTCCCCAACCACAAACCCACCCCATCCCCACCCCATCACGCACTCTAGCTCCCAACTTTTCTGGACTGAGGCGGCTGGAGATTAGATCGCCTTGGGGATCCCCTCTGTTTCTGAGGATCCCACTAGATACCCCCAACCCCAGGCCAGTGCTGTTCACTGGCACAGCCAAAATACTACCTAGCACAGGCCTCCTTGAGAGGCAGCCCCAAACTACCTATGGGCCCAGCCCTAGTGGGCCTCCACTCCCAGGAAGCCCCCCCCCCACTGTGTCCCAACACTGGCAGATACCTAGCACCACCCTGCATACCTGCAAGAACAGGATTCTTTTCAGTACTACCTACTAGCCCCAAACTACCTATTTTGTGCTGGCTAGCTTGCCTGCTTTTTTGGTGCTGGCCTTCTGAGGCCAGGCCAGGCCAGGCCCCTGAGCTTCCCGGGGACAGCCTTTGAGGTCAAGGCACTGGGGTCCAGGGACCAGAGCAATGGCTTCTATTTAAATTGAAAAATAATATATTTATTCCAAAGCATACTAAATGCTGCAACCTAGAATCCCTCTTTTTCTGGCTTGGCCACCCCCAAGTTCAGGTCCAACACACCCACTTCTGGAGAGGAGCATTCCTGAGCGGCAGACCTCTGGGTTCATTTCTGCTTTGTAGGATTTCAGAGCTGCTCTCAGCCTAACGGTCCCCTCCCCTGTCCTTGCGTCCTACTGGTCAGCCATGTCAAATATGTGTACCCTGACTTTTCCTACAATGGCAAATACTGTATATTTGAACAAGATTCCCCCCCCCCCTTGTTTCTCTAGTCTCGGAGCTCATTTGTAAAGCAATGTTTTGACTTGGGGAGGATGTGTTCATTGGGTGACTTTGTAGCATGGTGTGTTGTCTTGAACTAACTCTGTAGTGGGTGGGGAGGTCCCTAAACCCTCCCAGATGCCCTTCATCTCCTGTGTTGTCCTGTGTCCCCCTTAGCTCCAGCCTGGGGTTCAGGGAAGGCATGCTTCCCAGCCCAGCTAATCATGTTTTATGTAACAAAAATAAAGATGCTTGGTGACAAAGAAATGTGGACTGCTTTATCCAGAGGGACCAGGGAGAGGGAGGTGACCCTAGCTCAGCACAAGCCTGGCTGTCTGTGTGCCTAGGACTATTCTGGGGTCCAAGTGTTGGGTGTCCATGTACTTCTGTGTGTGCTGGTCACGTTAGATACATACATATGTATAAATACACATACATACATGCATATCTAATATATGGATTTGTCTGGGTATGTTGGTGCCTATTTTGTATGTATGAGTTCCTGTGTGTGCTTGCTTATATTTTTGCACCATTTCATAGCTGTATAATTCCATATCCATAATTGTATGTGTATCTAGTCTCCATAATAGTGTGCATTTATTTCTATGTCCATAATTGGGTGGATGTGTTTCTGTGTGTCCATAATGACACGTTTTGGTGTCTGTAATTGAGTGTTATGCATTTCCCTGTGTCCATAATTGTAGATGTGCTCTTGAATTTGTAGGGATTTTTTTGTCTGGTCATTGTGTGCGCACAAACATCTAGATCCCTTGAAAACAAAATCTTTGGTAGATATATTTTATCAGTCATTTTTCAAAATATCCTCCATGTGCCCCATGGGCGAATCCCAAATCCACCCTTTCCTCTAAGGCCGTAGAGTGGTCTGTGAAAGGGGCATTACCTACCCTGCCACGCATTCCGGATTCCGCATGCGCCTTGAACCCAGCCCTGGGCTAGGAAATAGGATTCAGGGGTCCCTGCGGCAGCACCCTCCACTCCGCCCTCAGAGGAGGCAAGGGCGCCCCAGGCCTCTGAACCGCAGCAGAGAGGTTCTGGGAGGAGCAGGAGCCCCAAATTCAGCTTTGCAGCATGGGCATAGAAGTCTGGGTGCGGGGAGGAGGAGCGGGTCGGAAGGGGCCAAAGGCGAGGGGTATCCCGAGCTTGGCCAGAGCAGACCCCCCCATTCCTATGTCCGGCCTGGTTTGGGCTAGCTTCTTAGGGCTCTTTTTAAAATAAAACCTGGCCCAAAAGGGTCGGTAAAAGCTGCGGCCCCAAATCGGGGCGGCCTCGGTGGTAAGATGGCGCCGGTGTAAGAGCTGCCTCCTCTCAGTGATGGGGAAAGGGTCATAAATCCGTTGTTGTTTATGAAAATTTACAACTTTGCAATACAACTTTATGAGTTGTTCGGCCCTTCCATTGGCCGCTGTCGGTCATGTGGATGGGAACCGTGAACATGAACTTTTTTATAATTTCCCTTGCGAGAATAGAGCCGCATTCTTTTGCTCCGCTCCGTCCTGCGTGCTTCGGAGCTCTGCCTTCCAGCCCGGCGGGGCTGAGCTTTGTCCGGCGATGGCGACCGAGCAGAAGCCCAGCCCCAGCCCGGCCGGGCCGCTCCTGCTGGAGGTGGGGCGCGTCCAGTGGCAGGCGCCTCGGCGGCGGCCGCTTTACAACTCGCAACCTGGCTCAAGTCCTGCGTCCTCTGGCACCGAGCAGGAGGAAAATTCATCTCCCCGGCTGCACGAGCGACAGCTGTCAGAGGGACTGGAGCTTCCGGGAGCCTCCATCTGCAGGTGAGACATGTGGGAAAGGAGACAGGAGCAAAGGTAGTGAGGTGCCACGGAGGTGGATGAGGGCATCCAAGATGACTTTGAAGGGGGTCATAGTCAACCTCACCCATACCCCCCCAGGGTCACCCTGGCACCCCCCCCATTCACTTCCTCACCCGCGCCCACACGCACGCGCTTGCGCGCGCGCGCACACACACACACATCACCATCATCACCACCACCTATACAACTCCCTCCCCCCCCCTCCCTGGCTCACCGTGGCTGTAAAAGCCCGCCTTCCCTCCGTGGCACAGCGCCCGCCTGGGCACAGGGTAAGCAGCTAGCGAGTCGTGCGTCCCTCAATCCCTATCAAGGGAATCTCCAAGGGGAGCCATGCCGCACGCTGCGTTCCCTGCCAGTTTCTTTCTTGGGTTTGGATTTTTTTTCCCCCACCCCGGTAGAGTTTGTTTTGTTTTGTTTTTCATCATGGTGCGATTCGTTTGACTAAATTCTCCAACCACCGGAGACAAGTTCCCGACCTAGGGACATGGAAAGAGGTGAGGGCAAAGCGAGTTTAGCCCACAAGCGGCTTAGCATGAGCAGCAGCACAGTGTTTTCTAGTCGGTGGGAAATTGGTGTCCTCTGAGAATGAGGAAAAGAACCAAACAAAAACTTACTAATTCCGCCAGACTTCTCCCCCTGATGGTGTCCCTCCGCCCGGGTTTCCGACAAGATGGGTGCCTGGAGCTCTGGGAGGAGCAATAGGTGCTGGCCGGCTTCTGTATGGGAGGAGAGGATGGGGTTAATCGAGGGTTGCTCGGTGAGGTGTGTTGGTGCCGTGGACGGCGGTGGTTTAGGGGTGGCTGACAGGGCCTGTAGCTCGGGCTGAAGGAAGGATGCAAACCGAGTCTGGGTAATAAGGGGACCACCTCCCTCACCCACTTCAGAGGCAGAGAGCTGGCATCCATTCCTCCCCCCAACTCCTGCCAGCCGGGAGAGGGCCGCGGCTTTAGCCAGGGGGAGGCACTGGTGGTCAGCTGGCCTGGTGTGGCTTTGTGCAGCGCGGTGGCACGAATTGTGGCTCGTCCTGAGTGTGCATCTGATCAGATTTGCCCCCCACCCCGCCCCCCGGAGCTCCTGGGATGGCAACAAAAAATGGAATCTGAGGTTCTGGGCTCGAGTTCCTTCTGTTTGTTTAGGTTTTGTTTGTTGTGGTTTCCCTGTGTTGAGATACTATCTTGGTATCTATTCGCTCATTAACAAGGGCCTAGAGATGTTTGGGACGTCCGTTGGCGAGGTGGGTGCTCTCGGGGCAGATAAAGCGGCGCATTTGCCTCCTAGGGCCGCTGGCTGCCTACTGCGGCTGCCGTGGGCAGATTATTTATGGCTAACGAGCGGAGTGCTCGCTGCTGCCACGCAGTGGCCGATGCCGGGACGGGCGCCAGGCGCAGCCCGCCTCTTACACCCTGGCGCGATTGCTGTCCCGGCCCCTCACAGATTCCCCAGAAAGCAGGGGAGAGGGGCACGGAAGGGAATCCGAGAAGCCGTCTCCCACGGTCTCTTTGGCTTGAAGACCTCCCCGCCTCCGCCGCCCCTGACAGGAGCGGGACGCCGGAATAGACTCGGGTTCTCCTATCACTCCCACCCCAGCACCATGGAGACTGGTTGCGTAGGCCGCCTGGCATATCATGACTGCTTCTGTCCAAACTAGGCGTCCCATGGCGCCCTGGGGGCGCGCGCCATTTGGGGGTAATGCACTGGTCTGGGGATTCTGGCCTCGGAAAGGCCACTTCATGGTCCTGAGGCCTGCAGGCCTGACTGGCCCTGAGGAAGATGACTATGGCTAACAAGGCCGGCTTTGGCTCCAGGCGAAGACCTGATTGGCACAGCAGAGGCCACACCTGTGTGCTTTGGGTTTCTGCCTGGGCTACCGCTTTGATGGGACAGAGGTGGGCCTTCCATTTCCCACACATACAAATCGGCAGGCCATCTTGAGGCTGGCCGACAAGGAGAAGCTCAATGGGCAGCCCAGAACAGGGCAGACTGTGTGGCCCTACTCACCACTCTTCCTCCCCTGGAGAAAAGCTGAAAGGTAAGTCAGCTTTCCATGCGGCTTTGACAGAAGAGAATGACTTGAGGTGAACGTTCTCATCATGTCAGGAGAGGGTCTATGGAGGGTGTGGGGCTGGTTCTCTCCTGAATGGGTCGGTCCGTTGTTCTTTTTTGCTCACTGGCTAAGTCTTTCTCGCTCTAGGTTATGTGTGTGTGTGTGTGTGTTTTGTGTGTGTGTGTGTGTGTGTGTGTGTATCTTCAACTATATATGGTTGTAGAGATAAACTGGTTGGCTGCCAACATAAATGTATCCTAATCTTGGCTAGCCTGTAAAGATTTCAATCTAATATATTTTTCCTATTTTAGTGGTGACAGGAGCTAAACATACATTTTCTGGCTCTTAGCTGAGAAATCAAATTCTCTCATTGGCTGAGACAATTATTAGGTTTGGAATCCAGCTCAAAACATAATAATAGTAGTAAACTGCCAGCAGATATGAAGGAATCAAAGAGAAATTATAAATGTAAACATTGATCAACATCTGCAAAATGGTTATTTTCATTTCAAAGAATAATGTGCTTGAACTCACTGCCATCTGATGATTTTAAGAAACAATCACCCAAACACAATCTTCATCAAAACAGCTTTTTAAGATAAAAAAAAAAATCTCCCCTCCCCGCCTTTGTGTGTGTGTGTGTGGTTGTTCTTAGGTCTTCATTTTTACCTATTGAATCTTTCCCCTGGGTAAATTTGTGAGACATGTCCATTTTCATCCTCTCCGGAATGAACTTTCTTTATATGTAAAGAAAGAACGTTCCCCAGGGTTGGACTGATTAAGGGTGAGGCACAAGGTTTCCCAAAGTCTTTGAGGTTACCTTCCTGGGCTGAGTGGAGGCCAAACTTAGGCAAGTCCTTTTCCAATTTTCTCCCCATTGGAGGGAGGTAGATATGGGAAAATAAAAGCAAGAAAGAGATTAAAGGAGTTATTTCCAGATCCTTACAATACTATTACCAATTACCACCCCCCTCCAAGTCCTGAGCCACCTCAGGACTGAGTCTGCATTGGCCAGGGTTTTTTTTTTTAACAGATCCTTGTAAGCAGCCTCCTGCAATCCAACCAAATCACATCGTCTTTCTCCACCTTCCACAGAATTGAGGATTTAAAAGCTAATTCAAGGGATTTTTACAAGCCTAACAAATACAGTCATAAAAATGCCATTGGCTTAATATCACATTTTACAAAACGCTGTGGGTCGGTGCACTTTAAAAGTCAACTATCTCAAAGGCACACCTCTTAGGCAAGAGAGTGCAGACCAAGCCAGGCCTCTTTTTTTTTTTTCGTGTCCTGTCTGCATGTCAATCATACTGTTCTGGAGCGAGTGAGATGACTATTCGAGGTTCTGGAGCTACCAGGGTTAGAAGTCTCCGAAATAGTCAGTAGTGGCAGGAAAGAGGACACACCCCGTGACTGCAGGCCTTGGAGGTCCGCGGACCAAGCCTGTTGGTTATCCTACGGCCTTGGGCCCCAGCGAGCTGTTCATTGTGCCCGGCTTGGCCAGGGGCCCTGCAACCCCTGTGCCTCTGGAATGATGATCGAGTCTGCATCTGGATGTTTGAAATGTCTCAGTTCTGAGCGGATCCGGTGGAGAGGAGGGTCGTGGGGCGCGCGGCCAGAGGAGCAGTTTCTCATCCATGCTTCTCCCAGTCTCCTAGCGGTTCCGTTGCTGTAGGTTCTTGCTTGTTGAAACCAGTGGGATCGGGCCTCTCCATTCCTGGGTTCATAGACAGCCCGCGGTGCGCAGCTGGTGAGGGTGCTTGCTTGGAGAAGAGGCGGTTGCAGGGAGGTGCGTCAGTACTCCAACAAGAAGTGTACTTGAGAGGAAGCGTCGGCAAAGGGAGCCTGTTTGGCCTGCTCCTGGTCAGCGTGAAGTGACCCTTCAGCTCTGGGCTGCCAAGCCCAGACCTCTGAGAGGAATGGGAAGGAAAGAAAAAGGGGGTGCACCGATCCCCAGTATAGGGGTGAAAAGCAGAGAGAGAGAGAAAGTGCGAGGCTGTTTAGAGCCTCTTCTCCAGCTCAATAACCTCTACCCACGAGTAAGAGAGTGCGAGGGGAGGGGCAATTCGGGGCCATTCCTGGAGTGCCGGCCGGGAGGAGCAAAGCCAGCCTCGTCACCGCCCCTCCTGGCGTGGGATTGTCAGGTTTCCTGTTTGGAAGAAGCACAAGAAGAAGAAGAAGAGGGGGGGAAAGAAAGAGAGAGAGAGAAAAAAAAACAGCAAAGTCCAACCAGGCAAAAAGGGGAGGAGGATAGAGTGGGGCCTGGTCCGGCCTTTCAGCAGCCAGTGCTGCTACCCCGATGTGGCTGCCTGCGCCTCCCCGGGCCCGTGCCCGCTCCTGGCATGGGGGTGGGGGGAGCCGGGCCGAAGGCTGTGTGCACCCATTAATCTGCCGGGCGGGCGGGCGGCGGCGGCGGCGGGCGGGCTGGGGGCTGTTTGTAACTTTGCTGCCTCGGTCGCCGCGGTCCCCGGGGAGCGGGCTCCGGCGCTCGCTCCCATTGGCCGCCGCCGCGTCAGCTGGTGCGATTTGCTGCTGTCGCTTTTGGCGTTCGGCCATCCAGAAACAAACCAGTTCGATGACTACTAATAGTTATAGCCAGATGTACTAATACACAACAAATCACAGTCCTGCAGAGGGGCGCGCAAATGAGTTCCTATTTTGTGAATCCCACTTTCCCCGGGAGCCTGCCCAGCGGCCAGGACTCCTTCTTGGGCCAGCTGCCCCTCTACCCGGCCAGCTATGACGCTTTGAGGCCATTCCCGGCCTCCTACGGGGCGTCGAGCCTCCCGGACAAGACGTACACCTCACCTTGTTTCTACCAACAGTCCAACTCGGTCCTGGCCTGCAACCGGGCATCCTACGAGTACGGGGCCTCGTGTTTCTATTCTGATAAGGACCTCAGTGGCGCCTCGCCCTCGGGCAGTGGCAAACAGAGGGGCCCCGGGGACTACCTGCACTTTTCTCCCGAGCAGCAATACAAACCCGACAGCAGCAGCGTGCAGGGCAAAGCCCTCCAGGAGGAAGGCACCGACCGGAAGTACACGAGCCCTGTTTACCCCTGGATGCAGCGGATGAACTCCTGCGCTGGTAAGGCATTTCCCTGCACCCCCACCCCCAGCCAAGACAGTGGAGGGAGAAGGGAAAGGAGGCAGGCAAGCAAGGACAAGGAGGAGGAGACAGAAAGGAGGCAGAGAAAGAAAGCAAAGAATGGCAAAAAAAAAAAATTCCTGGGCTTTTAAGATTTTTTTTTAAGGAAAAAACAAAAACAACAACACCCAATCCCAATGGGGCACTTAGGCCAAAACAGAGGAAAGACCGAGTAATAAGGTCCATGGTAAGGTGACACTTTAGAGGAAGGTGGGCAGATCACTGCCAGGCTACCTGAAACTCAGATGGGGGTGACCTGAAGGGAGGGAGAGACTGCCCAGTCTGTACCCCTGCAGCACCCTACTGAAGTTCCTAAGCTGGAGGGGCTCCAACACTTTGCAAGAGATAACTTCCTTTGCCTCTCAAGTCTCTTTCTGAGGGGGGGGATAGACCCCATTTGGCCTCTTCTAGTGTCTCCCCAAAGCCTTGGAGGGCCACCTCCCCAAGCCAGAGGATTTCTTTCTCTCTCTCTCTCTCTCTTTCTCTCCTCCCTCCTCTCCTCCCCCTTCCACTAAACTACTCAATAACTTCTGCTTCTTTCTGAGCCCCTACCTGAGTTTCACACCTGGCTTAGAGCACTTCTTCCATCCTTGGCATCCAAGCAGAAAGCTCAGCTCTGTCCTACATTGCCAGAAACCTGGCCTATGGATCCCTTTCTTCATTTCTGGTTCCCAAAGACTCTACAGGGAACACCCCCCCCATTTCAAAACTTAACTGTTTTATTTTAAAATCCACTTTTTCTCCATGGAGCTGTTTTTATTTCAGATGGATCATATCATTGGGGAGAATTTTGAGAGGACTGATCATATTTAACTGCCCACCCCTTCAAACATCCTGACATGGAAAGGGCCCAGTAGCATTCCTCACAGAGATCAACCTATGATTTCAGAGTTTGCATGGCTCTCAGGATTCCAGAGCACTCATCCTCAGACAAATACACCCTTCACCTTCAAAAATAGGACTTTATGAGCCCAAATTTAAAAGGCCCATTCTGTCACTTTGCTTGCAGTGGGCTTCTTACAAGCCAGACTTTTTTTTTAAGCAAAAACTTCCCATCCCACGTCGTTTTAGGTGGGAAAATACCTTGCATGCTATGAAATACTCTTCACTATCCAGCCACCTTCAGCCCCAGAAGTGGTGGGAGAGGCTGGAAGGGAGGCAGGGCAACTTCCAACCCAGAGGCCCCGGTAGGCTAGTGGGAGGTGTGGGACTGACTGGTTCGGCCTAGCTTACCAGCGCCCCGGGCCCTTTCTGCCTGCAGGTGCTGTGTATGGGAGTCACGGGCGCCGAGGCCGTCAGACCTACACTCGCTACCAGACCCTGGAGCTGGAGAAGGAATTCCACTTCAACCGCTACCTGACCCGGCGCCGCCGCATCGAAATCGCCAATGCGCTCTGCCTCACCGAGCGCCAGATCAAGATCTGGTTCCAGAACCGCCGCATGAAGTGGAAAAAGGAAAATAAACTCATCAATTCCACGCAGCCCAGCGGGGAGGACTCTGAGGCAAAGGCGGGCGAGTAGATGCCTGGCCAGGCACCAGGACAGCACTGCAACCTCCTCTGGCTTTGCCCCGTTGCCCTTGCCTGCTCCCCAACTTTTCTCCCTGCCTACTCCCATCGGGGCTTCCGCAGTTTCAAGGGCGCCCGGTGCTTTGCCATCGCCTGAGCATTTTCTTATTACAACAAACAAACAAAACCTAAACACACCCAATCTCGTCTCGGCGGTGGAGCAGACGCACTGTACACACACAGGCCCTCTCCCCAAGGCTGCACAAGCCAGCTAGTTGTCCCTGGGTGCGCCCCGAATTCGTCCTGGTTCCTGTGTGTTTAGTGCCAATGTGCTCCCTGGAGCTCAGAATTGAGGGGGGGGGGGAGGGAAGGAAGATCCCCTCCCCCCGGCCGAGTCCTCTCTGGTATCGGGGCGTCTCCACCAACCTCAATCCCTGGCCACTAAGTTCGGAAGGGCATCACCAAATCATTTCTGGCTACTAGAAAGAGAGGGCCTAAGGGATTGGGGCCCAACCTCTCAGGCCAACCCTTGAACAAGAAGAAGCTCGGGGAACAAAGGGGGCCCCGACATAGCTGAGCCTTAGCCCGCGCGCGCGCGCGCGCGGAACCGTCCGTGGAAAAGCAGCAGCCTGGGCCGAGGCAAGCCAACCTGGGCACGGGTGGAATATTGCAGCCCCGGAGCGACGGGGTTCCTGCAGGCTCCCAGCTCCCGTTCCCGCTCCCGGCCTCCGACAGCACCGGCGCCGCCACCGAACAGTTTTCTGGACCCAACGAGGGGGCCCAGGGCCATGGGAGCCGCAAAGGTCCTGGCTTCCAGACCTGCCTGGGGCGCCTGCGACTCCGGGCCTCTAGTGGGGAGACTCTCATTGCCTCTCAGCTGTATTTGTGATTTCCTTTCGTCCTTCGGAGCTCAGAAGAACAACTGCGGAGATACTACGCACTGCCACGCAATGATTCCATTCTCTCCCTCAGTTTACTCCTGGAGGTCTAAGCAAGACCCCAATAACTCAGCCGACGGATCCCCAGCCCCCAAGCAGCCTTGGTGGCTGCGAGGAGCCTGGGCCCACGCGCCTGGCTCACCCAGAACCCTCCGACTTGGGGCCCGGCTGGCTGGAGGAGAGGGACCCGTTGGTGAAGATTCTCCAAGCTGGAGATATAAGCAAATCGAGTAGCAAACTACTGACAGCCAAACCATCTTCACAAGAAAGAAAAATCGGCTCCGGTTCTAAAAGTGTGTGGGATTTTTGACCTTGTCTTGGAGAAACACGACACAAAAGCTATCTTTAATAGACGCCTGTCGTTGAAGAGCGGCAGGGACACTGACCCTCGTGCGTTCGCAAAAAACAGAGCCTTAATTGTGGCTGCTGTTGTGGGCAGGATTTATCTCTCCATTTGGGTAAATGGCCTCCTCCCCTCTCCGAAGGGAGAGCGATATCTGTATTTTCAAAATTCAGAGCTGCAGGCAGAACGGGCAGAATCTACCCCAACCTCGACACAAAAATAAGAAGGGTTGCAAAGAGCAGAAATAAAGTTGTAAATAAATTCCAAGTCACCACCTCCCCCTAATTCTCTGCATCCTTGCCGGGCGCGCGATCGGCAGCTGACGGCCTCACAATTGGTACATCCTAATGGAACTGCGAGGGAAATGCAATAATTTTGCCATAATGGGCTGTAACCTCAATTCGACCCCGGCCCTTGCAGCCCGGGGTCGGAAGCGGAGCGATGCACCCTGCCTCCAGCGGGTGGCGCTCGAGTCCGACTGAACGGCGGCGGCGGGTGGCGGGCACGCGCCCGGGGCGCGCGCGCCACCCCTCTCGCCTCCACCCAACTCCCCCATTAGTGCACGAGTTTACCTCTAGAGGTCATCAGGCAGGATTTACGACTGGACAACAAAAGCACGTGATTCGAAGTCGTACCCCATATTTGGGTGCCTACGTAGGAGGGAACCAAGTACATGTCCCAGTCATTTCCATAATTCATCATAAATTGTGCAAGGGTGCTATAGACGCACAAACGACCGCGAGCCACAAATCAAGCACACATATCAAAAAACAAATGAGCTCTTATTTTGTAAACTCATTTTGCGGTCGCTATCCAAATGGCCCGGACTACCAGTTGCATAATTATGGAGATCATAGTTCCGTGAGCGAGCAATTCAGGGACTCGGCGAGCATGCACTCCGGCAGGTACGGCTACGGCTACAATGGCATGGATCTCAGCGTCGGCCGCTCGGGCTCTGGCCACTTTGGCTCCGGGGAGCGCGCCCGCAGCTACGCGGCCGGCGCCAGCGCGGCGCCCGCCGAGCCCAGGTACAGCCAGCCGGCCACGTCCACGCACTCGCCTCCGCCCGACCCGCTGCCCTGCTCTGCCGTGGCCCCTTCGCCCGGCAGCGACAGCCATCACGGCGGGAAAAACTCCCTGGGCAACTCCAGCGGCGCCTCGGCCAACGCCAGCGGCACCCACATCAGCAGCAGAGAGGGGGTTGGCACGGCGTCCGGAGCCGAGGAGGACGCCCCCGCCAGCAGCGAGCAGGCGAGCGCGCAGAGCGAGCCGAGCCCGGCGCCGCCCGCGCAGCCCCAGATCTACCCCTGGATGCGCAAGCTGCACATAAGTCATGGTAAAGCCAGCCTTTTTCTAAATCCACGCGTGGTCGGGGGTGCGGCGCTCGGTCCCTCTCTGTCCTCTGCAGCCCTGTCTCCCCGGGTCTCTCCCAGCCCTGCGCAGCCTCTCCCTTGCCGTTCTTCCTGCCCTGCCTTCCCCCTTCCCTTTTCTCGTCTCCGCTGCACCCTGAGCTGCTCGAAAAACAGTTGAGGGGGGGTGGGGTAGGAGGGAAACGGGCTGCCGGGCCAGGCAAGTTGAGTCGATGTAAGGGGGAGAAAGGAAAGAATTCGTCTTGAACCCCAGCGCCTCGGAATGCGCTCCCGGGTCAGGCCAGCCAAGCAGGGCGCAGAGAGGTAGAGGATGGCAGTAGGGGCCGTGAATCGGGCTTGTCAGGGTGGATAATTTATGAGGAGAGCTACGCTGGGGAAACAGCGTTACTAATTAGAGCCCCCGAAAAAGGGGGCTTGGGGGGGAATAATCGGGGAAGAGAGCCGGCGGGATTCTGAAGTTTGGGGACAGGAGACAGAGAGAGAAAGAAAGAGAGATCGAGACAGAGAGGAGAAAAAGAAAGCTGGCGCCCCAAGCTTAAGGCTGGAACAGGAGGTTGGCGGTGGGGCTGGAACTTTAAGGGGAGAGCGACCTGGAGGCCACTTGAGCACCCAGAAAAGGGGTGTGCTTCGGTGGGTTTGTTGGCAGCCCTAGAGGGCTGTGTCCCCCGCTCCGGGCAACCGGGGCAGGGCCAAGGTGTGGGGGGGGGGACGCGAGAGAGTGAGGAAAAGCTAGGCAAGTCCTTGGGAACACGGGTTCCAACCTCAGCTGGGCCGATTGTTTCCAGAGTCCGAATTGTATTGTTTTCTCTCTAGAAAGGAAGAGGGAAGGAAATTCGGGAGGGGTGGGTGGGCTGAGAGGGAGGACTTGTTGAGCCTGTCTCCTGGGTTGCTGCTCAGGACCCTGGCATGTCCAGCTGGCGAACTTTGGGTGCCAGGGAGCTGAGGAGTTGGTGGCTAAACCAGTGACTTTTCTATGTTGCAGACAACATAGGCGGCCCAGAAGGCAAAAGGGCCCGGACGGCCTACACCCGCTACCAGACCCTAGAGCTGGAGAAGGAGTTCCACTTCAACCGCTACCTGACCCGCCGAAGAAGGATTGAAATAGCACATGCTCTTTGCCTCTCCGAGAGACAAATTAAAATCTGGTTCCAAAACCGGAGAATGAAGTGGAAAAAAGATAATAAGCTGAAAAGCATGAGCATGGCGGCGGCGGGAGGGGCCTTCCGCCCTTGAGTATTTGAGCGTTGAAAGTACTGAGCAATCTAAGCGGATCCCGCAATAGTGTCAGTACTAAGGTGACTTTCTGAAACTCCCTTGTGTTCCTTCTGTGAAGAAGCCCTGTTCTCGTTGCCCTAATTCATCTTTTAATCATGAGCCTGTTTATTGCCATTATAGCGCCTGTATAAGTAGATCTGCTTTCTGTTCATCTCTTTGTCCTGAATGGCTTTGTCTTGAAAAAAAAATAGATGTTTTAACTTATTTATATGAAGCAAGCTGTGTTACTTGAAGTAACTATAACAAAAAAAGAAAAGAGAAAAAAAACACAAAAAGTCCCCCTTCCAACCCTGTTTAGTGCCAATGTTGTGTGTTGCACTCAAGTTGTTTAACTGTGCATGTGCGTGGAAGTGTTCCTGTCTCAATAGCTCCAAGCTGTTAAAGATATTTTTATTCAAACTACCTATATTCCTTGTGTAATTAATGCTGTTGTAGAGGTGACTTGATGAGACACAACTTAACTTGTTCGACGTGTAGTGACTAGTGACTCTGTGACAAAAACTGTGACTCCAAGCGGTGTGTCCCTTCGTGCCTTTGTAGGACCCTTTGCACGAACTCTGGAAGTGGCTCTTATAAGCGCAGCTTCAGTGATGTATGTTTATGTGAACAAAGTTACAAATATTGTCCAAGTCTGGCTGTTTAAGCAAACTGTGATCAGCTTTTTTTTTTGGTATTTGTTTTTAAGGAAAAATACTGGAAACAAAAAAAATAAACTTTCTATTGTAAGTTCTCTTGGTCTGGTTTGTGCCAAATAGCAAGCGGCTCTTTCTGATTTTCTGTCTGGCTGTAAGGTTCTGGAAGTTGGTGAGTCTCAGGCCACCTGAGCAGACTGCCCTGGACATGGAGGCCTTAGATCAGCATCCTGGCTCTGACCCATCTGAAAGTTCAGAGCAGAAGGTGGAAAAGGCTGTGGGCTGTTTCAAAGTCTTGAGTCCACCCTGTCCTGAGGAGACCAAGTTATTTTTCTGGGTACAAAAAGTGAGAAAAAGAGAAAAGAAAGAAGAAAGGGGAATGGATTTGGTTAGCTGCCCTCAGGGCCTATACAGATCCTGCCTTTTTCCTAAAGGCTGCCCTAGGCCTTACCAGGCAATGGACCCCAAACCCTCTCTGCCCAACCCACCCCAGTGCCCCTTCCCCACTCCTCACCCTGAGCCCAGTTGGCTTCTTTTGCTACAATTAATTTGCTACAAATGGAAGGTACTTACCCCATCCTAGCTCGATTGGAAAACTCCTCAGACCAGCTAAAGCGCAACTAGAGATTTGCACATTTACCGACTGCTTACATTGATGCCGGCTTTCCTTTTAAAAGTTATAAAACAGTAAACTTTATAAGCCCCAGTTCCGGCTATATGACATTTGGGTGCCAAATGAATAGGGTTTTGTCTATGAATTAGATCGTAAAATCATCCATAGCACAGACAGATCGGCTCACTGGCTATAAAATGTCACGTGGGGCCATTAAAGTAAGTTTTATGGTTTTGGGGAGTTGACATCCAACATTATATACCACATAACATATAATCTCACTGACGCTGGACTCCATTTGACTCTTTTGCAGGCTATGTGTGCCGCCTGGTCATTCAAATTGTCAATTTTAGGTTCAGAAGTGACCAAACCACAAGTTTCTCAAAACTCTCTGAAAAATGGCTCCCTTCGAGTTAAGGTAAGCTCGCCTCCTGAGCGCTTTCAAGTTTATTTGTACTCTGGAAACTTTCTTGCTTGCTCCGTTCTTGCTCTTTGTTTTTAATCTACCAGTTTCGATAACTCTGAGGTTGCCTCTGAACAGAAAAAGGGAGAGCCAAGTTTTTGGCTGTGCCCAGATTTAGCAGCGCCAGGGGCCAGTTTTGCGAAGGCTGTGCTGCGGTGCTCATCGCCTGGGCCGCGCAGCGACCCCAGGCCTAACTTTAATTACTACACAACCGCGAATGTTAATGACTTCCGCTGCTCCCGCCGGCGTGCAAAAAGATGATTTTGTGTGTGTGTGTGTGTGTTCCTGTTCGAGTGGGCCTGTGTGTGGACATTTGGTAGTCCTTTAGCCCAATTCTGGGCCTGGCTAGGTCCCAACTCTTTGGGGGTCTCAGAGCCCCTTGGGTGGGGGCTGGGAGACTGTGGGGCGCCGGGCGTGGGGCGCCAGGGATTAGGCTGTGTTCAGGAGTTTGAAAGAAAGGCCGGGCAGGCCGAGGCGGACTCTAGGGGGATTCCTCCTGGGGCTGTGGCAATATGTCTTCTCTGGCCAGGGTCATTTGGCAGGACTGTATTGAGGCAGCGGCCTTCGGGGATGGGTTTCAGAAGGGTGGCAAAGGCCGGTGAGGCGCAGGCTGGACCCCTAGATTGGGAGAAGCACAGCCTTCTAGCACCCACTTAGAAGCTGAGGACCTCTGCTTTCCATCTTTGAGAAATGAGCACAGTACTTCCCTCCCTCTCACCCAGGTCCAGGCCCTGAACCTTGTTTGACTGCATACTCTTTTTATTTCACTGGGATCCTTCTCACCAGCCTGTTAGTCTAAAGCAATAAACTTTATGGCCGGATTTAACTTTAGTCTTTGAATCCTCAAGCTAATTGAAAGGGATTGAAGCACTTTCTTTTCTTCCGCCGTGCCTTTCTTGTGCCTCTCCTCTTTCCTTTTCCTTTTCCTTTGTAGAATCAAAACATCTATTGCATAGGACCCTCAAAAGGCAACTTAAGTGTCCCCCTAGATAACAGTAAAGATTAGAGAAATTCACTCCCCCCCCCAACAGACAGACAAATTCTCTCTTCCAAACTGTGCCCTAAAGTTTGGAGGGGAAATCGAGGTGTCTTCAATGCCCAACTTAAAAGTCCCTACAGCTATTAGGTTGTTTTTCCTGACACATCATGAAGGGTAGTTTAGGAAAGAAATTGGTAGTTTGTCAGTGGGAGATTTCCGCCTCTCTTTTGTTACTTGTTCTTTCTGTTTGATCCCAGGAAATTTACATAATCTATGATTTAAAAAATCAGTCTCCAAAATTGCACCAGTGGGCAAAGTAAGGTGAAATAAATGTTTCCTGGATACAATTCCATGTTAGTCCCAGTCACCCTTTCTATCTAGCCTTAGAACCCTAACATTTTTCAATGGTAAACCAAGCCAAGTAACTGGGAACATTATGGACTGTCCTGGGTGGTTTTTTTTTTTTTTCCTGGGTGAGTACCCACAAGAGACATAGCTGATTTTCCCCAAACCCATCTAAGGAGTTAAACCAAATTCTCCCACTGCATACAGAAAAGAAACAAAAACACTGAGTCTGTTTTACTCTTGGGAGCTGGAGAGTTTTTCAGAAAGTGCTAGTTTGAACAGATACTTTTCAAGTGATTAAGGCAAAAAATACAGATTTGAAATTTTGACAAACTTTATTGTGTTGAGATCCACACCTTTGTAAGTCCAACAGATGTCCCCAAAGCCAGAGGTTCTAAAAAAAAAAAAGGAAAAAGAAAAACCTTAAAAGACTTTTTAAAAAAGAAACTCAGACCTCTTTCTTAAGCCCTGCCTTTCAAGAATAGTAGGAAGCTGAAAAAAAGAAGTTATCTTGTGTGAAATGAATACTGATGTTTTAGCAGGTATCTCAAGATGTTTCTGTATCTTAGTATCAGAATTAAAACTCTACATGAGTAGGCATGGGTTCTCATTATTTTATGCATCTGTGAATATTCTGCCTTCTTTGTTTTGATGCTCTGACTTTGGGGGTTTCTTACTGGAAAGTATTGGATTGTAGTTCTACTTTAGTTACTCATTTGGTGATCTTCTTTGAATGAGTTTCTTGGTGAGTGAAATTAGAAGCAAGGAAAAGAGAGTCAAAGATGCTGGCAGGTTCATCTGAGCACCTTGAATAGAGAAAATATCCACACCACTTCAGTGGCCACACCCTGGCATGATAGAGAATGGAAGGGGAGGCTGTAGCTAGCATCATACAATACAGAGTCTTTCCTATGTATTACGCATATATAACATATATAGGCATTGTGTACTGGTATCTTGCTTGATGCTATTTTAATCTCAAAATATAAAACTTTAAAGGAGTAGGTCAACCTACATGAAATTGAATAACTTGTGAGAAACAGTTTCAGTCAGAACTATGTGCTCTCTAGTGGAAAGTTTTTTTTTCCCCTCATTTTCATAGAAAGCAAATGGAAGAAGGTGGCTAGTTTTCTGCTTACTGTGTAGATAAGTTATATTTTTTTTCTTGTGCATTCTTTGGGTTGTTTTGTTTTGCAGAGGAACTTATTTTGAGGGGAAAACTGCCACGAAGGGCTCTATGGGGACACCCAGTCTCAGCCGGTGGCAGACATGTGTGTATCTGTGCTCCTCATTTTGTAAAAGATGTTGGTAGAAATGTACCAGGGCTGGTTTGTTTCTACAAGACAAAGAGACAATATTTCCTGAACTATAAATATGATAGGAAGCTTGTGGTTGCATTTATTGAGGAATTTGTTAGGATTTCCAAGGTCTAATTTTACAAGATTATGCCCAAATTCCTTCCGTCCTGTGCATTCCCATTTTCTCCTGCTTCATTGTTGACAGCTCTGGGCAAGACAAAATCTACCAGAATCTCAACAATCTATTGAGATTCAGAGTATTATCTCCAAACAATTACATCCTAAAAGATGATCTATTAAAAAAAATGACTCTTTTGCCTTGAAAGATGTCCTTAGCATCTACCTACCCTACCTTGACTGGGAGTTTATCCCTGGCTTGCCCAAGTGTGGAGGGAGTAGAGCATGTGCACTCCATTCCTTTGGCTTCTAAAGAGAAATTCCCTCCTAGACAATGACAAAACTATAAATGGGGTCCCCAGGCAAGACTATGGGGGCCAGTCTAGGCACCTAGCCACATAGTAGAATGGACCCACAGTCCCACTATTTTAAGCTCCAGAACTGAAAGACTGGCCCAGATTTGTTTTGTTTGGTGTCCTCCCACACACACACATATTTTACACAAAGAAAGGGTTCTCCTATAGATCCCTTTCCCACAAACTGGTCTTTTCAATAATAATATTTGTTATGAAGGTTATTAGGTAATTATTGCGATTTTGTGAAGCAGCCCTTGCTGGAGGTGAAGTCTGTCATCGCCTAATAAATGATGCCCACGCAGTTCACTGCCGGGTTAAGTAAATGCAGAGAAGATAAATCTGCACACCCTAGGAATCGCCAGCAGAGCACGCTTTAGTACAAGTTCACAGTCAACTCGCCTGCCTGGGCCAGTTCTCCCAACAATTAGGGCTGTGTCTTTATATTTAAATAAAGGGGGGAAAATCCTCACCTCCATTGTTGGATCTCCCTCCTCCTGCCTTGCCCCAACCTTCTTTCACTTTTTGCAATATTCCTCTGCAAAATCTTCTACTCCAAATTTTCCTCATTAGTGGCATCATGACTGATTGCAAGTTAATCTAGTTCCTTACCTAAAAGCTGACCAAAAGAAGTAAAGACAGGAAATATAGTCACAAACACACAATAACATGCAGTCCATCCTTATTCCAAAAGGCAGTGGCAGAAACAGGGTATCTTGAGATCCTAGGGGGCCTCTTCCCCCTGAAAGAAAAGGCCCAGCTTTGTGTATCTTTGTGGTTAGTGTGTTACAACTGCAGGTCAAAAAGTTGAGGGTCAAAAGTTTACATTGTGCAGCACTCTTAGTCATCTGCCCAGACAGAGTTTGATGTCAATGTTAGAGCTGCGATCTTGACTATCAGCACAAAAGATAAAATGGCTCAAACTGACGCGTGTATCACGGTATGGACTCCAGGTGAACCCTAGTGGTTGAATGACCTCAATTACGGAGGAAAGGATAGAAAATTCCTCTTTTCAAGAGTAATACATGCTGTATTTCATGTTGAATTATCACTCTCATTCTGAAGGAATAGCAGCAGGTAAATAAGCATAGATTATAGACAACACCAACACCTTAGAGGTTGGAGAACCAGAAGTGGTTTGTGGATTTGTCACAAAGGAAAAACACCCAAACTCATCAGCGATCTTTAAGAAATCATGCAAGTTCCCAATGTCCCATTATAATCTCAAAGGCAAGAGAACAGCACAGGAAACCTCCTTTGAAACTTCTTGAAAGGATGGTTTTGATGGGCCAGGGTATTGGATTTTTTCCCCTTAATACATATAATGGCCCCTTAAAGTGTATGAGAATAAGGATGAACACAGGCACAACTTACAAAATATACCCTATGCACTTTTCAAAGAGGGGGGTGGTGGTAATCACTTCAGGTTGCTGAATGCAAAGAGCTAGGAAGGAAATGGAACACCCCTCCTAAACCAGTATCAGTGAGAAAATGCTTATTTTGGCACTAGGAAAACATTTGTGTTATTGGCAATTTTTCATTATATTTATTGTTAAAATACAAAGTGAGTATAAGAAATGTTACAATCTGCAAGTCAATGTTGCAAGAGGGAGCCCACAAATGTTAGTCCAGTTTTAAAGCCTGTCAGTACAGCTGCTGTTGTCCAGAAAATACTTTAATACATGTGGAATGGGAGGAGGGTGTCAGGAAAGGTGACAGGAAAACAAGCTATAGAGGAAAGGTGGGAGAGGAGAAAAGGAGCACTGTATGAAAGAAGCAGACTGGAACCAAGCCTCATGTGTGACTTGAAACCAAAAAGCTAACCAATATTTTACTTTTCTACTTCTGTATTAGCTTCAAATGTTGATTCCTTGAGACTCTATTTTCTATGCATCGCCTTTGAAGTGATCAATGCAGGAAAACAAAGAACAGAATGCTAAAGTGTTTTTCCTGTTTTTTTCCTCATTAATTTTGGAGATAGTTCAATTAGTCCGAAAGTAGACTCTTGCAGGGCTATTCAATATCATCTCAATATATTAGATTGGTTGTATTTAACAGTGCCAGGTAAAGTGTTCAATGGTAACATAAATATTTCCTAAACACTGCCCTCCTGGAAGTAATCAGGGTGCTTCTACTGTGCAATGTGCAGTTTTACTCTGGCCAAGAGCTTGGAGCCAAATGGGGTTTTGCCAGATGCAATAGAAGAAAGGAAACAACTGTGGTGATTACTGTTATAGCAGTGAACACTTCACCACATCTGGGCTGCTTAACGGAAGAAAAGGAAGCCCCTGTCTTACTCACAGAGACAATCATATGCCTTTTTCAGAGAACCTTTTCACTGTATTTTTGTTGCTGTTGTTGTTGTTATTAAAACTATGTAACACATCCTAGAAACATTCTAGCTTCAATGTTCATAGATACATTTTAGCTAGACTTTATAAAGTGAAAGCAAAAAGGTTCTTGTGGAAATGGTTATTTTCACAGTACTTACTTCATTTTCTTTAGGCCTTTCACATCATCCTAGTAAAATTCATGTATATTCCTAATATGAATTTCAGTCAGTGTGCCTGGATTGTGTTTGTTACTTTAAACTATGACGAGGAATATTACCCCCAAACAAGTTAATTGGTAAAAGTGTTGCTTCTCTATAATCACATGTGTAGGGTAGATGGGGTGGGGGGACGACCCTCAACAGCCACAATCAGGCACTTAAAAATTCTGTCATTCCCCAGTTTGCCAGGCTCTTTTCAGATAGAACAGTCTGGGGGATTCTTGCTCTAAAGAACAAAGGACAAATACAGTCAATACATTCCATAACGTTTACATTTCCTTTGCTTTTTCCCCTTGGTTTTCCTGAGAAGGAATGACCTGGGCAAAGCACCCTGCTCTCTAAAAGACACTGTATAGACCTTTTAGAAGCGCAAAGTCCAAGGCCGAGGTGAACTTCAGGTCAGCACGTCTAACAAATATGAAAATGTCGGCTGGTGAAGGGCGCGCCTTGTGATTTAACAAAGACTGTCAATGTGTAAGATTAATAAGAAACAAAATGCACACGGTGTCACTGTTCGGTCACTTTGAAACTAGGGACAGGGTTGCATTCAAGAAGGAAGGCTGTTCCAAATATATTCAAAATGATTCAAATCAGATTCCAACCATGCTGCAAACACTGCTGCCTTCCAGCCCTCTCACCCTCAGACTCCCTTTGCTCTTCTTCTCCATCTGGGATGCGAGGAGATGATGAAAAGTTATTTCACTTAATGGGATTTTAAGAACGCTTTTGTTGGGGATATATGTTATCCCTGCACGTGGAAACGAGCAAATGTGCTTACCAGTTTCCTAAGGAAAGGATAACGCTTTCACCCCAATTGGGACTGGAGCCAGTTGGTGTGCGAAGATTAGCTTGCTCCCTCTGCTTGATTTCAGGGCATCCCATCTTTTCTCAGGCGAGATACTGCTGGTAAACTTCTGTTTCTTTTTTGTTTTTAATTTGGGTTAATTTCTCCCTAGTTTTCCTTTGGTGTCTTGGATCTTACCTAAAAGCAAGAAATTTTTTTTAAATGTTTCCTCCCCATAAAGATCATTTGATTCTATGGAATTATGCTATGGCTTGCAAAGGGAGATTGTGGAAGGTTCAGAAAAGGTACTGGGATTGTTTATTACAGCCATAAATCTTGCAGTAAAATGTCAAAATGTCGGTGTGTGAGATAACACTTGGTGGTCCTGGCTCCATTTGTGTTTATGATAGAACCGCAAAGACAAGTTACAGGCCTTGGGGGGATTCTGTGTAAGCCCATCTTCCTAAAGTAATAGAACCACACAGGCATGGTGAACCCATTTAACTTAACCATATACAAAACAGTGCCTGTCTCTCCTTAATACTTAGAAGTAGATACTCCATGGAAGGTTCTGAGGCTAAACAACATGAGTTTTGTGTTTTAATGTCTGCAAATAATATTAAACAGACATAGTTAGACCCTAGTACTCAAGGTTGATGACATGAGGAAGAGGGCAAGATTTTGTTGTCATGTTTCTCTTCCCCCTGAAGCAGAGAGCCCAGATTTGTAACCTATACTATATACATTATACACATAATATATGTGTTTTCTTGCTGGGGAGAGATACTGGTTTAGGCAGCTATAACAGAGGCTAGTTTTTTTTTCCCCCTAGGCTTGAAAAGATGTCTAAAGATTATAATCAGTGTTGATTTCTGTCCACGGTTGGTTCAGATTTCATTAAAAACAAAAAGAAAATTCAGGGTGCCTCCAGTCAATGGACAGCACTTTTCACACACATATACCCAATGTGGAAAACCTCTTGTACCACTTCAGGACATTTTAGTTGGATAGCTAACATGATTTCGTTTTTAACCTCTTTCCCTAAGTTAGTTTAAAGATTAGTCCCATATAATAGGCTTTATATGGCTAAGCATTAAATGACTATCCATCAAATGGATATATTCCAGCATTTAGTAACTCATATGAGTAACTGATATAAATGAAGGTAGAATTGACACTCTTTTTGAAGTGTCTCCAGGCTTAGGCTTTAACTTTCCTTGTCTTTGTTCCAGACTCAGTTGTGAGAAAGCTGTTTATACTGCTGTAAGGCGCAAATGAAATATTCTTGCTTTGCATGCCAACATGAAAGTTGTTTTCAGAATCGTAGCCACGTTAGTTTTTTCAGTGATTTAAGCTAAACTGAAAGGGCTCTAGGTGTGTCAATTACTCAGAAAAGAGAAAGTACCCAGTATGAATAAGGCATCAGTGTTTACTTCAACATTAGGTGGAATTAATAAGTAATTTATTTGTTAATAATGGTGTAATTAGTTTACCCATCAAGTTTCAATTACCAGATGTAGGCAACAGTCCCCTCTCCCTCCTTTCCGGAGATTTTGATATCGTTAATATGCTAATTTTCAGGAACTCAGAAATTATAGACTGTTGTGTAAATATAGCTCTAGTCTCAGATACAGCTCAGGAAAGGGGAGCATCCATAAGCGAAAACAAAATTCTTAACTGGAAAAGACCCGTTGATGTTCAGAGCCGGCAGGGGTTGATTCTTCCATCTTTAGCTTGTTTTTGTTTGGTGGTTGTTCTGAAATAGGAACTTATTGATTTGTGGTGGCATTGCTTCTGTCCACTCCCACCCTCGAACCACCCTCTTTCCCAGTAGCACCTAGCAGGAATACTTAGTTCACTTGTCCCTCGATACCTCTGGTGTTAGAAAGTGCCAGGTTTTTCTGTTTTTGTTTTTTAAGAAAAAAATCGAGCAGATTATGTTTCAAAACAAGCGGTGTGGGGAGAGGGGAAGCAAGTGTCCATCCAGTTATCCTGGAATGTCCTCACAGCACCACCTTGAGTAGATTACTCTCAGCCGTCCAGCGCCCTTCCTTGGCGTTCAGGTTTCTCTAAGCAGGGGCCGGTTGACTCCAGCAGCGCCGCGGACGAGTGAGCTGGGTGTAGGCAAGGGATCGGAGCGTGAGAGCACAGGTCTGTTTTATTCCAGGGTCAGGGTAAAAACCAGGGTATCCCCTGGTCCCCACGCCTTTCGCTCCTTCAGTGGTCCCCGAACCCTGGAGGCCGAGAGGCCCGACTGGGGCTGGGGGTCAGTGCCGAGCCATGGCCAACTGCCCACAGGCCTGGGCCAGAAGAAGGGCGCGCACGGGACTCCAGAAAACCTACAGCGTCGTGACGGGCCCCCGAATTCCCAGCGAGAATCCGAGTTGGGGTGGGGAGGTTGGGGGCGTAGGACCCAAGGCCCTGCTCACTCCCCGCGGACAGGGCCCGACAGTGGCATCCATCAACCAGCCGCGCGTTTCCTGATCCGGGTCCGCGCGCGCGGAGCGCCCATTGGTGGGACGGCTGCACGTGGGGCGCGGGGCGGAGCGCGCGGGGCTGGAACGGAACGAGCGCGCGCACGGGCGGGGGTGGAGCGGCGCGAACTTTGGTGGCGGCGTCGGCGGGAGGGGGAAGGGTGGACACTTGACAGCGGGGGGAGGGGAAGGGCGCCGAGGAAAGGGGGGGGATGGGGAGCGAGGCGAGAGGGGGAGGGGCCTCGGCAAGCCCAGAAAAACGACAACGCGAGAAAAATTAGTATTTTTGCACTTCACAAATTAATGACCATGAGCTCGTTTTTGATAAACTCCAACTACATCGAGCCCAAGTTCCCTCCCTTCGAGGAGTACGCGCAGCAC
>NW_012267292.1:7278978-7324183 GCF_000151885.1 Dipodomys ordii
CCGCACCCACACGGCGCTGCGAGGCGGCCCCCGCCACTCCCGGCGTCCCGACAGGGGGCGGCGCCCCCGCGTGCCCGCTGGTCCTGGCGGACAAGAGCCCGCCTGGCCTGAAGGGCAAGGAGCCCGTGGTGTACCCCTGGATGAAGAAGATCCATGTCAGCGCCGGTACGTGGCGCCGCTGGGGAGGCGCGGGAGGGTGGGCTGGGGCCTGGCCCGAGTTCGAGGGTCGGGGCGGGGGGTCAGGAGGGAGAGGCCTGGGGGGGGGAAAGGAGGCCCCGGGAGGGGAGCCCCCATCTGGCCGGGACTGCTGTGGGACGTGGGTGTGTGCGCGTCAGCTAGCAGCCTAATCCCAACGTGAGAACCCTTTTGTACCCAGGGTCCCTTTATCGGGAGATTTACGAGACGCCAAACTGTTAGGGCAGTAATTATAGCCCCCATAAATTTAATTGCCCTGGCAGAGGCTTCGGGCCATGTGTCTTTGAAGCTTTTCTTCAGCCCCAGTGCCCAGCACCATTCTTTATGGCTCTCGGGTGTTTCCCGTTGTCAATAGCCTGTGAAACATTTTCTTTGCCGTTTTATGTATCTTGCGTGAACTTGGTGTCAGGTTATTATATAATGATGATCTCCAATTGCTCTTCCCCACCCTGTCCTCTTTCCTCCTCCTTTTTCCTCTCTCTCTCACTCCTTCCCTCATGGCCTTTTCCTTCGGGGGTTCTGGGCATCCAGTGAACCCCAGTTATAACGGAGGAGAGCCCAAGCGCTCTCGAACCGCCTACACCCGACAGCAGGTCTTGGAGCTGGAGAAGGAATTCCACTTTAACCGCTACCTGACCCGGCGCCGCCGCATCGAGATCGCCCACACACTCTGCTTGTCCGAGCGCCAGGTCAAGATTTGGTTTCAGAACCGGAGGATGAAGTGGAAGAAAGATCACAAACTGCCCAACACCAAGATGCGATCCTCCAATCCAGCCTCGGCCTCTGCTGGCCCGCTAGGGAAAGCACAAACTCAGAGCCCTCACCCTCATCTCCACCCCCTCCCTGGAGCCTCCACACCTATTCCCTCCTCCATATAATCTTTTAGAGATCCAGATCAGTTTCTACCCTTACCTGCTCTTCTCCCTTCTTTTCCCCATTCACCTGATCCCATCTGGATCTCACAGACACCAAACCAAAACCCAATTTGGTGAAAATGATAACCAAAAAAAAAAAAAAAAAACATCATCCCCAGTAAGAGTGTGTGCTGCTTACCACCCAAGCAAGGACCGTTGTCCAGGAAGCTGTTAGGTGGAACAATCTGGGAGCCTGACCAGGCTGCTAGGTTTAAATACTTGAGAAGAACCAGTTGCCATGAAATACTTTTGAGATGTCTGAAGTCAGCTGGACAGCGCAGCATGCTGACTGGGGACATATATATGTGTAGATGTTGCAAGCAAAAGGAAAGAGACCCTTACCCATGTTCCTTACCTCCCCAACTTACATTAAGACAGCTCATACCAGCTTATATTGAACTGAATAAATGAGTAGATATGGTGGACCTCAAAAGATTATTTAATTCTCAAAATGTGTAGTCCTTGATGGTAGATGTGACATGTTAGTTTCCCTTCCTTGCATTTATTTAAGATATTGTTATAGAGATATTGTTCTTATTCTGGGGCACAATCTCGGGGAGAGGGGGATGCATTTAGACCCATGTGTGACTGTACAAAGTGTGATATGGCTGTATAAAAGCCATGCGACAAGAATAAACTTCATTAAAAAAACATTAAAAATTGAAGAGACAGATTTGTGTGTTTCCTAAGCTTTTCATTTAAAAAAACAACACAAAAATCCTCTGGATTGAAATGTTTGACCTTGCATATAGAAAGAATTGTAGATGGCGTTCAGTTGTGTTCACATGGATTCTGACTGCTCTTATAATTCGTGTGTGTGTGTGTGTGTGTGTGTATGTGTTCAACTTGAACTGAACTCTTGTCAAGCTTGACTGCTATGGAAATGTTCCAAAGAGCAGGAAGGCTCTTCAGCCCTGAGAGGGCTCCTCTTCTTCCCAAACTTGGCTGGGCTTTCAGGCTTCTAGTCTCTGTAAGGCAGAGAAACGTGTCTTTCCCTGCAATGAAAGGTGAAACCATGCAGAGCGATGGGCCCAGGAGTTTCTGCAGCTGTTCTGCACACTGAACTCTGAACATACTTGGAAAGGAGTATTCCCTTAGGTATTTGTTGCACCTTCTCACTTAAGTGTGGCCTGTTTCCCTGGAGATTAAAAAACAAAAGTTGTGCAAAGGGTTAAGACTGCTTTTTGTTTTCTTGGCTGATCTTTAGGCACTCTTTACTAAGTACAGCTTGGGATTTTTTTTGTTTGCTTGTTTCTTTGAGGGGAAAAAGAGTTTCAAAGTAAAGTGAATTTTCTCAGTATACCCTCCAAACTAACTTCAGAAGAAATAAAATGTGCAAAAACACCCCAAAATATACCCCAAGGAAAGGAGACCTGGAAGAGTTCACTGCTGGAAGAAAGCCAAATTGAACAAGGGTCACTTTCCTCAAATGCTTTGGGATCTTTCTATTCTCAGAGATAAAAACTCCAAAGACTAAAAATTAAAATTCCCTTTCCAATCTCCATAATCCAGGTATTTGCATGCTGATTTAAACTGGATGTTCAGGCAGGGAGTGCCCTGCAATGTGATCCACAAAAACAATGCACCCTAGCCAGATGCACAAGTGGCAGAATATTAGTACTGTCCCTTGGCCTTGAAAACGTTCAGCCTCCCTCTGTACACTATTTTTATAATTAAAAACATATATATATATATATATATAAGAAAAGGTGCAGCTTTTAGGTCATGTAGCCATTGTAACAGAAGGAAGGGACTTTTCACCTACTTCTGCAATATCAGAAAAATTTGAATAGCCCTTTTTAAAATCATTGACAAATGCTTCGCTGATGGTAGTATCCTTTTCACTCCTCTGACACTGTGTGTGTGTGACACAGGAAGGGTGATCATTCTGTACCTACAAACAAACCACAGTAAGAAGTGGTAGGTACCAATCTCTAAAGGACCCAGAGAATTCAGGGACAAATGTATACAGGCACATTTTCCCAAGTCAGGAAAAACCTGGCATACAGTGAATTTTATAAGGTGTGAAAGGGTGCCAGGCATTTCTGGAGGCAATGCAACTGCTGCTTAAACTTATTAACCCTCCCCCTACTACATGCACTTGTAAAACGAAATTAAATCACGCTGAAAATAGCAATTTTCCCAGGAATCATTAATCACCTCATACAATAAATACTTCTTTGTAATTCAACAGCAATTCTGAAAGGCATTCTCTGGGAAAAGTCTGTGGAGGAGAGAGGGATCTTCTTGCAAATCATGCGGTCTCAGGCAAAGACTCAGCATCTTGACTATCTGCTCAAAAATAAAATACCTACACTCTCAATGGAGATTGATTGTCAAGCTGCAAAATCTCAAATGGCAGATTACCACCCTTTAAGGTAAATTTCTTATATTTCTCCTTTGTGGGGAGGGGAGGATGTGGGACATTCATTAGCTCCATGCTGGAGACAGGGGTAGGGAGGTAAAGAGGATGTCTTTCACTTGTCTGGCCAGAAAAGGAAGAGAGAGGGTTGAGATCATTCTTTCTTGACATTTCAGGACAAAATAGTATTTTTTGTATCAATTATTAGGTTATTGAAAAACCCTCAAAATGCTCAGATAATTATGTCATTTCTTCACAGTGGGTTTTTGTCTGTTTCAGATTTGGCCTTTAAGGAAGCTTTCTCTAACAGCTTAGAAAAATCTCACTTTGTGCTCCAAAATTGTGCATTGTCTGCCCTTTGCTAGGGCAACCATAAGAGTTCACTGAAAGGACAAATTTTCTATCTCATTAATTGTTTTTCTTTTTTAAGCAAACGCTACTAGCCCCTCAAACCCTTGACCTTTAAAGACAGTATTTTGTGTAAGCACCATAATTCTACTAAAGTGACCCTTATACATACGCTCCCGTTCCCTCCCTCTTCCTCCTCCCTCCCTTCAATACACACTCATCCTCCTTTAGTCACAGAGCCAAGCTGTGCATGACTCCGGAGATAAAAGTTTTGTCAACATCTGAAATCAACTTAAATCGGATAGGAGACACTTTAATGGTCACAGTTTGAATTAAGTACTTAACACTCTCCCCCTTGAAGAAAAATGGCACTTTGCAGGCTTTCTTTCCTAGTTTTGCTGAAATCTACGATATACCCGGTGTTTTATTACAGCAGGAATTCAACTGTGACAGGCATAGTAGAGTACTTAATACCCAGGATGGAGCTCTGGGGAAGATTACCTAGATATATTAGGATAGGCCCTCTGCACAGAGTCTCTGCCTTATACTCAGCTTTTCCAGAGCACCCCACGTCCTTCACTCTTACTCTGCTCCCTATGGGGTGTGTGTTACCATCTTCTCTTGGGTCCCCCTGTTCCCCTGAGCTTCCTGAACTCCACTGCTCTTCTCATAGCTGCTTTCCTTCTAATGGTGCCAACATAGAAACACAACAATAGCCCTTTTGAATGAATGAAATGGAAAATAAATGCAGCAAACAAAACCTAGGGACTCCTATCAAAATGAGTGGCTTCTGTGCAGACAATAAGCCATCCTTGATACTTCCTTGGTCTCTGCATTCCAGGGCACGGTCCTGAAGTGAAGAACTCAGGCTCACTTTTCATATGTGCTACTCCTGGTGCTCCTCTATATTATTACCAAAAAGGGGTTCAAGAATACTGTTTGGCACCCCTGAGAGTTATGAGCTGGAAACAATAGGAAGAGGAAGAAGTGATACCTGTTCTGTCTCCTAGATAGTATTAGTGAAGTGGCTCGGGCTATCATGGATCTTTTAGTCTGCAGTTTCTGGCTTGGGAATCTAACATTTCTTTTGAAGGCTCTAAACTCATGAAGAGCTGCCTGCTCAACCCCTCTCCCCTGCTACCACTACCAGCTCCATTCTCTCTAGAATCAATTTCTGGAGCTGAAAGACAGTCCTAGATTGAAAGATTATTCAAGGAGAAAGAGACATGGAGGACATTTTGGTTTAGTTTTCCCAGCCAACAGATAAGAAAACTGAAGCAGCTAAATGGCTCTCCCCCAAAATGTTCCTTGGGCTAGTTGGCTTGTAGGTTGGGTAGAGCATTTCATTTGATTTCACCCTTTACCTTTGGGGTAAACATGTGGGCATCTACTTTCTGCAGAAGATACTCTTTAGAAATAGAAACAGACATCTAAGCTTGTACTTGATGTGCTGGGCCACAGGTGTGTGTAGCCTGGAAGAAGGGTGGGTTTTACCTGTTAATTGTCAATGCTGCCCTGGGAGATTAGGTAACCTGAACTACTCTAATCTTGGCATTCAGACAGGTGGGCCAACCACTGTGCTCAGGAAGGGATAGAAACCTGGATGCTTCAGAGATGCCTCTCCACTGTCCACAGTGCTGATAGCCCAGAATGACTAATCCTGTTGTGCTGGTCCCGGTATTTCCATGGTGGATACTTGTCCCATCAGGTCAAGGGTGAATAGGTTCTCTAGGCCTGGGGAACAAAAAACTCAAACAAGGACCCTGGTTGCTTCTGATAAACGGTGTAATGCCTGTTCAGGGGAGATATTGAAATTGTGATCTTCGAGGTCACATGACTCATTAAATAATTAATGCAGATTGTCAGGAACGGATGGAGTCAGCAGGGCCTCACTAGGAATGAATCTCTCAGAAGTGAGACTCCAACTTCCTATTTGATTTTTAAACACGCACACCATCAGGCTTTTAACTTCTTCCGGAAGGCAGAAAAGAGCCCTTTGGCTGGGAGAACCAAGCTGGCTGGCCCGTGCTGGGTCCTGGGGCTCTTCCCGCAGGGTTTCTGGGTGTCCGGGGAGCACGCACACGCTGCACCGGGGGAAACGTGAGTTCGGGCTTGGGCTTTTTTGTGGTCACATCCTGGCTTTGGTGATGAAGTGGGAAGGATGCACAGACAATTGGTAATGTTCTGATTCACGCTGGGGAAGGCTGCAGAGATACCACAGGACGGGCGCGCGGCTTTGTTCATTTTTCCCGGCGTTCATAAATCACCCAAGATGGGAGAGCGAGAAAGCCGCGGACGCCAGAAAACGCGAAGAGAGGCCACAGCAGCAGCCGCGGCCATTGCAGCGCGAGAGACCTGGGCACCAACTCTCTGTGACTCATTAGTCTGAAGGATTTATGGGAAACAGCAGCCGTGAATACTAGACTTGGGGATAAGGAAATAGCAGCAATAATAATAACCATAATAATTACAGTACTCCTAAGCTTCCAATGGGGTGATGGTGGTAGTGGATGGTAGCAAAGCAAATCTTTCCGGGGAGAAATTGAGTAGCAAAGTGCAAGATGACTATGCCCCACCCTTCTTAGAGTCTGGCCAAGAGACCCAAGGCCAAGGGGCACTCCCCTAGAGGATATAAGAGGATTAGTTTGAATAGGGGCCCAGTGTGTTTCTGAGTTCCAAAGGCTGGGTGGAGGGTAAAGGCTATGGGTCTGTTGTGGAAGAAGATAACTGCCGGTTTGTTGCCACTTGTTCAGCATGCTAGGAGGCTCCCAAGCCAGGAGTTAGGGGACTCAGAAATGCGGTAGGACTTCCCTGAGTGATGGGCAGGATTATATGGGCTCAGGACAGACAGCAGGTTGGGGGTTACCTAGGTCTGGGTGTGGGAAGAATGGGTTCAAGGTTGGGAGTGTAGCAGGAAAGGGCACCTTTCTTGTACAGTCAGAGCACAACCAAGCTAGGGCCCAGTGCTCACTGGGGAAAGATTCTCAGATCCTTCAGAAGCATGTCCTGCCCCCAGAAAGCTGACTGGGGACCCCATGATGATTTATTGGTTTGAGGGTAAGTGCAGATGGCAAATATTGTGAGGTATGAGATTGCAGAAGAATTGGGATGGGGTGTGGGTTTATGGCCACTGCAGCAAGGCAGGGCAGAAGGAGGCCTTCTGATGAGTGTTGTCCAGGAACCTGACTCTGCCCAGTTTCCAGCAGCAGTAGTTGAGCCTGTTGGGGGGACCAGGCATTGCGCTAGTCCTGCTGGTCCACCTGAAGTGACTTGCTTAGTGTTTGAATGAACCAAAGTACAAAACCTCCCAAGACTGCTCCGTTCTGTGGACTGAACCCGGGTCTGATTTCGCGCCAACAGAAATGAAGCTATTAGTGAGGTTTCCCGTGATTGAATGCTTCCAGACAAGGCTTCCCTTTGTTAGCAAAAGAAAATAAAGCATGCATTCACAGTCCCAAGTTGGGGTGCCTGAGGAGCTCTCCCAATGGAATCCTCACCAGTAGCAAAGCCTCTTCCACCTTATCTTCATGCTTCGTCTATCTCCCTCCTTCCCCACCCCCCCTCAAAAAAAGAAAGAAAAAGGAGAGAGTGGATGCGGAGATGGAGTATGTATTTATTTTACAAAAATAAATCACCATCTTCAGGCCATTTGTAGACTGGAACATTTTGAGTTATAAGTATGTCACATGGACCAGTGCCCTGGTGACTCCTTCCGTGTCCCTGTCACCCCCAGGGCCACCTTGGCGCCTGAGCAGGCCACAATTCCAACTCTGCTCTTCCAACTCCCTTCCTTCACCTTCTGCTGTTTATTTGTCTACAGAGCGCCAGGACACCGGAAAAGATGGCCCCTTGAGCGCCTGGAGTTGGAGACCTTCCCTGGTGCTGGTTCCGATTTAAACATCTTTGGAGGTAAGTGCTGTGCCAAAACTCTTTTGGGGATGTGGGAAGCGGCAGCGTGGGGCAGTGGGGAGGAGTTTACTCTTCCCAGCTCCAGGCAACCACAGTGGGTTGAAAGAGCTTCTGGTCAATATTTAACTTCCAAAGAGTTTCTGAGCTGATTCTTTTCAGTGGCGAGCCTCACGGAGGCAATACAGGGCTTCAAGCAGACAAAGAGTCAATCTACCCCAAAGCTAGCTGTAGGCTGGAGAAGCAGTTACAGAAGCCCAAGATGGAATGTGGGGTGCCAGAGGGGATGTGTTTGTTTCTTCCATCAAGCCCCAAGCTAACCAAAGCACCAACCTGAGTAGCACTGGACAAGTAGAGGCCACAGCACGGCAGCTGCTCCTGCTGCTGCGTGGGCTGCTGCTCTGGTCTGTTGGGGTTATTGAGAAGGCTGTGGGTTCAGAAATTAGCCCAGCTCTTAGTTGAAGAAACGTGTCTCACCGCTTTGCATTTCCTCCAATTCTTTTGCATTTTCTTGGCATGAGGGGAATTGCTGTCTTTTGGGTGTGGAAGCCCTTCATAGGCAGCGGGTCCTTTTCAATCTCTCTTCTGGGCTCATCCATGGTTTTTCCTCCAGGAAAAGCTCAAGTCTTCTAGGTCTCAATGTTTTCATTTCCTATTTGGAACAAGGGAAAACTTAAAATTTCTTTTCAAGTTGTGGTTAATTTGCTCTCTTAGTTTGGGATGCAGAGAGGTAATTACTCTGGTTTATTACCTTGTAAAAGATCCATAAATTACATGCTTATTTGGGGGAGGGGCTGCTGGAATTAGCTTTCAGAAGCTGGTATGTAGGAATGAGTTTTCTTTGTTCTTTGGGGAATTACTTTGTTTAGCAAAGTTTTGAGACTTTATTTTCTATTTCTTAGGTCCAATCTTCACTAAACCTTGCCCCTTAGATAGATATCAGATTGTTAATTAAGTCAGCATGCTCTTCAGTGGTGCTGTAAAGGCTGGAAGGATATTTCAGATATTATATCATCAGACAAAAAGTAAACAGTAATAGTAACCAGGTGACTTTTTCAGCTACTGTATGTCTGTTTATAGCAAACAGAGATGAAACATTCAGTAGTTTACTACTTAAGAGCCTCAAGAGCGTATACATGATTTGCATCTCTGCAAACAGTAGAACAATTGCAGATATAAACAGCTACAGGACTTTGGAGCCATGTGTATAGCATGGTATACACATCCACATGTGTCCAGAGAACTTGGAGCCCATCCATTTCTACTGCAGAAGTACCCACAGGGAATATCTCTAAATAATGATCTATTAAACAGAGAAAGAGAGGGAGAGAGGAAGGGAGGGAGGGAAGGAGGGAAGGGGAGAGAGAAAGAGAGAGAGAATGAGAATGGACTGAGAGGCTTACCTGATGCTGAGCAGAAAAACTACCAGAACTAACAAAAATGTTAAGTGTAGTTTTGATTAAGAAGTCAGATTGCAGTGTTTGAGGACAGATATATCTAATCTGCCAACAACTTTGCAAATATTGGCTAAAGGCCTGTCTCCTTAGTCCCTTGCTCCTTCCAAGGTAAATTCCCCTCTTTGGGCTCTGGTGGTTTCCAGCCTTGGCCAAGTTAGAGGCTGGTGGGGGTAAATGTGGAGGGGCTGGTGTCTTTGGTGCCTGTGGTTTTAAAAGGCTTATAGCTTTGCTTCAGGAAGGTGGAATTTAGAGTGGTGAAGGAGGAATCTCAGCTGCTGGGTCTCTGGGTAGGCTACTCTAAGATGAAGTATTTTCAGCTTAAAAGTTAAATCTCCTTTGGACTTCCTCAGATTTTCCCCCTTCTCATCCTACCAAACACACCATCTTGAATGTTAATTGTTAAACAGCTATTGGAGCATGCAGTGGGATGTTAGCCTGCCTGGGGCTCCTCAGAAGAGATGAAATGCCTCTGGGCCTTGCACATCTCTGAAGCAGTACAAAAGATTTCAACCATTGACTTATGTTCTCAAGAGTTTTAAGTTTGCTCCAATTTATACTAGGAGTTCTGAAGAGAGCTGTGAAAACTCCCTCCCTGGTGAGAAGGGTGGGCAACTCTTCCAGGTCCTTTTCTAGGGCATCTAGAGAGCTAGATGTGAATGATAGGGGAATACAAGGGGTAAAGATCAGAAAAATGAGAGGATGACTCCTTGGGGGTCAAGAGAATGTAGTTTGGAAATCAGTCTTTGGGCCTTTCCCATCTTCCAAGCATGACACAGGCAGGTTTCCACTTTGGACCCTCACTTACCAGTGTCTTAGGTCAGAGCTGGGCAAGTTCACATAGAGGCCTTTCCCAGGTACACCTCAGACAGACTTATAGGAAGAGTGCTACCAACTTAGGCCAGGGCTTATTCTCAAGCGATTAGATCCCCCCTTTTATTGCTCTTCTGATTTGGACATACCTACCCTATGACCAGGCCTCTTACTTAGAACCTTGCATTCTCTTCAGACTCCAACTCCTCCTTTTAGGGAGGAGGAGAGGAGAAGATTCCTCCACAGCCTACTGAAGCTACCACAAGTGAGTCTTCACATTCAGACATAGCCAGCTGATGTCTTACTCTCAAGAAGCAGAAGAATATAGCATGAGTTGCTTATGGGCTTCAGAGCAAAGTCTAGAATCTAAGACCAGAAAAAAGGAACTTTTTGGATAACTCATGAAAGAGTGAAATACTGAAATAAAGGACACTTGTCACCAAGCAGAAGGCAAAAGTAGAGGTAAAGAGTTGGAGGACAGATAAGTTTCTTTCTGAGCAGAATTGATTTAATTCTGCAGGTAAACACAGAGTTGTCTTAGGGGAGGGTATACAGAGGGAATCTCAAATTGACTGGTAGATTATCAGGAGACACCAATAAGGTTGAGACTTTCCTTCTCTCTTATATAGACAATTACATAATTTCCCCTTATGTTTTAATCTTTAGAAGCCTATAATTTCATGCATCACTCAGCTATGTACTAGGGAAATGCATTATTACTATTTTGGCTAGGATGTTAGGTCACTTTGGATTTTGCAAAAATCTATATATTTATATTAAAAACATCTTTCCTAGTGGGCTCTCACTGAACAAGACCAACTGATGTTGAATTAGAAGTTTTAATGTTTTAACCGGTAATAATAAAGCTTTTGGTTTTTTCCATAGCTGGGTCCTATGATATGGATGTTAGCATTTGCAGTCCATGAACAAGTCCTCTGACCAGGCCAAATCATTTCTGGGCTTTGCTTTTGCCTTTTGATATACTGGCCTGTGGGACAGAGGAGACTGTGGAGCCTGGGTGTGCTGGATTCAGCTTGTTGGTGCGTGGGAAGCCCTAAGTAAAGTTAAGTGAACTCTAAGAATACAGACAGGATTGCTATAGTAATGTGTGCAAAGAAATGTGAGATAAGCAGCCTGTGTGTATGGTATGCATGGGGGGAGGTGGCCCCCAAGAGTCCTGCTATTAAGACAGAACTCTTACTGGCTACTGGTCAAGGTCCCCCCACCCCCTACACACACACTTCCCCTCCTCCAAAGCAGAATGTTCTGCTTGGAAAACTAGTTCCTTCATGGTTCCCTATTTCAAATAAAAGGATTTAAGTTGACGTATGACCACGTGAGCACATAATACAGCACATTATTGTGGCGTTTGGAGCGGAGACCCAGGCAGTCTTTGCCTGTGATTACGTTTTCTAGATTCTCTACAGAGTGAGAGCTTTCTCCCCCACCCCCACACACCCACCTCCTCCTTCTCCTTCTCCGGAGAGTGCTCTTCCAGCGGTTGCAGTTTTCAGCGCTCATGGAGCGGTTCTGGGCAAGCTAGCCGATGGGACTCGAAGCCACACCAGGAGGATGGAATTTATTTTAAGGTATTTCCGCTGATTGTTCATATCTAAGAGTGAGTTATGGCTATGAAAGACAAAGGTCAGGCGAGGAGACCCTGGATCGCGGACAGGACCCTCAGTCTCTCTTCCTTTGTTTCTCTTTTAGAACCGAAACCATTTGAATGATTCCTAGTAGTGCCTTGGATTCAAAGTTTAATTCCCTGGAAAGTGTTGGGGGTTATAAAGGAGAGTTCACTTGTGGGGGAGAGCTACTAGGTGGGCCTGTGAGTCCCCAGAGATGGGGTCGCTTTGTTCACTGCTGCGGGAAGGGCTATAGTCCCAGGAGCTGAGCCAGGGGCAGAGGGACCGACAGTCCTGAAGCTCTGGCACTAGAGGCTAGGTGGCCCGGTAGAGATCTTAGGGAAGGGCTGGAGGCTGAGAAGGGGAATCTCTCCTGGGTGGGTGGTGTTTGCGGAACAGGATGAAGGGCTAGGGCTGACCCTGGCAGCCTCACAGATGGAAGAGGAAAATCGATGGGGGAAATGTGCAGATGCGCTGCCATTTTATTGATGATGCTTCCAGCCACTTTGTTTCGTGCTGCGTTGCGGGCACTGTTTTTCCCACATGCCAGACTCAAGGATCCACCCCCAGAGAGTGAGCCATTGTTTCTCTGAGCACCTTCTGCCTTGGGAGAAATGAGAAGGGCAGCTCAGACCTAAGAGAAGCTTGGGCAGAGAGCACAGGTCACCTGGAGACTGGCTTATTCTCATATTCATATGCTTATATTCAAAAGGGAGCCTGGCGATGGGTTTGGGCTCCAGTAGTGTGCTCAGTTGTACTTCCCCAGGCCAGTTTGGAGAGTTCAAGAACTGGTTGGTGAGCCCTGCTTTGGAGGGAAGCATGGAGTCAAGAGAGCTGGGGAAGGCGAGGTAGATATTGCTCTGGTTCTGGTGCTCCAGGAATGGAGCCATAGCCAGGATGGAGGAGAATGAGAGTTAAATTGTGGGCTTCCAACATACTGGGGAATCTGGGGCTAATTGGGCTTTGGGGATCCTGCACTCCTGGGAACAGTGGGAACTCTTTGAAAGGTGGAATAATTTTTCTTCCCTCTGCTCCATCTACCAAGGATGAATGCCTATGAGTTTCTAAAAATCAATTTGCCCCTTTGGCTTAAAAAAAATCCTTTATACTTTCTTTACTTAAAAAAAAAAAGAGCAAACTGCAAACTTCCCTCACTGGATTGGGATCTGCTTCCCCAGAAGGAAGGGCCACTCTGCTCTCCCCCATGCCAACTTCAGTGGTAACCATGTTTAACTGAGGCTGTTTCAAGTGCTCTAAAACACCTCTTAGAAATAAAATGTAAGCTTTAATTGCTGTTCAATTACTTGTCAGCATTTCATATGATTTATGACCCAGTTCTGGCGCATTTTTGACCCAGTTAAACACTCATAAATAATATAGTTTCACTAGAAAGAATGAGAAAGGGAATAGAGGTTTGTTAGAGGCATCTTTTTATTGTCACTTCAGCGCCAGCAAGCAGAATAAATATCTAGCGATGGACTGGTTAAAAGCATGCACAGTAAGAAGAAGCCAATAGATGGCTTTATAGAGAGCGGGTTTTGTTTTCTTCCCTTCCCAAGAAAGCTAAATCCACTCAATTTTAGCTGAACTATTGGTTATTATAAAGGCTAGTCCCTTTCTATCCTCAAAATGTCAGGTTTACCCTCACCCGCAAGTGTATTTCCTCAGTAATTCTCTCCACATTCTGGGATTTTGTGGCCTCTCTGGCAACAAAAAATCCTCACCTTCCTCCCCGGCTGGGCTGTGCAGGGAGACACCCTCTTGAATGGTAGAATAGAAACACAGCACCTTCACTGCTGTTAGTATTCTTGTATTAAAGGTTTCTTCTAGTTCCCCCGGGATTAGAGGCTGGGACCCATGGGGAGTTGGGGAAGTTGGAGGAGCCAAGGGATCCTTCTTGGCAAAGAAAAGCTTGGTGGGTTTGGAGGAGCCGGGTAAACTGCGGTGGGATTTGCCTAGAAAGGTCACCGTGGCAGTGGGTAATTTCTAAAAGCAGAAAGCCTTGTTTCTCTTAAAAACCAAAAATCCAACAAAAACCTTACACCATTATAAAGTACTCGTAAAAAATCATTTCGCCTGTCCTTACTCCAAAGCCAGTCCTTTGGATTTCAGCGGAGAGCCAGAAGGCCTGGGTACCCGCAATTAGCGTGCCAGACCGAATCTGCGTGCCAGAACGCCAGACCTTAGTCTTGAAGTCAGAATTCCTTTTCTTCTGCCTGCTGGAACCTGAGGTCCTCAGGCCCAAAGCCACCTAGTCGGGGCTGAGTGGAGGCCCCTGTGTGAGCAGAGCTTGTTCTCCGGATCTTCAGCTCCTTAAGCGCAGTCCTTGGGATCTGTGGGGCTCAATCCACCCGGTCTCGGAGTTCGGTCCCGGAAAGCAGAGCGAGCGCACCAAGACTTGGGCGCCCTCAGTCTCCCAGGGCCCAAACTGTCCCTCCTGGGGCAGATTCTCACGGAGAGCTGGCCTTCCCGGCAGCTGGCGGAGCTGAGAAGGCGGTGAGAGTAGCGTCAGCAGTTTGGAGAAAGTGCGGGTTGATTATTGACCCAAGCCTTCTTTCTTCAAATGCCACATCCAACCCGAGACCCGAGGGTTTGAAGAGAAAAGGCTGCAGAGGGGATTTTTTTTGCGGCGGGTTCTCGCCTCCTACGCGCCAGCTCCCCCTTTCAAGTTGTGTGGCTGCAATATGCCATAAGGAGCAAGTGTTTGCTGTTTTGTGCTCTGTTTACAGCTTTGGGGCGCCGAGTCATAAATCTTTCCCAGCCATAAATGACAAAAACTATTGGTATGCATGAGGCCATCCTGGCCCCAGTGCTTTTTGATTTCTCCCTTTCTCCCTGGCTTTAGTTTTGCTCTAAGGTGACACTTTGGCTCCCCGATGGTTTAAACATACTACTTATATTTTTAACACCCTCCTTTGAGAAGGCCTCGCCGTTGACGCCTCAGCCTTGCACACAAGCTCCATTTCACTCTTTTTGCTACATCCACCAAGCAGTTTGCTTCCGAAGAACCTAGGGTGCAGAGGGAGGCTATGGGAGGGAAAACATCTAAGTTGTGGCAATCCTTCCTTCCAGAAAGGGCAAAGCACCACACGCAGTGGGACTCATGAGTGTCTGCTTGTGCTGGGGGAAGTCAAGGTTTTATCTAGCTTTTCTGTTAGGTGAGCTGCCTGTCTGGTGGTGTGTCCTGAGCACATCAGAAGACTGGGAACCAGGTTTTTATGCACCGTGTGTGTGTGTGTGTGTGTGTGTGTGTGTGTGTGTCAGAACTCAGAGAAGCCCATTTCACTCCTGGGGAAATGTGCGCGTGTGTGCGTGCGCGCATGCACTCCCCACCCACCCAGGACACTTCTCTCCTGGCTGCCAGGAGGTCAGCAGTTTCTGTCTAATAATGTAACCAAAGCTAGCTCTCTTTGGCTCTTGTGAAGGTCTGTGGAGAAGGGAACTACTCTCACACCTCAAAGGTTGGCTTCTGGGGTGCCTGGATTGGGAGCTGCAGGTGAAGTAAACTGTCCGAAGTCTGGAGAACTCCATTTCTAGTTCTCTTTTTCCTTGTCCGGAAAATGGAAATGTCCAGGGCAGAGGGGTTGAGTTGTTTCTTAAACGGATCCCTAAGAAATAGAGCCCGGCCAGAGATCCCCTTTGTGAGCGCCGTTTGTCCTCATTAGCATAATTTTCCTGGACTTTAGTGACGCCCAGGAACCAGGAGAGGGAGGGCGTTGGGGGTGGGGGAGGCTCCCCTCCTCCCGCCGCCTAGGAGCTCCCTCCCTGGCTCCCGCTCCGCCGCTCCCCTCCGCCCCATCCCCCACTCCGGTCCGCGCTCCCCTAGCCGCTCCGGTCTCCCCTCCGGCCCGCCCAGCACCCCCACCGTACCCCTCGACCAGACGCTGCTCCGCTTGTAATATTCATAAGAAACATACCCAAGTCGGTGCCACTAGCCCCGGCAGAGCCCCGCGCCGCGCCAGCGCTTATCTCCGGGCTGCGGCTGCTGCCCTCGGGAAGGGCAGGGGGCGGGGGTGTGGGGGAAGGGTGGGTGGGTGGGTGGGGTGGGTGGGAGGGGGGGTCCAAGCCGCCCCAGTCCGCCCTGGGCGAGCCGTGTCGGAGCAGCAAGGCGACCACGCTCAGCGCGGCGGCGCGTCCGGGCCTCGGGTCTCCCGCCCGCCCGCCGTCTCGGCTGATGCTGAGGGTCGGTGCCCATCCCGCACCGAGGGGACCCGGCCGGGCCGCCGAGCCGGGCCGGGGGCCGCAGCCGGAGCCTGCGCTTGCGGCGCTCGTCAGAAGTTAAGGTAAGCAGGGCCGCAACCGGCCGCTCTCAGCGCTGAATGGCGGAGTTTACGTCTCGGTGATTTATGGCTGCAGACTTAAATCTCGGTTCAAGAAGAGTTCACAAGCCGGAGCTTCCTTCCCGGCAGTGACTGATACCCTTACACTTCGAGTTCAGGCCGTTTTCCCATCCCCGCCCCCACTCTCCCGGCTCCCTGCGACCTGCCTCAACTTTTCTTGGTCTGGACAGGGGGAGGAGTGGGCCGGGGACACCGGGGTCCTTCCTCGGTGGTTGGGGCGAACCACGCGTGAGGACAGGCTAAGGCAAGGGAGGGAGTGGAAAGAGGAAGAAGAGTCTGGAAGAACAAGGTGAAATTTGGGCATACCTTACCCAGAGACAATGGGGCTTGCTTCCTGTTCTCAATTTACCCTCCTCAACTCTCTTGTAGCTCCTGCACCTGGGGGTTATTGTCCAGAAATAGATCTTCGTGGAGGAATCTTCCTCCATCCTCAGCCCTAGCTTGGAGGTTCAAAGCAAAGTTTCCCGGCTGGCAAATGTCCAACTTCTTTACTAGGTTGCAAACTTTGGGGACTGGGTTGTGGGGGAATTGTGTGAGATGCAAGGTGATTGTCTGCCAACCTCAAACAATAGAAAGGACTTTGGTTGGGTTTCAAAGTTGACTTTATATCTTAAGTTTATGGGGCCTGTCATATGTTTTTTTTTAATTTCTAAAGGTATTTTGGTATTTTACAAGACAGCGTACAACTTGATAATTAAAAAAAGAGAAAAGTTTAAGTAAGCAGCAGGCCAGTGTTGCCTGTAGACAATGTATTAGTAAGTTACCAGAGGGATTGCATGTTCAAAATTAACTTAATTTTGTTTTATCTAATATCTTGCTGTTAAGTATCTAGAGTAATTTCCTTACCTGATATTTTATTTTGCACAAGCTTAGTATCAAAAAATATAATGGCAGACATTAACACTGCTAAATGTAATAGAGATTGTTTTGAGTGAAATAAGAGGAAACCTAGACATTAAATTGCAATTCACATTTAATTTTACTCCCTGTTTACTCTCCATTGTAGCATCTGTAGCTTCCTATCTCTTTCTAAATGAGAAACAATACTCCAGGGCTCATGGTCATCACAATAACTCCAGATAAGGGATGCTGTAATTTTTAATTGAGGTTCTGGAAAATTAATTGTGCCTGTTTTCCAGATGCTGGTCAGATTGTTGGTTTAATAACAAACCTAAAGGAATCCATTATTAATAACAGAATTATAATCATCCATTGGTAGATGCTTATTACATTTTTTCTAGTTAACATCTGCTATTTCTGGAAAACTTGAATAGGCTGAAATTCAGTATACATAGTTGGGACAGGAAGTGTAAAGCCTGTGCTTCATGAATGTGTCATTACAATTTAAAAGAGGAACCGATTCTGTGTGTGTATATGTGCCCCCCCCCCCGTGAATATGTGAAACTTGCATTGAACTTTCCTTGCTGATAACTAGAAGTTGACATGCAGAGGTTGAAAACAAAAAGAAAGCATCGATTTTACTTTGCAAACTGCTTTTTATAAATAAGAGAGTTGAAAAGGTATTCAATGGCCCTTTAGATTTTCAGCATTATCCTTTCCTTGATGTTTCTGAGTAGGGAAATAGGCTAAGTAACAAATATCAACAAAAACAGTACACAAAGATCAGGGAACTCTGGCAAGATTTTATGGCTTGTGCTTCCATGCCTTGTCCGGAGCCAAATGACCCCCATACATCAAATTACACAGCAGTTTCTAAGACAGAACCTATTATCGTTAAGTTGGAAGGAGAGTTCAAGCCGTGGTCATGGAGATGAACGCTGGTTTTTCAGGTTCCTGGTGGGTTTTTTTTTCCTCTAATCCATCATGTTTTAACAGGTAGAATTTGATAGTTGCTCTGAATAACAGCACCTCAGAAAGTCCAAGACAGGGAAGTCTGGGAACCTTCTGTAACTGGAGTAAAGAGGAGGGGGAGGTGGCTTACTTGGAAGTGTCTGAGAAATAGAGAGAGGAAAAGAATAAAGAGCTATCCAGAATTTGAGTTGTGAATTGCTGGATGGAGTGCTGTTGCTGATCCCTTCCCCAGTGTATATACATGTGTGTGCATGTGAGCATGTGTGTGCATGTGCATACACACTGTGTTCTACTCAAAGTTTTTTCTTCTCCCTTCTTAGCCACAAGGGGCTCATTTGGAGGAGGTTGGTCCTATATCTAAACAGGGGCAGGTCAGCTGCCTAACAAGCTCAACTTCTAAAAATCCATCATGGTCTGATACGGGGTAGTTGCCTAAAAATAAGATTGTATAAGCCTCTTTTGATGGCAAGAAGCTCAAAGGGTGAGAGGACTGGGTGGGAAGTCACCTTATTTCAAGGCTCTTTTGGCAAGAATGAATCCTAAAGTGGAGACTGGAGAAAAGAAATGGCGACCCAAGCTCTCCTTGACCCTTTTGCCAGCTCCTCAAGATTGGCAGAGGGGAGAGTCTTGAGCACTCTGCATGATGCCAAGGGCATCACATTTCTTCTTCCCTGGAAAAGAAGGATTCCATCCTTGTTCTTCTTAGTGCACAAAGCCTTTCTCCTTTTGGACCTGGGGCTCCAGAGGCTCGGCTTCCAGCCCTCACTCATTCTCTTCTCTCCCCGGAAAAAAATCCCCCAACTCCAGACGCAAGTTAAGCAAATATTTGTAGCTGCCAGTAAATTCCAGCAGCTTTTTATAGCGCGGCTCCCCACGCCCGGGGCCAAGTCGTGCTGCTAAATATTGCTGACCACTTTTTCTTTTATGGCTTTCATGTCACTTAGCTATTGAGAGTAAGATGGATTTGCGCGGAGCCCTCACCGCGCTGCACTTCTCCCCCCACCCCCAGGTCTGCTCGGGGCGGCCATTGGCGGCGGAGCGTCACGTGACCGCGGGGGCGTGCCAATGTGCGCCCTCACGGGTGTCAAGCCCCTGTCAGAGTGTGCGATCAAGATCGTGAAACAACGCGATGCAAAAAGCTACCTACTACGACAACTCGGCGATCTACGGTGGCTACCCCTATCAGGCAGCCAATGGGTTCGCTTATAACGCCAATCAGCAGCCGTATGCGGCGTCCGCCGGTCTGGGCGCAGATGGCGAGTATCACCGACCTGCTTGCTCTCTCCAGTCGCCGGCCAGCGTTGGGGGCCACCCCAAGGCCCACGAGCTGAGTGAAGCGTGTCTCCGCACCCTGAGCGTTCCTCCTAGCCAACCCCCAGGCCTGGGAGATCCGCCCTTGCCCCCACCTCCACCCCAGGCTGCACCTCCAGCCCCACAGCCGCCCCAGCCCCCACCGCAGCCCCCTGCGCCCACCCCTGCAGCCCCACCTCCCCCTTCTTCTGTCTCCCCTAGTCAGAATGCCAGCAGCAACCCCACCCCTGCCAGCGCTGCAAAGAGCCCCCTGCTCAACTCTCCTACCGTGGCCAAACAAATCTTCCCCTGGATGAAAGAATCAAGGCAAAACACAAAGCAGAAAACCAGCGGCTCCAGCTCAGGTAAAAAGGCACCTTCTAAAAGAGGGCCCTCTGGCCTGGTTTCAGGGCCCCAAACCACTCCAGGCCATAGCCAGCACAGTCTGGGGCCACTGGAACATTTCCAGAAATTCATTGCTCTTATCTTCCCTGCCCCTCCCACCAAAAGGTGTCCAGAATCTTTCCAACTTAAGGATGTGAGAAGACCCCTGTGAACAGGAAACCCCAGAGATCCAATGGGAGTCTGGATCTTTCCAAGAGCAAATGGAGCCCTAGTGAAGCTGCCCCTTTCTGTTCCACTCTTAAGAGTTCTGAGCTGTAGGAAGAACCATCCAGAGTGCTACTGTCTCTTTTTAGCACAGCTCCTTTATTCTAATGAAACACTGACATGCTTCTTATATAGAAATGTGGCAGAATAAATGCAAGCCTAAACATTCTCCAAGTCAGAATCAATTCTTTGTCTTTAATCAGAGCCAATTTTTGCTCCAGCAGATGGAGTGGCTGCCTTACCTCTGGGAAGGCTTTGCTCAGACTTAGCACAAGGAGGGCAGCTAGGGAATCTCCTGGGGGAAGGGATTTAGTTTGTCATTGTAATGGGAACCACATGAGCCTTTTGGAACTGGACTCCAGTTGAGGAAAGGCCTCAGGCCTTGGGCTTTCTAGCATCTTGGTAAAGTTTGCCTCTGCCTTCTCCAGTTGCCAGTTCTCTGATCTGGAGCATCTGTGACCTCTAGAGCCATGAATGATTTGGAAGTCCAAGATGGACAAGAGGGAAAAAAGAGTGGTAGGCAAACTGAACATAGGCTGCCGGATGGCATGGAGAGCTCTAATGAGTAGGTCACTTGGTGACCTGAACCTCCCCAGATTTGTGTAGGTTCAAGGGGATCTCTAGGACAAAGAAAGCCTTCCAGTTTTGAGTTTCCACTGCTCATATGCTCTAAGTAGATTTAAAAAGTGGTCAGTTGCCGAGAATCAGTAGCCCATGCCTATAATCCTTGCTACTCAGGAGGCTGAGATCTGAGGATCCCAGTTCAAAGCCAGCCCAGGCAGGAAAATCAGTGGGACTCTCATCTCCAATTAACCACCAGAAAACCAGAAGTGGCACTGTGGCTCAAGTGGTAGAGTGCTAGCCTTAAGCTGAAGAGCTCAGGGACAGTGCCCAGGCCCAGGTTCAAGCCCCACAACTGACCAAAGGAAAAAAAAAGTAGTCAGTTTTCAGGGAGTGATGGCTCATGCCTATAATCCTTACTATTGAGGAGGCTGAGATCTGAAGACTACAGTTCAAAGCTAGTCCTATCAGAGAAATCTTTTTTTTTTTTTGGGGGTCTGGTTGTGGGGCCTGAACTCTGGGCCTGGGCACTGTCCCTCAGCTCTTCAGATCAAGGCTAGCACTCTACCACTTGAGCCACAGTGCCACTTCCGGCTTTTTTCTTTTTGCTTATGTAGTGCTGAGGAACTGAACCCAGGGCCTCAGGCATGCAAGGCAAGCGCTCTACCACTGAGCCACCTTCCCAGCCCATATCAGAGAAATCTTATGAGCTAGGCACCAGTGACTTAGACCTATAATCCTATCTACTCAAAGAGACTAAGATTTGAGGATCACAGTTCAAAACCAACCTAGGCAGGAAACAGTGTAAGACTTTTATTCTCAATAAACTACCAAAAAAAGCCAGAAGTGTATCTGTGACTCAAATGGTAGAGTGCTACCCTTGAGTAAAAAAACAACCAAAACAACAACAACAACAAAACCCTTAGGGACAATACCCCCGTCCCTGAATTCAAGCTCCAGGAGGAGCACACACACAAAAGTCCATGAGACTCTTACCTCCAATAAACTAGCAATAAGCTGGAAATGGAGGTATGGCTCAAGTGATAGGGCACCAGTTTTGTGAAGAAAAAAAAAATCCAAGGAAGAACATGAGGCCTTGAGTTCAAGCCCAGTATCAGAACACAGACAGACACACACACACACACACCACAATGACAAGTTGATCTTACTGCCTAGTCTTAAGCTAGACAGGGAGGAAGGAAAAGGATGTTTGAGTATGTTAGGCAGGTGTGCCATATTTCAGGTACTGTGAACGGGATGAAGATGGTGAGACCTGCCTACAGGAAGCTTGTTGTTTGCTAGGCCTAAAAGGCCAGCAAATGAGTCAGATAGCTAAAAACTATAGAAAGAAAACACCAATCAGGAAGTCAAACTGGAATTCTGCCATTCTGTCCTTTTCCCCTTGGAGAAGTAGGCCTAGCTACCTACATTTATTTGTTTGTTTGTTTGTTTATTCTCCTATCAGACAGAGAACAAGTAGGTAACTCCTACTCTCCTTTGAGCCCGGACAATTAAGGGATCTTGGGGCCCAGAAGAAAGAAGGGGCTGGGTCAGGAGCTGGGCGGGGCCATAGGCAGCCCCTGACGCCAATCTTGCTCTCTCTGTCCTGCCAGGCGAGAGCTGTGCTGGTGACAAGAGCCCGCCTGGGCAGGCTTCTTCTAAGCGCGCGCGCACGGCCTACACGAGCGCGCAGCTAGTGGAGCTGGAGAAGGAGTTCCACTTCAATCGCTACCTGTGCCGGCCGCGCCGGGTGGAGATGGCCAACCTACTGAACCTCACCGAACGCCAGATCAAGATCTGGTTCCAGAACCGGCGCATGAAATACAAGAAGGATCAGAAGGGCAAGGGCATGCTAACGTCATCGGGGGGCCAGTCCCCAAGTCGCAGCCCCGTGCCGCCTGGCGCCGCCGGAGGCTACCTGAACTCTATGCATTCGCTGGTCAACAGCGTCCCTTACGAGCCCCAGTCGCCTCCGCCCTTCTCCAAGCCCCCACAAGGCGCCTACGGGCTCCCTCCTGCCTCCTACCCAGCGCCCCTGCCCAGCTGCGCGCCCCCACCGCCCCCACAGAAGCGCTACGCGGGGGCGGGCGCAGGGGGCAATCCTGACTATGACCCGCACGCTCACGGCCTGCAGGGCAATGGCAGCTATGGGACTCCGCACTTACAGGGAAGCCCCGTCTTCGTGGGGGGCAGCTATGTGGAGCCCGTGAGCAACTCCGGGCCTGCACTCTTTGGCCTAACTCACATCCCCCACGCCACTTCGGCCGCCATGGACTATGGGGGCACTGGGCCGCTGGGCAGCGGCCACCACCACGGGCCAGGGCCCGGGGAGCCACACCCTACCTACACGGACCTTACCGCCCACCATCCTTCTCAGGGAAGAATTCAGGAAGCGCCCAAGCTCACCCACCTGTGATGGTGGGCTGAGGCTGCGTGCCGCGAGAGTCCCCCACCCCACCTTTCTCCTTTGGTTTTTGTTTTGTTTTAGGTTCTTCCCCCCCTCCCCTTTTTCTCTTGCCTCTGGTCCCCTTTCCTGTTTTGTTCGCTTTCTAATGTGTTTTTATAGTTTATGTGACGTAGCAATCTTGGTTGCTGTAATGGCTGTCAGTAACAGTAGCGATATTTATCTCATCCCGCCCCTTGTTGGGCCTCTGGCCCGGAATCCTTTGAGTTCTCCACTTCTTTGATCAGAAACAGGGTATATGAACAAATTTTCTAGTCGAGTTTCCAATGTGAATTTGTTCGTACGTTATGGCTCCCGAGGGGAAGCGATTACTTTTTTTTTTTAATTTTTAGTTTTTGAAATTGCACTTCTTGTAACGAGCGAGAAAAAAAATCAAAGGCGCTTTGAAACAGGGGTTCCCTGTGCTAGGATGACTAAGTGTACGTCTCTCCGTGTGTGTATGCTGGTGAACAGTCAGATTTATTTATATTTTTTTTGCAAGCATTGAATAGTCTAAGTTTTAAATATTATTTATCCCCATCCGTTCGTATTTATATTAAAGAAATTCTGTACCCTGCTTGTTCAGAAGGTTTCTTGGGCCTTTTGTTCAATGGTGTATTGGCGTACATATAAACATTTATTTGAAAGGGAAGTATAATTCCTTTATGAAAACGGTAATGATGCAATAAAACCAGAGAGGATCCAGCATTTGAAAACAGTGGTTTAGGTTTGTCACATCCGGCAAAAATGAAAAAGCAATCTGTAAATGCTAGATTTGTTTTGAGAGTTTTACATTCCTTGCTGCTCACATTCTAAAAAAAAAAAAACAAACAAAAAAATAAAATTTTTATTCTGATTAATATCCGTGTTGAGAAGGGCTTTTTTCCCCCCCTGAAGATTACTGTTGGAGTGAAATACAGCAGGGAGACTAGCTGGCAGAGTAGGCCGCGGCAGGCAATCGACTCTGACGAGAGGCCTGGCCAGGCGGCTCGCCTGAAAGTCAGATGAATCCGGAAGAAGGTCTGGGCTGCTGGCGGCGGCCGCGGCGGTTCTGGACGTGAGGTGCGGCGGGCCCGCTGGGCTGCCTGGTTCCCAGCTGCTGCCGAGGGTAGCGAGGGCGCGGTGGCTGCGGATTGCAGGGATCTTCAGAAACAAAGGCAGCCGGGCCCTCGGCGCGGCGGGGGGCGCACAGGTGCTGGGCGACCCGGAGAAGGGAGAATGCTGGGCGTTCTCCCTCCTCTGGTCAAAAGGGACTAGCCCACGCCTTAATTTCGAGAATCGCCAGCCGCTTAGAGGATGCTGAGCATTCACCAGAAAGGATCGGACTCGGGGTCTCCAACACGGATGCTTACCGGTCCATGATCAAGTCAGAAGGAAAGATTTTTTTCCCCCTAAAATCGTCACGTAGAGCGAAGCACTTCCGGAGGGACCGAATCTTCTTCCAGATTCCAGCAATAGGAGCTCGGTAGAGTCTCCCTGAGCCCTTCCTTAGGCTGCAAGGAATCCTTTCCTTGAATCCTAGCTTCAGTTTCTTTCCGGAATTTAGATTTGCCATTCCCTGGATTTATTTCCTCTCCGTTTTCCCTCCCAGCTTTCTTTTTATGGCCCCAGGGGAAGGGGGGGGGGAGACAGGGAGAGAGGGAGAGAGGAAGGGATAGAGAAAGAGAGAGAAAGAGAGAGGGAGGAGGTATCTTTCTACTAAAATGCAATTATATAAATAGTCTTTCATTTGATGCTACAGGAGCTAAAGACTACATTTCCACTTCTGAATGCACTGACTGGCTGACAGGCAAAGTCAGGCCCAGTAAAAGGGAAATAGTTCCACCTTCAGGTTACAGAATTACCGAGAAAAGGAACCAAATTCAGAAAAAAACGCAAACCTCAGGGTTACAGCCTGTCATCACCACCTCCCCTTCAGAGTTGGAAGTGAGGAGGAACCAGCTGTATCTGGGGGATCTGGAGCAACTGATGTGAGAAATAAACCTCCATGCTCCCTGGATTGTATAAATCTGAAGAAGTGAAAAATGTCGCCATTTTGTTTGCAATCCAAAATATCCATCATCATGGCCTCTATCTGCACAATCTACTCCCTCCCCAGCTCCTTCAGAGAACCCTTAGAAAGCAGGCACAGAAGCCATTTTTAATACCTGTTGGGTCCCAAAGTGCTGCTTTTGGGGAACCTCTTCATGTTTTAAGAAAAAGAAAAAAAGACTCAGAGGATGCAAGGCTGGACAGCTGTAGAAGGCTGAGTATTTTACACTTAGAAGGGCTTTCCCCACCCTCATCCTCTGGCTCTAACATATATTCCCCTCCCCCCAAAGATTTTTCACCTGCGGGGGAAGTGGATTTTTCCTCCTCCCTTCCCAAACCCCATGCCAAACTATGGCTCATACCACAAATGCAGAGGGCTGGGAAACCAGCGTTTGAGAGGACTGGACTCCCACTTTTTAGTGGTTCATTCTGAGCAGATTCTCAAGTCTTCTGTTTAACAATTCACTTTACAGACATGTGTAAAATTACCTGGGGGGGGGGGAAAGGAACAGAGGGAAGGTGGGAGGGATAAATGAATCTCTACCCAAGGATGAAAATCTTTCAGGAATACCACTATTTGAACTCATTTCTAAAAATCTACTCCTTCGCTTCTACCTTCCCTCAGGGCAGAGATTGTAAAATGAGATTCTAATATGATTTCCCATAGCTTGCCAGTCAAGGCATTCATTTTAGCTTTCAAAGAAAAAAATATTGATCTCACCCCCAGCTTTCTAGATATTATAAATAAATCCTTATTAAAATATCTCCTGAGTTAAAGTAATAGATTTAGGGAAGATTTCAGTGTTGAGTAGTCTTAGAAAAGGGTTTTCTTCCAGATGGTATTTGAATTAAAGTGACTGAGGGAGGCAGAAAGCTCTCACCCACGCAGCCTCTGACAAAGACCAGTGATGTGGAGGCAGCCCTGCTCTCTAATCCCCCCCTTCTCCCTGCAATATTTTCTAGTAAAAGCAAATATCCAAATGTACCATCCCAGCATTCATAAAGTATCTTTCCTAAAAGAAGCATTTTCCACTACCCCCCCCAGTCTTTAAAAAAAAAAAGACTAGTTTTCCTTATTTACTTGCGTTTCTTGCTCTCCTCTTTGCCCGGCCACATTTGATCTTGGAAAAAGCTTGAAGCTGAAATGTGTTCTTAAGGGCCAGAAGCTGTCAAGGCTTTTGGTGAGCAAGATTGATCGCACCCAGACTTCCTTCAGAGCTTTGTTTGGAATAAAAGCAAGAAAACTGAAAAACCTTACATTTTCCAAAATAGCATCTCTATCTGTAAGGCAGTGCTCAGGCTGGTCAAGGTTGGAGGCCACTTTATATCTCATTTCTAACCTAAACTCCCTTTGATGCCGGCCTTAGAGATAGAGTTATGCCCTTGTTCCTTGATCAGTCTTTCTTGTTTCCTACGTAGATTTTTCTCCCTGCCAAGCCAACCTCTCTCTCCTTGGCCATCAGAATGATTTATTTTCCTGCCACTGATGCCTGCCGGCCTGGGGGAGTCTGATCACTTGGTCCATTTCAAAGGAAGCCAAAATGAATCACCATCTTCAGAGGTTTGGGAGAAAAAGAGGCCCCTTCCAGAGGTCTCCCTCTCTCTCACTCAGACTCTCTCTCTCTCTCAGTCTTTGTAGCTTGGTGTTTTTTGTTTTGTTTGCTTTTTAAGTTATTGTTTGATAACTAAAAATATTATCCTGTGAGCCCTCCAATACTGAGCACTGGACAAGACATACTATTTCAAGCATTAGAGAGAGAGAGGGAAAGAAAAAGAGGAGGAGGAGGAAGAGGAGAAGGAGAAGAGGAAGAAGAAGAAGAAGAAGAAGAAGAAGAAGAAGAAGAAGAAGAAGAAGAAGAAGAAGAAGAAGAAGAAACAGTAGTGGAAGAGGAGGAAGAAGAGGAGGAGGAGGAGGAGGAGGAGAAGCAGCTTTATAATTGTTTTTTGGGGTTGCAATTCTCCCCTCCCCAGTGCCTTTTCCCACGACAGAATTCGGGTGCAAACCTGTCTGGTGCCCAAGGAGCAGGAAGATGTGGGAGAAAATTCAGTCAGCCAATATTTGCTGCATCTGAACCAACCAGCCCCCAGCCAGAGCAACGGGAGAATAAGAGGAAAAGAGAGACAGGGAAGAGAAAGGAACAAGCATCTAGTCCTTCCCTGCTGATCACTTCCAACAGACTTCCTGGAAATCGGAAATACTCACCGCACCCGGGCCCTAAGGGTATAAAACCCAAAATGCCAGGAGCCGCACGCGCCTGCTCTGGGCGGCATTTCTTTGGCTGGCCGCCTCTTGGCTACAGGGATTTGGACACATGAACCTGGGGTTGCTGTCTCTCTTGGCACATGCATCTATCTTTCTCCAGTCACTCCCGAGAAGTTGATGGCGCAGAAAGGTCGGGAAGCTTCGAGAGCCGCCTCCCATTTTCCGCTTCCCGCCGGAGCCAGACGCAAAGCTGTGGTGGAAAAGCCGGCTAACAATAGGCCAGGGGCGGATTCCAGAAAGGACCTAGAGAAGGGGGCGAGGGTCTCCTGCGGGGATGGAGAGGTGGACAGCATAGAGAGAGGGAGTTGGAGAGACGAGGAAAAAGAGAGAAGGAAATAGGAAAGAAGAGATGAGAGTGGAAATAAGGGGAGAGAAAAGGGGGGAGAGGAAAGAAGAAGGGGGAGAGAGGAGAGCAGAGGAGAGGAGAGCAAAGCAGAGGAGGGGGGAAAGATTAGTTCTGAGATCCAGGAGAAATGGTTTGAGGAAGAGTAGTGATAGAGCAAACAGAAATAAAAGGGGAGCCCCCATTTTCCACTCTCTCTCTCTCTCAATCTCTCTCTCTCTCTCTCTCTCTCTCTCCTCCCTCCCTCCCTCCTCCTTCCTCACGCCTTAGCAGAACTTATGTGGTTGAGATGCCGGGCCCTCGGGTGTCAAAACTTTGAAGATTAATGGATTACTTTGTTAATGACTGCAGGCGTCAGACTGAGGTGCTTAAATGATTTGTGAGGTGCGAGTCCCAAACAATGCGCCGGAGTGTGGAGTGTGCGGGGGAGCAGAGGGCAGCCGCCGGCGGGACCGGCAGCGGGACTCACACTCGCACACACTCACACCAGATCCTTGCTGATCAGGAGGCTGGCAGGCACCCTCGCCCCCCACGCACTCCCGGGCATTTCCACCCACACCCACATATATGTATTTTTGTCCTGAAAAAAAAGTGTAAATAAAGCCTCGCTGGCCCCCAATGAGGCGTTCCTTCCCGACTTTTTTGGATCAATCAAACAGACAGTGGCTTCTTTTGATTAAAGCCCAAATTGTCATTGGGCAGAAGCAATCATGTGACAGCCAATTCGGTCCAATTTCAACCTTGTCTCCATGAATTCAATAGTTTAATAGTAGCGCGGTCCCCATACGGCTGTAATCAGTGAATTAGAAAAAAAACACCCCAGCAGCGATCTTCTATGATAGATTTTTTTTTCCTTTGCGCTTGCCTTTTTCCTGGGCCTTGCCCCCCCAAAGCCCCTCCAAAAGAGGGAACTTTTCCTCTGAGGGGGCTCCAAGGAGAAGGCCATGAATTACGAATTTGAGCGAGAGATTGGTTTTATCAATAGCCAGCCATCGCTCGCTGAGTGCCTGACATCTTTTCCCCCTGTCGCTGATACATTTCAAAGTTCATCAATCAAGACCTCGACGCTTTCACACTCGACACTGATTCCTCCTCCTTTTGAGCAGACCATTCCCAGCCTGAACCCGGGCAGTCACCCTCGCCACAGCGCTGGCGGCCGCCCCAAGCCGAGCCCCGCGGGCAGTCGCGGCAGCCCGGTGCCCGCCGGCGCCCTGCAGCCGCCCGAGTATCCCTGGATGAAGGAGAAGAAGGCGGCCAAGAAAACCGCTCTGCCGCCCGCCGCCGCCGCCGCCGCCGCCGCCACTGGCCCTGCCTGCCTCAGCCACAAAGGTCAGTCCAAAGACTTGGCCCCAGGTGCCCGGGACCCTCTTTCCCCCTCCGGGCTGCCCCGAGAGCGGCTACGGGGGGGAGGGGAGCGTGGGCGGCGAGGGAAGGGGGAGAGGGAGAGAGAGATGCCTGGTTGCCTTTCCCCTGCCCCCCGTGAGCTCAGGGGTGCGTTTAAGGGAGGAGAGGGGAAGGGACCCTGCGCCCCACGACGACGCACATATTTTTAGGACGAAGGGGGAAACTTTCCCAACTTGGATAATGTGGGATGATTTATTTGAGTTGGAACTGACCTCCTCTTGTCTAGTTGTCCTAGAGTTTGGCTTTTTGACAGTAATGAAGAGTGATAGATCGCTCTTGCTCAGCTAAGCAGCTGATGCATTAATTATAAATTGTGTTGTGGCTAATATAAAGTTTGCTCCCGGATGAAGAGGTTGGGGGTGGGGGGTGGGAGCTACAGGCAGGAATTTGAGAGAGGTGGAGGAGATGGGGGGTCTCCCCGAGCTGGGCTCCCAGGAAAGGCAGTACAATAGCTCTCTTCTGCATCCAGGGCGGCCATTTTGTTGCCGTTGATCTTTTCTGCTATATTTATTCTCCAGTGGAATAACCCCGCTCGGACCCCTCCACCTCCAACTGTGCGTGTGTCTCTTGTTGGTTTCCCTTTCCGCAGAATCCCTGGAAATAGCCGATGGCAGCGGCGGGGGATCGCGGCGCCTGAGAACTGCTTACACCAACACGCAGCTTTTAGAGCTGGAGAAAGAATTTCATTTCAACAAGTACCTTTGCAGACCCCGAAGGGTGGAAATTGCAGCGCTGCTGGACCTGACTGAGAGACAAGTGAAAGTGTGGTTTCAGAACCGGAGGATGAAGCACAAGAGGCAGACCCAGTGCAAGGAGAACCAAAACAGCGAAGGGAAATTCAAAAGCCTCGAGGACTCAGAGAAAGTGGAGGAGGATGAGGAAGAGAAGTCGCTCTTTGAGCAAGCCCTCAGCGTCTCTGGGGCCCTTCTGGAGAGGGAAGGCTACACTTTTCAGCAAAATGCCCTCTCTCAGCAGCAGGCTCCCAATGGACACAATGGAGACTCCCAAAGTTTCCCAGTTTCGCCTTTAACCAGCAATGAGAAAAATCTGAAACATTTTCAGCACCAGTCACCCACTGTTCCTAACTGCTTGTCAACAATGGGCCAGAACTGTGGAGCTGGCCTAAACAATGACAGTCCCGAGGCCCTCGAAGTGCCCTCTTTGCAGGACTTTAACGTTTTCTCCACAGATTCCTGCTTGCAGCTTTCAGATGCAGTCTCCCCCAGTTTACCAGGCTCCCTGGACAGTCCCGTAGATATTTCAACTGACAGCTTTGACTTTTTTACAGACACACTCACCACAATCGACTTGCAGCATCTGAATTACTAAAAATCATTAAAGCAAATCAAAGCATCACAAAACAAAATCCTCCTTGATCAGGTGCTTTTGCCTTCTCTTTTTATTTTTTGTTTTAATTCCTGGAGTTGATTTTTTTTAAAAATTTTCTTCTTGACCTACCCTTTTCTCTCCTTTAAATGATGAGGATTTTCTGTAATTTCTCCTGACCCAGTTTCTGAGCCATTTCTAACCGATCCTGTTGGAGTTTCAGATGTTTAAAACCCAATCCAATCCAACAGCCCTCTGTGATTTTCCTGAAAGCAATACATAAGGCCTGCAAGAAAGTGATCAAAAATTGTATGGTCACTTTCTTTTTATTTTTGTATTACATTAGGATGCATTGTCATGCGTATTTTTGGTAGAATAAATTCTCCTTTGCTATAAGTAGCTTTCTAATTTTTTTCTCCCTCTCTTTCTCAAGACTCATAATGGTTTCTCTTTCTTCTTCCGTTAGTCTAAAGTGGTAAATAAAATTCTGGTCACAATTTACCTTCTTTTCAATTTTAATATATTTATTAAGGTGGCACGCTCAAAGTCTTCAACAGATAGCAACAAAGAATGAAGCCAGAAAATGGCTAGGGCTTCTGACAAGTGTTTCAAAAAAAATTTTTTTTGGTTTCCAGTATAGGCTTAAATTAGTAATAAAAACAGAATTGGGCAGCCTATGGTGTGCTAAAGCTCAAGCTTTACAAAGTAGAAACATAAAGTGCCTACAGAAATGCCCAGCTCTAGGAATGAATAATGTGGAGTTTCTTTAACTAGCTGCTAGTCTCCATGTTTTTAACTAAGTTATCAACAATTCCTTTATTTATACACATTTGTTTCAAACATCTACATTTTAACCCCTCCCTCACAAGTTTTCCTCCCATCCGGGCATATTTCAGTGTGGTCGATTAATCTCCCAGCTGATAGGTTCAGGCAAAACAGACCTAAAAGATAGAAAAATAAATAAAACAGAACAATGATTACTAGCCTGGAACTCCAAAGCAGAAGAGGTTCTTTCCAATCTTCTGGTTCAGAATCATTCTCCCCCCTACCCCCTGGGGTCAAAAGAATCAATATTTCATTCTTAAATCTGTTTACACCATAAATAATGGATCATTGAAGCTCTAAAGTCAGATTAGCAAGTTATATTTAAAATGGAGAATTTCTTTCCCCTAAATTATAAACTAGCACACTTTTTTAAGGGAGGAGGGGGGAAAGCACTTTAAGTGAAATATCAATAAAATATGATCTAGGTAAGGTGTGTTACTGAACCGTTAGGATTCCCCCCCCCCTTTCTTCTGTCTCCCCATATTTATTTCTCCCTTTCTGAGCTCTGTTCTGACGGATATTTACTTACCGTGAGAAAAAGCAACATGTGTGTGGGGCGGGTTGATTTAAGAACCCAGCTCTTAACAGCAAAGCCTAGGAAATGACAATCTTTTTTAGTACCTCCTTTCACCCCTTTGCCCACTAAATCCCCGAGGAGCAGGAGGCATTTGGGGACTGAGGCGGGTTTCCCGCCCAGGCTCAGCGCCGAGCAGGGCATCCTGGCTGCGGCCAGGGCTGCGCCACTCCTGGATACGATTCGTCCTAAGCTCATAAATCAACTGCTTTCTATGAATGAGAATGTCATCAAAGAGATCAATTGCAGGAACACATGCACAAATAAAAATCCTCTTACGTATTTGCTGGGGATCCCCGTCCGAAGGCATTAAGTTAGAAGGCATTTAGTCATAATTCATTTTTATTGCTCTTTAAAAACAACAGCTTGGCTGAGCAGCGAATGCTATGAGCGGCTCAGGGCCTCGGCGGCATTTTGTCTCCTCCTCATCCTTTCCCTTTCTGGTAGAAGAGCCCAGAACGAGGCCGATCGAGCTGCTTGCAAACGATCATTTAAATGTTGACCAAGCTTGCTTTTCATCCACTCTCCTGGGACGTTTAAAGAGACTTTAGTTCAGGATCGCTGGCCTACCTGCTCAAAGGACCAAGGGTCTCTAACACCAAGAAATAGCCCCCACTATTCCTCCGAGTGGGGGCTGGGGAGGAACGCGAGCTACGGAAGCCTATGGGCTCCAGGCCAGGGGAGGCTGTCTTTGTGAGCTGTGCGGGCAGAGCAGCACTCCGGGCTGCCGGCCGAGCCCAGGCCGGCCGTGTGGTGAGCGTCCGGCCTGTGGAGAGCGGGGTCAGCGCGCAGAGGAGGGGTGGTCGCTGACTTGTGTCTGTAGGCCTGTAAGTTTGAGATAACAAGAAAACACCTCACTGGCTTCCAGGAGAGGGGATGGGGGTGGGGTGGTGTGGGGAAAGAAGAGCCCATAGGCCCCCAACTAGCAAAGAAGCCAGAACCTCTGGGGTGGGGAGGAGGCAGCCTTGTGGTAGGTGTTTGGAAGCCAGGAGGACAGTACAAACCGTGGCCAAGACCCACAAAGAGACAAGAATGCGGCAAGGGGAGGTAGGGTATCAACAAGCATTGGCTGGGAGGGAGAACAGATCACTGGGACAGCAAATCCACTACATTGGCAGAAACCCGCCCCTCCCCACCAATCGTGCACCCTACATCCCAGGGCTCATTTGACCCATAGTAGGAGGAAAACGCCTGAGACACAGGGGCCATTGCCTTCTCCAGAATGAGAATTCCTCATGAGCTGAAACTGAGGCAGGAGGAACTTTATTCTCTGGGCTTCCCCTTAACCATGCTTGGGTGTGGGTCAAAGGTCACAGAGAAATACCATTGCAAAAGGAAATATGTGTGTGGGTCCAGTGGTACTGAGGCAGCCTAGTCTCAAAAGGCTGCATAGGATTTCCCTTATGCAGTGGGGGGGATGGGGGGAGGCACAATTCTGTATGTAGAAAACAGAATGCAGAAGACATGGGGCGACTAACTCGGAAATGTTAGTCTGGAGCAAAATTTCCTCTTTCTAATAGGTAGGAGAGGTGGAAAAAGTAGGGACCCCCCCAACCCACATATAATCCTTATTATTAATTTCATTTGTTGCAAACGTGGTCAGAATAAAATTTATGCATCATTGGCTTCAAAGCTGCTTCGTCTGTGATCTCGCCTATTTGACTAGGTCATTTCTTTGCTTGGCCTTTTTCTCTCTGCAAGCCCAGGGTTGACAAGAAACCTAATAGTAAACAACAATTAACAACCCCATCAACATCAGTGCAGGATGGGGGTGGGGGATGGAGAACAGGCCCCTGGCCTGAGATGACGCTTAGATTTGTACATATCTCTCTTGGGGAAAGTCTTGAAGGTTCACACAAGCAACTACACAGTCCGTTGGAAAGGGGAGGAGATGTTGTTAGGGAAGAGGAAAGTGTCCCGTCTATCCACCCTCAGCCATCTGTCCCCAGCTTCTCCCACCTGCCAGCCCCCTCCTCCTCCCTCCAGATGTGAAGATTGGGGGTGTGGTGGAAAAAGAAGGCTCTCCAACTAGAAATGTGTTCCTCCAGGGAAATAAGAACATCATGACTGGGGTGGGAGTGTGTGTGGTGGTGGGGGTGGGGGGGAGCTCTGCATACTTTGCAGAAGCTATTGGTCTGGCCCTCTGAGGCCTGCGTCCGAGCGAGCGCGCAGGCTCCAGGGTCTAGTAGGGCCGGCAGATGGCCTGCAGCGCACCCCGGGGCGGGTACGCTGACCACGTCACCTGGCGTCATCCCCCTCTCCCCCCCCCCCCGCCTCCTATCCCCTCAAACTCCCACGGCCGCGTTGCCTAGGATCTGTAAGGGCTCCGGGAGCAAAGCTGAGCAAGGAAAGAGAAAGGGGCGGAGAGCGAGGAAAGAGCGCGCGACAAGTCGGGCCGTGCCAGGCTTTTTTCAGCCAGCTTGGTTTCAAGAGCTCACCCGCCCCCGGGGGTCGAATTACATAAGCTCTGTATTGCTATGCTAATACCCTGAGGAAGTTTCCAGGCGAAGACCTTAGGTGGAGGAGGGAAGTTTCTTTTCTGATCGCCGTCCCCTCCACACCCACCTGGGTCCTCCCAGCTAGTCCTCTGCCCACGACCCGGTCCATTCTGAGCTTGGCAAAGCCAGTGGCCCAGCGTCGCCCTGCTCCACCGTTCTCTGAGCTCCTCACAGTCCCCGTGGCTTCGCGGCGGGAGCTGTCCGGTGGAAGCGCCCGGGAAAGCCTAGCGCACAGTGTCCGCCAGACTCCCGGCTTTCCGGTTCCGCGCGCACCCGCTCCACCGGGATCCATGAAGCCACCCCGAGATCTCGGGGTCACTGATTCCCGCCCCAGGAGAGCCGGAAACCCTCATCCCTTCTCACCTCTTGCCAGTTCATCTTTCTGATCGCGGTGGGGAGGGGGCGGGGGATGCCTCCTAGCCCCCACCCCCCGGAGGTGGGGGGGGCGAGCGGAGTCGGGCGCGCGCCGAAGGCAGCCTCAGCGCCCCTGGGTTCCAGCGCTCTGAATCTGCCTTTGCAGCCGCCGCAGCTGCAGCTGCCGCCGCCTGGGCTGCCTGGGGGGGCGACGGCACGTCACCCAGACTGAGGAGCGCCGGGGATTTAAATGCCACTGAAACAGTGATCCATCACCGCCGGAGCCCACAAACTTTCGCAGCAAGCTCCACCATTGGCTGACAAAGTCACGTGCCCCTCCCCTCGCGCCCTCCGCCTTCCCGCCCCCCCTCTTGCGCACTGTACATTCATATCATTTTTCTTTTTCGGCCCCATGGAGGAAGTGAGAAAGTTGGCACGGTCACCCAGGGCTTCGCAGGACCCGGTCACTCTGTGACAGATGGACAATGAGAGAATGAGCTCCTTTCTGGAATACCCCATCCTTGGCAGTGGCGATTCCGGGACCTGTTCGGCGCGAGCCTACCCCTCTGATCATGGGATTACAACTTTCCAATCCTGCGCGGTCAGTGCCAACAGCTGCGGCGGCGACGACCGCTTCCTAGTGGGCAGGGGGGTGCAGATCAGCTCGCCCCACCACCACCACCACCACCACCACCATCACCATCACCACCCTCAGCCGACCACTTACCAGACTTCTGGGAACCTGGGGGTGTCCTACTCGCACTCGAGTTGTGGTCCAAGCTACGGCGCGCAAAACTTCGGTGCGCCTTACAGCCCCTACGGGTTAAATCAGGAAGCAGACATAAACGGTGGGTACCCCTCGTGCGCTCCCGCTGTTTACTCTGGAAATCTCTCATCTCCCATGGTCCAGCATCACCACCACCACCAGGGTTATGCTGGGGGCGCAGTGGGCTCGCCTCAATATATCCACCACTCATATGGACAAGAGCACCAGAGCCTGGCCCTGGCTACGTATAATAACTCCCTGTCCCCTCTCCACGCCAGCCACCAAGAAGCCTGTCGCTCCCCTGCGTCGGAAACGTCTTCTTCAGCTCAGACCTTTGACTGGATGAAAGTCAAAAGAAACCCTCCCAAAACAGGTCAGTCCTGCCGGCCAGAAAAAGCTCCATGACTGATTTTTGGAAGGAGCTGGTTCGTCTAGTTTTCATGGGAAACTAATAATGATTTTTTTTTTAAAGTAAGGTTCTTGTTTCTGGCTAGTGTTGTAGGTTGTGAGGAGACTGGCCAAGTGTGTTGGGGCAAAGGAATCTTTGGAGCTGGTGGGTTTAAATGTTCAGGAAGTAGGTGTGTAACGTGTTGGGGGTGTCGGTGGTGATAGTGTTTCGTTAATATGTCCATTAATCACAGATCTGACCATGCTAATGGTTGACTTCGGGTTAGCACTTCACACCTCATCACTCACCCTCCCCAGCCGGGTTTGCATTGAGAAGTTTCTTGATCCACCTGGAATATTGCCCTGAAGTGTGCAGGGGCCTATCGGTTTATGAATTTTGACCTTTTCTTTTCCTCATTTTCTTTCCCCCGCCCAGGGAAAGTTGGAGAGTACGGCTACGTCGGCCAGCCCAACGCAGTGCGCACCAACTTCACCACCAAGCAGCTTACAGAGCTGGAGAAAGAGTTCCACTTCAACAAGTACTTGACCCGGGCCCGCAGGGTGGAGATTGCTGCGTCCCTGCAGCTCAATGAGACCCAGGTGAAGATCTGGTTCCAGAACCGCCGAATGAAGCAGAAGAAACGTGAGAAGGAAGGGCTGTTGCCCATCTCTCCGGCCACTCCACCTGGAAGCGATGAAAAGGCTGAGGAATCGTCGGAGAAGTCCAGCTCCTCACCCTGCGTTCCTTCGCCCGGGTCTTCTACCTCAGACACTCTGCCTACCTCCCACTGAGGCCGCCTGAACCCCAGACTCCGCCGCCGCCTTGGGCTGGGATTTCTTACCCAAAGCACATTCTTAGCTTATCTTCCTTTCCATTTTCAGTCTCTCCTTTTTTCTTTCTGATCCTATCTGTGGAGGCTCCTGGCCAGGATACTGTGTTTCCAGAGAATTCTAGATACTTGGTTGGAGATTAACTCCTTAATCCACACTGGGTATCTGCAGCAACTTCTGAGGGGCTCTGACATCCATCCTTGCTTTTAGCAGATTTCTCAGCCAATGGTCTTTTCCTTTCAGCTGTCCTTTGGAAAGTAGTTTCTTTTTGCTAGCAAAAAACTATGCTCAGAAGGGAGGCATTTTATCTTTTATTTAAGTGTATACTTACATTTCTCCTATACCTTGCCCTTAAAAGTAGGATAGAGAGAAAGTTGAAGAGTTCATGAAGAGGAGATGCAATATGACTGTGCTCACACAATTAATTCATCTCTTAATTTAATTCAATTTCATGTGAGTTTGCTGATTGTAAATACTTTGTCCTGAGAGATTTATCTTTATACAGAGTTTCTAGAAATGCTTAGATTAGGTGACCAAACCAGACAGGGTGGACAAACTCTCAATTTTACATGTGGTTAGAGATGAAAGAATACTCTCATTTCAACCCAATCCAATGCCTCTGAAGGTGCCTCAAATTGTTCTTTCATTGAATTAAGAAGGCCTGAAAAGCACATGGTTCAGAATCCTGGCATCATGTCCTCTCCCCCCAAACCTACCCATTTCTTCTTGCTTCTCTGTACACCTCCATTTAAAATTTGTGTTGGGTTGTTAGGAACCTAATGGTATTCAAATCAACATTTTCTTTCCACCATTATTTTAGCTGGATATGATGTATTTGCAGTTCAATTGTTAATGTGATGGATGGCACAATGAATGTATATTTTGTGTGATTCGTGAATAGTCTTTTGCATGTCGCACAATGTTTTGATGTCCCTGAAGTACCACACTGAGTTCTATCAGTTATCCTTTGTGAACCTATGATATTCCTTCATTTCCTGTACAATCATGAACAGCTCTGAGATCCTGGAGTGATAAGATCCAGAGCAGAGTTTACGGGTCTTAAGATGTCTGTAATAAAATATTCCAGTTTCAGGTATGCTTAAGTTTCTGTGTATTTCACTAGACTACAATTTGTTGCTTCCAACAAACTTGCCTACGAAGCAGAGGAAGGGTGGTGTGTATTTTCAAAAAAGTGGGCCTTTTCTTGAATAAAAATGATGTTTCATTACCATGTAGCTAGAGTTTCCCCTATGATTGTTATTTCGCCTAATCAAATGTCTAGTTACTCTGTTGATTCTCTTTTAAAATAACTGCTTCTTTATTATAATCTAACTTAAAAATGGAAAAAAATTGTGAAGAAATTTATGAAGCAGATCTATTTTTGAAACAAACACAGATACTTCCTGGGTCAAGTGCTAACCTTTTCACCTCTAGCTGAATGATGACATATATATAAACAGAGTCCCCTTCAAAAGCTGAAACTACCTTCAGTCAGTCTTTCTTCACATCAGTGAACCAGGAGTGAAGAGACTCATATTTAATTACCTCTTGTATAAAGATATTGTGAGGATGAGCCCCCGACAACCCCCTCCTTCTATGTTTTGAGATCTGTCATGCAGTGTTCCAGTATATTTCATTCTCCAAATTGAATACAATCTTTTCAGTAAGCCCTTACGTCCCTCCATCCATTCTTTTCATCAGCATTCATTCCAGAGGCTCTCCTTCCCTGCCTCTGGGTTGTAGATTTCATGGATTTCATTCCTTTCAGTCTCAGGTAGGATCCACAGTCATTATGGTTGTGAAGGGTCCACAGTTCTGATTCCATATGGCATGAATCAGGAAAAACATTTTTTTTTCTCTTTAGGCTCAATTGGTTCTTCCAGGTGAGTTGGTGGAAAGCCACTCTGAAATCTTTGAATATCCAAGTGACTTCTGACCAAAGCAATGTATCAGATTTTCCACAGGGGAAGCCAGCAAATGATAGGGCTCAAAATGGCACTCCTCCCACACCACTTGTCACTTGTTCTTTACTTTTAACACATTTTTTGCAGGCTTTGAACCCTAAGAGCTGAGCAGAAAATTCACAGCTTCACAAATAAATACAGACATACGACTTCCTTTCCCCAATGGGTATTTTAAAAGGATTGGCTGGAGAGACAAACCTTCAAAAAAGAACTTGGGATTTGTAGGCCTTCTAGAGTACCCTTGAGATTTTCCACACATCCCTTTAACAAGGAGATGCCTGGATTTTGCAGGCACAGTAACTGCGGCCATATCAAGGGCGGCCAGTGCCCTCCCTTCAGCTGCTGGGCTCTGAGGTTGCCGGTAAAAGTGGATGGAAAACTTCAAAGGCAGCTAGCCCTCTCTTTCATTGCCCGCTTGGCCTTATACTGTATCTTTTGTTTATTAGTGTAAGACCACACAGCAAAACAGATGGCTGGTTTCCAAATACTTTAATGTGTTAAAGTGTCATTTGCATGCCACTGTCTTGATTTCAATATCTAAAAGCAGGGCCCGACCTGCTGGGTTCCCAGATTCCAATCTTCAAGGTGCTGGTTTTAATGTAGCTGAGAGAGAAGAACGATAAATTATGGCAAAACATCCCTAGCCTTCTCTAGGTCATGGAATAAATCAGCTAACAAGCAATGCATTTAGGAAACATTAATACACCTTTCAACAAGGAAAACATTTGTATCTTTTTAGCTGTCCCAATCGATTAAATCAAAGGCGCTTAACACATCTTATTTCAAGGTCTCTCTTTTTCTGTTTTGGTCTCAAAGGAGCACAGTTAGCTTCTTGAAAAATGACAGCAATTGTAACTGAATTGACCTAAAGAAGGAAAACTGAAAATAACATTTTCTTGAGATAAAATAGAAACTAGGGTCTCTACTAAGGACCTCGAATAATTGCAATATAAAATTAATTTTTCAAATGCATTTTCTTTACTTCTTCCTCTGCATTTACCTAATTACTCCCCAAATTCAGGATGTCCTTCAACTAGGCTGAATCGAGTCTTGCTGTGACTCAATGCCTGCTCTGGGCTTCACCTTTGAAAGTTTACTTTTGGAGGCTATTCAGATGCGGTGGTGTTTTCCTCTGGGGCAATCAGATTCAAGCCGATCAATATTTACTCAGTCTGAAAGGGTTGTTGAAAAGGCTGCTAACAACAAACTGCTTAGCTGCTCACCCCTGTTTAATCTCAGGTTCACCGAAAGTTCAAGAAGAGATGAATGCAGTGATGGGTCACTTTAGAATGAGTCCCAGTGGTTTATCTGAGCTCTCAGCTAAAGGCAACAATTATAGTTTCATTCCTCTTTGGGAAAGAGGGCAACTTTCCTATTATTCTTGTGCTAAACAATGTTTACTAGAAACTTAAAACACTTTCCTCTTCCCTCCCTTCTTTCTTTCTCTCTTTCCCCCCCCCTTCCTCTCTCCCTCCCTCCCCCCTCTCTCTCCCTCCCTCTCGGAAGCTTCCAGCTACCCTTCCTCTGCCCTCTAGTTTTCTGCCAATCCAGTAGGTTTCATTTGACTTAAAATAAATTGTGTGGACTATTCTTTTTAAAAACACATTAAATTCATCTGACGGAAGAAATTCAATTTATTTCAGATCCCACAAGCTATGAAATGAAACTCTTTGAGCCATTAGAGTTTCTCTTTAGGAAAGTACAGGGCAAGATTGAACTGAAATCCATTTGTGTTTGAGTAATATCGACAACCAGGGCCCCAATATCCATCCGAAATGGGTGTTCAGATAGGAGTGAAAGGGGAATTAACTTATACCGAAGCAAATACTTCAAATGGAAAGTCAACTTTAAGATTTTATAACTTCTTTATGTATGAGGCTTTGAGAGATGAAACAAACAAAAAAAAAAAAAAGGAAAAAAGAAGGACCCAAGGCAGCCAGTAGGGAATGGTGGGCAGAAGATACTGGACTCAGAAGGTAATTGCTACAGCTCTTCAGAGGTCAGAGTTCATGTAATCACTGCATAAATGCATACTAAATAGCGAATTATTAAGCTTTTCTGATGACTGAGCACGTCTGTGAAAAATGGTCACTGCTGTTTGTGTTTCTTCCTTAAGAATAATCATTCTACAAGTAGAAGCTCTAGATGAAGGATTTTTATTTATTATTTTGAGAGAAAAGCAACCATTGTATTGTGAAACTTTGAGAGTGGTGCGTGGACAGATTTTCTCTAGATTAAATGGGACTGTAACATAATTCTCTCACTCTTAGAAATGCTCCTATCTTTTTCAATACACATGGGCACACAAGTCAGCATGACCATATCAGATAAGATCACTGGGTGGCCAACTCTGGCAACTCTCTACCATAGATGAGCCTGCTTTGTGCTTCACATTTCTTAGAGCACACAGAAATTCTACCTTAGAACTCCCTGCACATAGATGATCAGAACCGAATGAGACTCATAGACCTAACCTCTTATTTATGGATCAGGGGAAAGGCACACAGAATTGGATTGATCTGATGGAGAGCACATTGCCAATAATCAATACTGACTTCCTAAATAAAAACCAGACCAGCTTTCAACCTGAGTCCAGTGTACTTTTAAATTCTAAAATTCTGATTAAATCCTTTCACCCCCACTCATTCTATGTGATTTGTTTCAGTCTGAATTTTTTCTGTTTTTGCTCTCTTGGCCAGTCAAATCCTTAATTTTGATGCCATTAGGACTACTGAATCTTTGAAACAACCTTTGAAGTGCATATTTCTACTATCTTGAAGGATGGGATCTACTCATCCTTAAAAAACAATTCTTAAAACAGAGAGAGCAAGCAAAATCATGCATGTACTTTTTTTTAAAACTATACTCAAACCGGAAATGAAGGTTTTTAGCATCCAAATTAGTTCTCCATTAAACTGGCAAAAGGTACTAGCTAGAAGGAGATTCAAAATTATAAGGAACATTTCAAGTAGGTAATCCTGAATCTTTTGTCGTTTTGTGCTTGTTTTTCCTGCCCTTAACTTGTTCTAGGCCACACTGCATCACTTTCTCCCCATCTTAACTCAGGCAGCTAACACATATGTTTCATAACCACACCATTAACATAAAGTTTCTTTGGAACATTCTCAACATCCTAAGAATCTCAGCAGAACCTGTTGCTCAAAGGACATCAAGGGCTGGCAGTGTTTGAAGAGCTAAACTGGAATCTTGGAAGTGTCAGTGCCTTGTCCTGAACAACATCAGCCATTTAAATACTGATACACTACAGAACTGCAAACACACTGTCCATCCATTTTAAAGGGGTTATTCTTGACTCAAGGGAGATAGGGCAACCCTGAACCCCAGTTGTATCCTTTGAAACATGCTTGGAAGGTTGCACTTTGTGTTTATTGGAAATGAATGAAAAAAAACACCAAAAAACAAACAAACAAACAAACCAGCATTTCCAGGCACAGCGGAAACACCTGTCTCCAATTTTTAAAAACAGCCTATTACGTTTTATTACTATTAAAAACCCGTTGAAAAATGATTCAGTCACAAGGCCAATCTATAGAAAGAAATCAGATTGTCTTATATTTTCATTTTAGGCTTATGTGTATTGCTTGTAACCCCAAATGAAAAAAATATTGAACTTTCTTCTTTTCAAATATATATATTTAACACGTTGGACATTTTACTAATTAGGATCTGCTTCGTTTTAAAAGAAAAATCATCACACTACCCTAAGGCAAATGCAGAAAGCAATGATTTAAAATGGTAGAGCTCCCTTCCTCCGCCTCCCTCCCTCAACTCTGTCAAACTAGCAGAAATATGGTTCGGGTCAAGTATGAGCGGGAATTTTCCACCCTGGGGTCCCTTGTTTAGGACATGCAGGAAGGAGACCGCGGTCCACGCGTGGGCACCAGCTCTGCGCAGGGCACGGGGTGCTCGGGCAGCGGCAGCGGGTCCAGGGTCGCGGCTGGCGGGGACCAGAGACCCGGAGAGGTGCAAGGGTCGGAGGCACACAGTGTGGCGGGGTGGGGGTGGCATAGGGTTTTCGCGACCCCCCAGAGTCGGCTTTCCCTTGCCTCTGCTGCCTTCCTCAAGGCGACCTCTCTAGTCCTCCGCTGTCCCGAGGATCCACGAAGAGGCCCCAGGAAACCGCATCTGATCCTCAGGGACCAGCGGCGAGGGGCAGGGCTGGTGGGTACAGGCAGAGCAGCTTCCGACCCCTTACCCAGCGCGAGTCTCAGACCCGCTGGCACCTTAGGGACTTAGAGCACAACTGGAACCAGGAGGCCTCCCGCAGCGCCATTCTTTTCTTGCCAGCACACCCTCCTTGCAAGTGTTGCTGAGGAATGGTACCTGACTTTTTTTTAAAAAGCCAACATTAGGGTTGAAACTCAGGCCTCACGATCTTGCTTGCTCATGGCTGGTGCTCTACCATTTGAGCCATGCCTGCAGACCAGACTTTTATTTGGTGCTAGTACCAGGATTTGAACTCAGGATTTGGGTGCTATCCTTGAGTGCTTTTTTCTTTCTCAAGGATATAGAGCTCTACCACTGGAGCCACACCTCCACAGGTTTTTGCTGGTTAATTGGAGACAGGAATCTCCAAGACATTCCAGGCAGGACTGGCTAGCTTTGAACCACCATCCTTCTGAGAAGCTACGATTACAGGCTTGAGCCACCAATGGCCATCTAGAAGTAGACTAACCACATGCATTAATATTGATTTTCCTAGTGGATCTTACGCTTCTTGAGGTCAAGACCCTCAACTTCCAGTAACATGAAGCCACTGGTCCTTGTGATAGACTGCTCTGGAGTGGAATCCAGGATCCATGTTTGTTTAATTTCCATGTTCTATTTGTACACATTTAAGAGGAATATATATATATATGTGAATATATATATATATATATATATATATATATATGAGAGTGATCAACTCAGAGGAGTTAGTCATTTTCAACTTTTACCATTTCTTTATTGTATTTTCAAATTCCTTTCTTTTCTATGTTGATATATTATTATCATTATTGATATATTATTACTTATATTGATGTAGCTGCAACATAAAACACAAGAACTGATTCACTTTATCAAATAATAATATTGTACATGTTGATTGGCCTTTTCCTCTATGACCCACCTCCCCACTGTTGTCCATAGCCTCTAGTATGTTTACTCTCAATTTCTATGAGATCACGTGAATACAGTTATGTGTGGATACCTTTGTTTTGTTTTTCTCATTCACAGTAGCAACTTGGCTCCCTTGACCCCTCATGCTAGGGATGAAACCTTAGGCTTCACAAACATGTGCTCTAATAACCAGTTACACCTTGGCCTCTGGAGTCCTTAGTTATAAAATAAGATGGCTGTTCTTGCTGACTTTAAGATGTCCTCTCATATTTATGTGGTTTCTCAGTATCCTGAAAAATCTAAGTTGGGATTCCTCTGATCCAAGCCCTCTAAGTGTTATATTATGTAATCCTTACTCAACTCATAATCCATTATTTTGATCCAATAGATAAGCAAAAGGAGTATGTTCCATGTTAAGTATCCCATTTACTGAATCCAGAGTTCAAATTCTCTTTGTTGTTGTTGTTGTTGTTGTTAGTGGGGGCCTGGGCACTGTCCCTGAGCTCATTTCCTCAAGGCTAGTGCTCTACTACTTTGAGCCACAGTGCCACTTCCTGTTTCCTGGTGGTTAATTGGAGGCAAGAGTCTCAAAGGGACTTCCTGGCTGAACTGGCTTTGAACCATGATCCTCAGATCTCAGCCTCCTAAATAGCTAAGCTCACAGGAGTGAGCCACTGGTGCCTTGGCTTCATAGTCCAAATTGTTACTCATTTTGTTGCATCATTTTATTACAGGGAAAATGATAGTATAAGGTATAAATCCTTTACAAGGAGTTATTAGGCTCTCTCTTTTGGGAGGAGAAAGGCGCAGTCTGAGATTGTAAGGGAGCTGTCCGTGAGCTTTTGTGCTCAAGGGAAATGCTTTATCACTTGAGCCACAGCTCTACTTCCACTTTTTTTTTGGTAGTTATTTGGAGATGAGAGTCTCCCTGCCCAAGCTGGCTTTGAACCATGATTCTCAAATCTCAGCCTCCTGAGTAGCTAGGTTTATATGCCTGGCTCATTTAACTTTATTTTATTCAGGTTCTGCTATAGTAAATAGTTACTCACTAGTAAAAAGTTAGAGAGGTGAAGAAACTATTTAATATCAGACATATGTACAAACTATGGTTGTATATGCTTGGAAAATTAAGCAAATGACAAATAACATGACTGAAAACAAACCCACAGAGAGGTGAAGTTTAACAATGAAGTAAAAAAGAGAAGTAATAAAGAAGTCTGTTTTCATATCTGACACTAATTGTAGGAATTATTTAAGGGAAAAAAGACACCCCTTATATTCATTATGTGTGTGGCATGCTTAACATATGGAAATAAAATGGAAATAGTATAAAGTACAGATGTTTTGTCTCTATGAAAGCTGTTGTTTATATGGGTGGAAGCAGGCTTTTTCCACCTCTAGCTATTGTTTGGATATTTTATAGTCTACAGATACAGCCAATATATAATGTAAAAAATAATAATTTAGCATCACCCAAAGAGCTAATCTTCATGGCTTACAACTTAGAACCTCTTGATTTATAATAACCAGTGAAACCAGATTCAACTAGATTTAGTAAGGAATATATCTATACATATATATATGGAACCTAATGATATCTGTCTGGCCTTTAAAAGATGTATATGATATGAGAAGAAACCAGAGTATGAGTCTTTAAAAGCTAGTCATTTTTCTGAACAAATTGACATAAGTCATATTCATCGTTGGACATACTTCTGTCTCTTACTTTTCTTTCTTTTTTTTTTTTTTTTGGGTCCAGTCGTGGGGCCTGAATTCTGGGCCTGGGCACTGTCCCTCAGCTCTTCAGCTCAAGGCTAGCGCTCTACCACTTGAGCCACAGCGCCAC
>NW_012267292.1:7324233-7341580 GCF_000151885.1 Dipodomys ordii
GCTTTTTTTCTTTTTGCTTATGTGGTGCTGAGGAATCGAACCCAGGGCCTCATGCATGCAAGGCAAGCGCTCTACCACTGAGCCACCTTCCCAGCCCTGTCTCTTACTTTTCTAACTTTCATTAGTGCAAAAAGAAGTTGGTGTGATTACAGACCTTGTAAAGTACTGATATTATTTAATTATATGTAAAATCTCAGAATCCCCAGACATTGGGAGTTATCCAATTTCATTTCTTCATCTTACAGGTGAAGAAATTGAGGCTGAAAAGGGTATTAGCACCAACAGAAGAAAAATGCTTATATTTTTAATATACACTTAAGCATATTAAAATGATGAGCAAAAATGAATTTTAGCCTAAATATTCATAACTGATAATAAGTTATTATAGTAAGCTTAGCAATTACAGAAGTAATTAAATATTGGATATCACAGTTATTAAAGATAAGCAGGTTTGAACACAGTTCCTAACATCTGCAATCCTATTCAAGAGTTCTAAATTCTGATTTCTGAGCCAGAAAACTCTATGAAACTTCAAACTCTAGGGCTGGCACAAACAAAACAAAACTTTTTTTTTTTTTTTGTATATTTAGCTATATTTACCTATGGCAACCTTTTTTTTCTTTTTCATTTCTTTACTTTTTTCCGTTGTGTTGCTTGAACTTAGAGCCTGGGCTTTTGGGATTCAGGTTAGCACTCTAACACTTGAGCCACAGCGCCACTTCTGGTTTTCTAGTGGTTAATTGGAGATAAGAGTCTCATAGACTTTCCTGTCTGGGCTGGCTTTGAACTATGAGTCTCAGATCTCGTCCCCCTCACTACCTAGGATTACAGGTATGAGTCACCAGCGTCTGACTTCATTTGTCTTGTTTGAGTGGTGTTAGCCACCATCTTCGCTTGCTTCTGAGTGGTCTCATCTGTTTCTAGCACAGCTGTGGTGAAGGTGCTAGAGATGGCATCCAGTTAGTGTCTAAGTATAGTGCTTTGATACTATGGTGTCAGTATAAAGGTTGGGGGAAGATGCAGTTGTCTCTTCACCACTTTGTCTCTGTGATGACCACCAAACTTTTCAATTTTCAAGCTGATTTCCAGTTTTCCTAACAATTTTCTGTGACAATATGTTCCTGTTATAATTTGAAGACTAGTAGCCACGTTCTGTGAGAATCCTGATACAAGCACTACATAGTATCCCAGATAGTGGTACTTAGAAAAGTTCTAGAGCCTGTGAAATACAGCCTAGAATTGTGAAAGAGAAGTTGGACTGTATGACCTAAAAAGTATCCGTACAACATGGGCCAGATAGTAGCTTCTTTAAATTCCATTTTCTGTCCTTTTCCAGCTTTGGACTATTTAATGCATATGTTCTTTGCCACTCCTCACTTATAGATAAACAAATACATAACATGAGCCAAAAAATGGTCATTTTCTTTGCTTACCAAGAAAACACAAATAGTGTCGAGGGTAGCTTGGTGGTAGTCCCTGAGTTAGATTCCTGGCATCATCAGTAAATTAAAAAAAAAAAGTACAAATGTGTCTAATTGAGTTAGACAATAGAATTTATTTCCTATTGTATTTTGCAACCTTTCTATCTTATCAGTTTGAACAAATATTTATTCTCCTATATGTAGAAGAATAGCTGACACTTGTTGATGGCTTACATTAGTATAAGGTACTTTCCCAAGCACCATATATACTGATTCATTAAAAATCCTCCATGCATCCCTACGGTGTAGGTGCTATTATAATTCCCATGAAAAGAAGAGGAGGAAACTGAGAGCAAAAGGTAGTGCAGGTAGAAAATGGCAAAGTCCACTTGAAAACTCAGTAGTTTGGCTTGTGAGCATTCATTCTTAACAAACACTATGTTTTCCTTTAACTGGCTTAACTGACCAGATTTTCCTCTTTCTAGTTTTTCATCCTTTCCTCTTTTCCTCTTTCTTGTCTTCTCATTCTTCTCTTATTTGAGGATGGTATGAAGGCATCCTTCACATTCCTGATAGAGCACCCATAATTGGGGGAGGTGAGTGGTGGCATTCTTAGCTGCAGGTGGCTTTTCTGGCCTAGGAATTCATTCTGGCTTCACCTCTTCCTGACCTCTACAAACTCTATCCTTCCTCCATTTGGAGCTTCTGCTCTCTTTTTGTTTACTCTGCTGCCTCATGTTTGAATTCTGTCTCATTACTTTGTACCTTCGTGAATTAAAACACCATTTAGTGTTGATGTAAAATTTTACAGATACAAGATACAATTTCTTCTCAAAGAGTTACAGAAGAATCACTGTGGAGTAACTTATTATCTAATTTAGGTAATGATATATTACTTAGCAGTATTTTTATTAGAATATAATTAGACATTTAAACTTTTAGGGTTTATTAGACAAAATTTATAATTAGAAGCCTTAATCCTTTTTCTGCTAAATGTGTAATCTGAGTGAATATTAGCCAAGCATGGGTGGCTTATGCCTGTAATCCTAGCTACTTGCAAGGCTGAGATCTGAAGATTGCAGTTTGGAGCCAGCCTGGGCAGGAAAGTCCATGAGACTCTTATTTCCAATTAACTACTAAAAAGATGGAAATGGTGCTGTGACTTAAAATGGTAGAGCCCTAGCCTTGAACACAAAATCTCAGGGGCAGTTCCCAGGCCCTGAGTTCAAACCACAGGACCAGCACACACACACACACACACACACACACACACACACACATGCTCAAATATGGTTAAAGTTTGATTCTCTTGCATGTAATATTTCAGAGGAATATAAGATTCCAGACTGGTAGCTTTGAGTGCTTTAGTACCAAGAGGTTATTTAGCATTTGGGTTTCTTCCATTGTACTACTTTGATATTCCCTAGTTGTTTTTTGTTTTGTTTTGTTTTGTTTTTACATGTTTGAGACAATATCATCTCCACTCTCTTGTTCCAGTTCTTAGGAAGAGGATAGAACAAAAGAGTAGGGGAAATAATCTCCTTCCCCCCCCTTTCCCCCTCCTCTTCCCTCCTCCTCCTCCTCCCTCCTTCTCCTCTTCCTCCTCTTCTTCCTCCTTCCTCCTTCTTCTTCCTTTTGTATAGCCTATCCTGGGGCCTCCTAGACACTGTCACTGAGCTTCTTTTGTTCAAGTTTAGCACTCTACCACTTAAGCCACAGCACCACTTCAAGCTTTTTTTGCATTTATTGAAGACGAGAACCTCACAGCCTTTCCTGCCTTGCCTGGCTTCCAACTTCAATCCTCAGATCTCAGCCTCTGAGTAGCTAGGATTGTAGGCATGAGTGACCTATGCCCAGCCCTTTTCTCCTCCTTGTCCTCCAGCTCCTCCTCCTTTACTTTTTGGATACTAGTACTGTAATCCTAGCTAATCAGGAGACTGAGATCCAAAGATTATGGTTTAAAACTAGCCTGGGCAGGAGAGTCCATGAGACTTTTATGTCCAATGAACCAATAAAAAGTCAAATGTGGAACTTTGGTTTAAGTAGTAGAGCACTAGCCTTGAGCAAAAATCCTAAGGGACAGTGCTGGGGTACTGAGTTCAATTCCCAGCATGGACATAGACATACAAAATTAGACATTGCTTAAAATAATTTTAGTGAGATAACCTGTTTATCTGCACATTTTGGCTATGAGAGAGTTAGGCTAACAAATTGTACAAATAGGATTCAAGGCAGCTTTGGGCTTTGCAGGGACACAAATCTGATTTTGCTAGAATTTGGGAACATGGAATGGAAGTTTCTTTGCCTTTAAAAAGCTTCTAGGGCTGGGAAGGTGGCTCAGTGGTAGAGTGCTTGCCTTGAGCTGAAGAACTGAGGGACAGCGCCCAGGCCCAGAGTTCAGGCCCCATGACTGACAAAAATAAAAATAAAAAATAAAAAAAAATAAAAAGCTTCTAGTGAGGACTGGGAAGGTGTCTGAGTGGTAAATTGCTTGCCTTGTATGCATGAGGCCCTGGGTTCAATTCCTCAGCACCACATAAGCAGAAAAAAGCCAGAAGTGGAGCTGTGGCTCAAGTGGTAGAACACTAGCCTTGAGCTGAAGAGCTGAGGGCCCAGAGTTCAGGCCCCACGACCGACCAAAAAAAAAAAAATTCTAGTGATATGTTGTACACCTCAATAGAGGTAAGATATTCCTCTAATTCTTTGCTAATTACAATGGAGCTATTTTGAAGCTAGGATATTATTTGGCTCCAAATCCCTGTTATCCTAAACTTGACGTCAACTGAGGGTGAAAATTTAAGACTAAAGAGAGTAAACCTGATTTGTAGATACTTTTATTTTTATTTTTGTCAGTCATGGGGCTTGAACTTGGCATGGGTGCTGTTTTTGAGCTTTTCCACTCAGGACTAGCACTCTACCACTTGAGCCACAGCTCCACTTTCAGGCTTTAGGTGATTAATTGGAGGTAAGAGTCTCACAGATTTTCCTGCATGGGCTGGCTTCAAATGGCAATCCTCAGCTCTCAGCCTCCTGAGTAGCTAGGGTTACAGGTGTGAGCCTCCAGGCACTTGGTGATACTTTTTTTAAAAAAAATTCTCTTTAAGTAGTGGTATGAAGAAGTTCCCATTCTACAAAACAGTACATGAATACAAGGTGTCTGACAACATGTCACCCATCACTCCAACCCATCCCTTCTCTCACTTTTCTTTTCTTTTTTCAAGATTGAGATTAGGTGATTACATAAATTTCACGTATTTCATAGTATTGTGGAATAGTGATACTTAGTTATAGTCACAAACACATTTTAACCTTCACAAGGCAAATTGCCATTATCATGGTCTATAAAGTTTGTGAATTCTCTGAGCTTTGACAATACAATTATTTCTTCCACATGAAGTGTTACATTTCTTTCCTTTTGCTTAGTGTAAACCGTTCCCTCTTTCCCTCTCATTCCTCCCTTCTCATCTCTGTCTTTGGGTTGCTTAGTTCATTTTCATCTATGTCCAGTGCAGCTGATGGGCCCCTTTGTTGTATGTTGTTCCGTTTCCTTGGTGATACTTCTAAAGACAGAGATAAAATTTGTATCCTGATACAAAAATAACTTTTTTTTTGACAAGTGTAGGCTGAAAATGAGCTTGTTCTTCTTTGTAAGTGGCCCAGAGTATCTTGGCAAGGGCTGCCATGCAGGTATCTCTATGTAATTGGGGAGGGGAGGAAGAGGACTGGTTGTTGCCCCCTTCATTTTTGTTCATGTATAGGAGACAATGGGCTTGACATTAAATACTCTGCACACAAAAGGGATTCACCACTTCCTATTTCCTCTCATATTTGGCTGAAAATTTGCAGAACCCATTTTGATTCTTTGCTTTTTGACCCGTCAAACTCTAAACTGAGCTCTTAGGGCAGTCCCTCTGAAATCTGTCCCTCTCCCCACAGGAAGAGAATTTGCTCTGCTCTCCTTTAACCTTTCCTACTTCTCGGAGAACTTCTCATGTTGGTTTCATAGTATTTTTTTTTGTTATTGTCTCCTTGGTTTTGTTTTGTTTTTATGCCAGTACTGGGGCTTGAACTCAGGGCTTGGGCACTGCCTCTTAGCCAGACCTCCATTTCTGGCTTTTTACTAGTTAATTGGAAAGAGTTTCCTAGATTTTCCTGCCCAGGCTGGCTTTGAACCTTGATCTTCAGATCTCAGTCTCCTGAGTAGCTAGGATTACAGGTGTGAGCCACTGGCACCTGGCTTTTTTTCATGTTAGAAGCTGGCTTTGATCCTTGATCCTCAGATCTCAGTCTCCTGAGTAGCTAGGATTATAGGGGTGAGCCACTGGCACCTGGATTTGTTTCATAATGTTATAACCTGATTGTGACTGTTGTTTAGTAAAGGATTCCAGGAAAGACCATATATTATTAATCGGTGCTTTGCTCTGCCTTGTGTAATCCTTGGCACGTGGTGAAGATGAGTGAATAAAAGAGCAAATGATTCTTTGAGTTCTTCCTGTAGTTTCTAAGCATTTTAATGTGGTCATGACCTCACAAGGCTAAAAAGGCAAAGTGTGGATTTTATATTCTTCCTTGTGGGGAATATTTTCTCATTTGCTTACTGAAGTTAAATTAAAGTTGAAAACTCTTTAGATTTGCTGCCTTCACTTTTCATTATACAATGAGGGGTAAAATTACTTGAAATGTTAATGTTGCTTGAATTAACATATAGACTAAGGCTTGTTGAAACTGAAGTGCAACTAATCAGTCAATCAAAAGTGTAAATAACTGATATAGAGTCTTTTCTGTTTTGACAGGGAGTGGAGTTCAGAGAGAAGCTAGTGTTTGGGCTTTTCTGGGAGCAGGAGGGGATAGGAGTTCAAAAGGTCATCTAGGTAGCTACAAACCCTTGAAAAGGAAACTTGGGGGCACTGATTTTTGCATTTCTTTAATGTCACAAAGTTAGAGAAGCAAAAGAACGGTGCAATGGCTCACTTTTGCAGGCGTGTGAGAATGATGGGAATTGTCTGGTCCACAAACAGTATTATATAGGATTTATTAAGATCTGGATTTTTTTTTGGTCCGTGTGTACTTTTAAAAGTTACTTCATTACAGAAGGAATTATATTTCCAGAGAAGTTAAATAAATATCTTATAATGTAAATTATACCCTTTACATATCTAAGTTTTAGTACTTTGTTAGTGTTGTTGGAAATGGACCAGGAAGAGAAGTTTTGAAGATAAAATATGTTTTGACTTTGAGCTAAGCTCCCAAAATAAGGACTGCCATAATATACATTTTATGGTAAATTACTAATATCAAAGTATTTTGAGATGTCACATTTCTAAGGTAGAGCTGTTTAAGCAGTTCAAGGAACTCTGAACATTTGTGGTTAGTTTTCTTGTTGTCATCATCTTCTTCTCCTTCTCCTTCTTTTCTTCATTTTTGCTGGTACTAGGGCTCGAACTCAGGGCCTTTTTGCCCAAGACTGATGCCCTGCCATTTATGGCATACTTCTACTTCTGGCTTTTGGTGGTTAATTGGAGAAAAGATCCTCATGGACTTTTTTGCCTGGAATTGATTGGAGCCAGGATTCTCAGAGTTTAGCCTTCTGAGTAGCTAAGATTTCAGTTGTGAGCCACTTGTTCCTGGTTCCTGGCTAGTTTTCTTGATCCCTTTGGGAGAGAAGAGCCAATATGTGCTACAAAAGTGGTTGAAGATATGCAACTTAATGTAGTGCTGATGATCACTTTACCTTTTAAAAAACAAATTTCTCACTTGAAACCTCATTGTACTAGTACTTAAGAAAATAAAATGAAAATACTAAATGAAACAAAAAATTCTTCCAAGATTGGAATTAGAGCTAGAAATGCAGATGCCATAGGTTTTGTTTTATTTTTAATTTTTTAATTTTTCTTTTTTGTCGGTTGTGGGGCCTGGGCATTGTCCTTGAGCTCTTCAGCTCAAGGCTAGCACTCTACCATTTGATCTACAGCACCACTTCTGGCTTTTTCTGCTTATGTGGTGCTAAGGAATCAAACCCAGGGCCTCATGCATGCAAGGCAAGCACTCTACCACTGAGCCACCTTCCCAGCCTGCCATAGGTTTTAATTTCTACAACCAACTATCTGGGCGGTATGTCACCTCTCTGGATGGAGGTGAAATGATGTAAATTCTAGAATCCATTCCGGATCTAACACTTTGTATAAAAACTTTCTTTTTGTTTGGTAAGAAACCAGTAGCAGCCAGGTGCTGATGGCTCATGCCTGTAATCCTAGCTACTCTGGAGTCTGAGATCTATGGACCTTGGTTTGTAACCAGCCTGGGCAGGTAAGTCCCTGTGAGACTCTAACTCCAACTAACTACCAGAAAACTAGAGGTGGTGCTGTGGCTTAAAGTGGTAGAACACAAGCCTTGAGCAAAAAGGTATCGATGGATCATGCCCAGCAATTCAAACTCTCGTACATTGATTGTGAGAGTCCATCTTTCTTTCCTTTCTTTTTCTTTTTTGTCAGTTACAAGGGTTTGGATTGCTCCATATGATTGCCAACAGTTGTCTTCATTTTAGCCTTTCTAGAGAGCGTGCACCACTATGTTGGGAGTAAAATTTCATGTACGGCTCCAGTAGTGTTATCCAGAGTGATGGGGAATCATGATGATTAGTCAAGTTTCTCATGCTTCTAGGTAGAGGTTTAACAGAGCAATGAATAGAGGCAAGGAATGGAAGCATGTTGCTAAAGACATTTGTCCCTTTTATACATTACTCTAGTGGTGGTAGTAGAAAGGCTTCCTTGTTTAATTCAATAATCCCTTCTTCCATTTTAATATTTATCTCCGTTTTCTTGGAAGACAGTGTCTGGAAGGTTGGTAGGTGAGGAATGTTGCGGTCAGCTTTGTTGAAAGAAGCAAGTGCATTTATTCCTCCTTCATTGGAGAATGGGTTTGGAGGCCTGTGTCAGACATTCACTGAAATCAAGGAATAATTATTCAAGAATGGGAACGTGACTACAGAATAATACATAAAATGTATAACAATGAATAAAATATGGGCTCATGTGCATCTGTGGAGGAAAGACATGGGGCAGGTTTAGGCTGGTAAGCAAGTTCTGTAACATAGCTCTTTATTTAATAACATAGTTACGACAACATAGAATAGCAAGATTTTTTTTTTTGTACTCTGAATCTAATGTAGAGTGTAGTGGGGTTTTTATGTGTAACTAAGAATCACTATTGCATTCCCAGTTTTTTCTGGCCACTCTACAAACACATGAATCAGATTAAAGTAGCCAGACAGACCTGAATTAAATGTATATTCCCATAATGGTTATTATTTTTTTCTTGCCTTGACATTATTATAGAGATAAGTGGCTATTATAAATGAACCATTAAAAGAAACAGTAAGCCAAAGTTATCATTGATCTTTCCCTGTCTTTTACTGTGTAAAAACTAATGTAGTGAATTGCTATGGAGTTACCTTCTTTAATAATTCATCTGTTGCAGCAGGGCAGTGACCTGATGTTTTCTTTTATATTAATTTATAGTCTTCCACTTAATCCTTAGAATATTTCATCTTATTGCTATAGGATAGAACCATTTCTTAATTGAAATGAAAAAAAAGAAATCTTGGAATAAAATTACCTGGCAGATATTTATTAATTTATTGACTAATTTTGTTTTATTTTTTGATGTCAGACCTGGGGCTTGAAGTCAGATCTTGAGTATTTCTCTGAACTTTTGTTCTCAAGACTAGCACTCTACCACTTGAATCACATTTCCACTCCTGGATTTTTGCTGGTTAATTGGAGATTGGAGTCTCTGGACTTTGCTGCCCAGGTTGATTAAACGTTGACACTCAGATCTCAGCATCTTGATTATCTAGGATTACAGGCATGAGCCACTGGTGCTGGGCTGATTGATTGATTGATCTAGCTATGTAATCCAGGCTGTCCTCAAACTCAACTGTATTGTCCATTTGGCCTTAAACTCAAGATCTTCATGCCATAGCATCCTGAGTGCTAAGATTACAGGTAGATAACACCATACCTAGTAATAACAGAGTATTTTTATTATTAAATATTTCTACTAGGTTAATAGCCCAATAAATATAACCTTATTTAATGATAGTTTTTAGCATAAAAGACTGAGAAAGGACTTGCTTTGATCTGTCATTTACATATTTGATTTATAGATGTACTGAGAAATTGAGGATTCCTCCCCAATTTGCAAAAAAACAGACTTATGGATACATTTTAAAGACACTATCTTCTTCTTTTAGTGAGTCATAAAGTAGGATATCCAAAATGAACTCAGAAGACAGTTTAATTTGACTACATAAAATATTGATACTGTGCTGCTTCAGTATTTCTTCCCTCAAATTCTGGAAGAGAAAGTCAATACTTTATACTCTTCTAGCCAGTATGGCACCTTTCCATTTAGCTACACATTCCAGGTTGCCAGACACTATACTACTAATATCAAAGGAACAGAGCTACTGGCTTTCTCTTAATGCCAGCTTTAAATTTTTGGCAATAACAAAGTATTACTATAGTCTCCTATACATGCATAAATCTCTCTCTCTCTCTCTCTCTTTCTGTTTGTGACATACGAGAACTTGAACTCAGAGCTTTGAGGTTTCCTTTGGCTTTTTCATCACCACTAGTGCTCTACCACTTGGGCCACACCTTCTGTCAAGCTTTTTTTGCTGGTTCACTGGAGATAGAGTCTCACAGACTTTTTTGCATAGGCTGATTTTGAACTGTGTTTCTCAGATCATAGCCTTCTGAAAAGCTAGAATTACAGGTGTGAATCACTGGCATCCTGCTGCATCTGCATTAATTTGAGCCTATTGTTCAGCTTCTGAGATAATTTTTAAACTCATTTTAGAAAAGCGAATAATGAGTACTTTAAAATATCATTGAGAAGATCCCAGGAAATAACAAATACAATGGAACTAAAAAAAACCCACACAGTTCATTTGGAAAAGTATTTTTCTCCCATCTCTCTTTTTGACTTATCAGTTTGCTTGTTAATTTCTTTAGATGTTACCATTCTAATCCAGGTAAACAAAATAAAACAAGGAAAAAATGATCTACACATTGTTATGTCAAAGCATAACTCAAGTTGGAAGGAATCCAATGTGAGGAAGGCTAATTACTGTCTTTCACCCAATACACGTAGCTGTAGAAGATATGGCAAAATGTCTTAATACTTACCTCTTGAAGAGGAAGTTGTGTTTTTTTTTAGGTTCTACACATTCAGATTTTTTTTGTGTTTCAATAAAACTTTATTTACAAAACTTATTTTGAAATTTCATTAACAATTAGAAGCTTTGCTAATATCTACATATTCCAAAAAGTGAAGCATTTAAGCCTAACAAATAATGATGGCAGAGTAGCTCAAAGGGTAGAACACCTGCCTAGCATGTGTAAGTCCCTGAGTTCAAACCTGAGAATAAATAAACAAATAAATACCTAAACTTACAAAAGGCTCAATAATTTAGGGCCTACCTGAGCTAGATTCTCACAGTGAGCTTTCTAAACTAGTCTTAACCTTAAATGGGCCTAACTTAGAATTTATGGAGCAATTCTCTCCAAAATAAACCTTTTATACCTTTTCCTCTAGGAAGAACGTAACATTGCATTTTGGGTTCTGGACGAAGTTCAACCCTTTTGAGTACTGTCCCAATTAATTTCCCAAGTGACACAAAAGATTACTAGTTTAGAACCCAGAGTAAGCCAATGCTCCACAGTAGGATTACGATTTGATGCAAGAAAACTCTGACATTAGGACCATATTAACCTGGCAGACCATATATTCGAAGTATCTGGTGCTGACAATTTTCCATGGGTCTTTGTGTGTGTGTGTGTGTGTGTGTGTGTGTGTGTGTGTGTGTGTGTTTATAGTCCCTATAACTCATGCCGTCAGTTTTATCTGTGATCGGTCCATGTCAAAATCAGAGTAATTAAATGGAATGACAATCCCGTTAAATGTGTTCATGCCGTTGCATTGACAATAAAGCATGCACAAATTTACAATTAAGGTTTGTCTTTCTCTTTCACTAAGGAGAGTGTGATAAACATTAAATTTTGCAGACATGGAGATCCAAAAGGGTATATGCATTGAAGTAAAAACACCAGGTCAATGCTGTCAGGATGTCTTTTTATGTAATTACTCTTTTTCACTGCATATTTTTGACTGAATTGTAATTGCCTTTGCACTGAGAAAAAGACAGGATCAGCTAGTTTCAACTGGTCTTATTACGCCTCCTCTCCCTTTTAAATTTGCAAGGCAGCACAGAACTGTAACAGTTTATTTAAATAAAAGCATATTTGTTCCAGTTCTTAGCTCTCAAAGGGCAACAGACTTTCAAATACAGTACGTTGAGCTTTTAATACAGTTACTTTGGCATCCCAAGACACACCATTAAAGATGAATATGGATAGAACACTTAATTTCCTAAGTTATCACTAGGCGTCATCAATAAAATGGAAAGAAAGGAGATTTGAAGCCTAGCCCAAGACTGAATTGACAGCCATCTTTAACCACCATGACCTAAGAATGACCCTGAGCTCTGCAGGGTGCAGGAGCAAGATCTGTAGCAGAAAACAGGAATTAGATATCTCTCAGGCTGGGAGGTCCCACTGTGCAGCAACTGCAGTAGCTTGCAAGGTCTGTGACAAATGGTAGTGCGGACATCATGCTCTTTTATTATACATTTACCATTTATTTATTTAATATTTATTTCACTTGTTTACTGTTTTGTAAATTTGTGTGTGTGTGTGTTTACTGGTACTGGTACTCAGGGCCTGGGTAATTGGCTTTTTAAATCAAGGCTGGTGCTCTAACACTTGAGCCACAGCTCCATTTCTGGTATTTTTGCAGAATAATTGCAGTCAAGTCTCAAACTTGGGCTGGGAAGGTGGCTCAGTGGTAGAGCGCTTGACTTGCATGCCTGAGGCCCTGGGTTCGATTCCTCAGCACCATATAAGCAGAAAAAAAAAGCCGGAAATGGCCCTGTGGCTCAAGTGGTAGAGCGCTAGCCTTGAGCTGAAGAGCTGAGGGACAGCGCCCAGGCCCAGAGTTCATGCCCACGACAGGACCCCCCCAAAAAAAACCGAGTCTCAAACTTTTCTGCCTGGGCTGGCTTCAAACCTTGATCCTCAGAACTTAGTCTCTTGAGTAGCTAGAATTATAGGTGTGAACCACTGGCACCCAGCTTGCTCTGTAATATTTTAGCAGTCAGAAAAGAACAATTAAGTTTTAAAATATTATTTAAAATGATATAATCAGGCTTTCAAGTATTGGTGCTGTGTATATGTCAATAATTAATTTTATGACAATGAAACAATGTATTTAGAAATTCTTAAAATGACATGTGGCAATTTTGGGTAAAATCACATTTTGTTTTATTTTGGGTAGCTCTTTGTCCCTAAGGTGTGATTATATTTAAATTTCTTGCTTACCTAATTCTTCATAACTGGAATATGGATTTGGATTTAATTGTCCTGCTAACTTGTCATGAAAATACCATGTTAAAATGTATATATAATCCCCATTCCCCACCCCACCCCCACCCCAGTACTGGTACTTGAACTCTGGATCTTGCTTTTTTTTTTTTTTTTTACTCAGTTGATATTCTCCAACTTGACCCACACCTTTTCTTGGCTGGTCCCTGGGCTTGAACTCAGGACTTGGGTGCTGTCCCTGAGCTCTTCAGCTCAAGGCTGGTGCTCTACCACTTTGAGCCACAATGCTACTTATGGTTTTCTGGTGGTTAATGGAGATAAGAGTCTCAAGGCCTTTTCCATCCAGGCTGGCTTTGAACTGCAATGTTCACATTTCAGCCTTTTGAGTAGCTAGCATTACAGGTGCAAGCCATCAGCTCCTTGCTTATGACAATTCTTTCCCTAGAATATTTATAAATGAGAAGTAGACATAAGCATATTGAAAGAAAATCCAGATTAAATTATTTTTACTATAAGCATATACACAATAATGAAAATGTTTATATATCAATCAGTGAAAATGCAAGTGAGTGATTTCTGTACAATCTTCTCCAAGTATATAATTTATTGAAACATGATTATTGTTATTGTAATTGTTATTGTTGTTGTTGTTGCTGTACTGGGACTTCAATTCAGGGCTTGGGTGTTGTCCCTTAGTTTTTTAATTTAAGGCTAACTGTACCACTTGAGCCACAACTCCACTTCCAGCCTTTTGTGGTAGTTAATTGGAGATAAGAATCTCACAGATTCTTGTGCCTGGACTGACTTTGAACCATAAGCCTCAGATCTTAGCCTTCTGAATAGTTAGAATTATAGGTGTGAACCACCAATGCCTGGCTATTTAAGAATTATTTATGAACAGTAATTATCATAATAATCCCCTGTTTCTCAAGTAGGCCTGGCTTTCAGTTTTTCAGGCCACTACAACTTGCAGGTAGAACCTGATTTGGGCATTTTATTGGTAGCAGGGGAATGGGACCCAGACCTTTTGGAGTGGGGGGTCTCTAAAGAGAGAGCTGGAGCACCCTCAAATTTTATTGGGGGTAAACAACAGCCCTTGTCTCACATTTTTAGCACAGAAAAGTCATGTTTTGAATCAAATCCTTACAAAAAATAAGTTTACCACCATTGCCTTCTCTCTATTATCATTAGAACAAGTTCAACAACCATATTTACTTTCAAGCCCAAGTGTTTCCCCAAATGGCATTTAATGGTTTTTACTCCTTACCTTGCTTCTAAAAAGAAGAATATACAGGTATGATATTGGTGTTGCTTTTAAGTAATATTTCATTTTGAGTTCCAGTGACTATTCCCTGAAAAGTGTGGAGGAGTCTATGGCTAAGGGAAGTCTATTGCCTTTCTAGCTCTGTGACAAATGAGAATTTTAATCTGATTCATAACCTTTTACAAATGACTCCATCTTAACCAGACCTCTGTATGTGGTGACCTATTCAATTTATTAATGTTCCACATTGGGCCTAAGTACCTACAATGGGGAAATGACACCAAATAAGATCCAGCGACCTCATTACCTTGCCTAACACCGCTAAACGAATGGTTTGGCATTATGGGAAATATGTCCCATGGAAATCTGTCTACCTGAGGACAATAACCAATTGTAACTATTGGCTGCTGCACAGATTTATATGCTCTGCCACTTCAATCACTTAGCAAGCATCTCAATGGCTAGGGGCATGCCTCAAGTGGTAGAGGATCTACCTAGCAAGCACAAGGCATTGAGTTAAAATCCCAGTGTCACGAAAAGAAAATACCTCAAGCTAAGTACTAGGGGCTTACACCTATAAGAGTAGCCACTCAGGAGGCTGAGATCTGAGGATCACGATTCGAAGCCAGCCCGGGGAACAAAAATCCATGAGACTCTTACTTCCAATAAACCACCAAAAAGCAGAAGTGGAGCTGTGGCTCAAATGGTAGAGCTCCAACTTTGAGCAAAAAGGTAAAAGAATACACCCAGGTCTTGAGTTTAAGCCCCAGGACCTACAAAGAAACAAAAACAAAAAGAAGAAATAAATAAACCACCTGAATGTTTTTGCTTTTGTAAGTACTATATTTACTATATTTATTTTGTATATGTGCTCAAATGACATTTATCTGTAAATGGGATTTATCTTTGGCTTGACTATCATTTCAGACCTACCATGCTTTAGAAAGTAGAATGTTGCTGGGCACTGGTGGCTCACACCTGTAATCCTAGCTACTAGGGAGGCTGAGATCTCCAGATCATGGAGGCAGGAAAAGTCTATGAGACTCTTATTCCCATTAGCTACCATAAAACTGGAAGTAGTGTTGTGATTCAAAGTGGTAGAGTGTTAGCTTTGAGCAAAAGAGCTCAGGGATAGTGCCTAGGCCCTGAGTTCAAGCCCTATGATGAAAGAAAGAAAGAAAGAAAGAAAGAAAGAAAGAAAGAAAGAAAGAAAGAAAGAAAGAAAGAAAGAAAGTCAGTTTTCAATTTAGTTTTAGGAAGCAGAAACCATTCTAGCTGTTTTCCTTTTCTTTCTCTTTCTTTGTTTCTTTCTTTCCCTCCCTCCCTTCCTCCTTCCCTCCATCCCTCCTCTCTTTCTTTCTTCCTTCCTTCCTTCCTTCCTTTCTTTCTTTTTTCCTTCCTTCCTTCCTTCCTTCCTTTTCTCCTGGGGCTTGAGCTCAGGCCTGGGTGCTGTCCCTGAATGGTTTTGCTCAAGGTTACTGTTCTACCATTTGAGCCACAGCTCCACTTGTGGTGTTTTTGTTAAGTAACTGGAGATCAGAGTCTCATAGCTTTTCCTGCCCAGGCTAGCTTTGAACCACAATTCTCAGATTTTAACCTCCTGAGCAGCTAGGATTACAGGCATGAGCCATTGGTGCCAAGTTTCTAATATTTTTCTATTTGTCTGAAACATATAGATTGTCATTTCCACAGCTCTTTCCTAGTGTTAATTGAAGATATAATAATAACCATGGTCAGGCTGGGCACAGGTGGTAGAGGAATAGCCATAAGCATAAAGAGCTAAAGGGTAGTGGTTAGGCTAAGTTCAAGTCTCAGTACCAGCCTCCCTCCCAAATAATAAAAATACTAACAACAATAACAACCAGGGTTTCAGGGATTTTTCCATTTCATCTTCTGTGTTGGCTAGTACCTCCTGATTTCTCCATTGTCTTACCATGTGCAAATTATCCTAGGATTGTTATTTTAATGGGATTATGTTACTTGCTTCCAACTTGCTTTCTGGAAACGATCTCTGAATCTTCCTGTTTCTCAGCTTAGCAAACATAGAAAGCATTTTTCAAATGTCTACCTCTGTTTATATAACCCCAGTCTGAGTGTGTCACCTGGGCCACTCCAGAAGGGAGCTAGGCCATTGTGTCACTGTGATGCTCTTAAAATGTTTGGCTATACACATTTCAAATGGAGCTAGATATGTCAATTCCACAAACTAAAGCATTGAGGAAATCACATTTTTTTTCTTATTGTTCAGCTGCCTGATCTTGCTGGAATTAGCACTTATAAGAGCCACAGAATGGGCATGCAACATATAACTCACAGAATTTAATGGCCACAAAGCTATAGTTTTAGAACTCATTCATTTATTTTGAATAGGGATTATACTTCAACTGTATGCATCATTTGGGGTATATACCTTGGAAAGTATGTGGCTATATAGTTGGTTTAATTACAAAAGGGAGCAATTAAGATGGTCAGACAGAGCTCACCACTGGCTCCTACAGTGCCAAGGATAATCTTCAGAGGAAGATGGTCAAGGCTCACATGATGTCATTAGGACTGTCTTCATTTTGCCTGTTTCCAATGGTTGTAAAATTACCTTCAGCTGTATGTGATTCATCTTCAGTTTATTTGTTCACTTTCAGTTGGTGAAGGTCACATGTCCATCTATGAATCCAGCCAAGATTGGGGGATAGGTTGCTCTAAATGCTCTGATTGATGAGAAATGCCACCTCCAATCCAAACGTGGACTTGGCTTCTTCATGGACTGAGAATATAGCTAGATTCTGAGATGGGGGTTTAGAAATTATTACCTTAGAAAGCAGAGTAGATGTTGGACAACAAAAGCAACATGTTTGCCATAAGTAGAAGGCAAGCTAAGCCTCTTAAGAAGATAGAAAGTCAGAAGCACCTTGAATTTCCTGGCCATGTTTCAGCATTCTGGACCACAAGTCCAGTTGACTTCTAAAAGCACTTTCTCCTTTACCTTTAGGAAACAACTGATATCAAAGCTGCAAACTGGCTGTATGGGCAAGACTATAGTCAAGCTGGGAATATGGTGATGGAATGAGCATGCCCACAAGAATGATTTAGGCACCATTTCCCTGGATTTTTTTTTTTTTTTTTTTTTGCCAGGCATGGGGCCTGAACTCTGGGCCTGGGCGCTGTCCCTTAGCTCATCAGCTCAAGGCTAGCGCTCTACCACTTGAGCCACAGTGCCACTTCCA
>NW_012267292.1:7343540-7368632 GCF_000151885.1 Dipodomys ordii
GCTGTGGCTCAAGTGGTAGAGCGCTTGCCTTGAGCCGAAGAGCCCAGGGACAGCGCCCAAGCAAGTCTTACAGACTTTCCTGCTCAGATTGGCTCTGAACTGTGATCCCTAGATCTCAGCCTCCTGAATAGCCAGGATTATAGGTGTGAGCCACAAGTGCCTGGTGAGTAGCATTTTTAAAATAAAATATCTGGTGTGATTTCTATAAAGCTGCCAATGAACTTTCTTCCCTAAACATATAATTCAGAGGATCCCATGGGGTTTGATCTCTGGCTGCACTTCCACTGATACCAATCTGTGGAACTTATTAGCTGTTAGCAATAAGTCCTTCTACAAAATAAAATTCAAAGTACCCTAAAAGGAATGGAGATTCTGAAAAGATTTGTTACTTCCAAATTCTGGAATATGAGATGGTTCCTTCTTTTAAGAGGTTAGTTGAAATAGAACAGAAACATGAGTCAGTTTTGAGAATAGGTAGTAAAGAAAATAAAGTGCCTATATAGTCTTACAAGCTACTATATCCTTCAGAGAAAAACCATGCAAGGCTGCTGGTATGGATGGAACAAATGGTACACAATTTATCAATTTTATTTATTTATTTACTTATTTGGTTGTGGGACCTGAACTCTGTCCCTCAGCTCTTCAGCTGTTCAGTGCACTTTACCACTTGAGCCACAGCACCACTTCTGGCTTTTTCTGCTTATGTGGTGCTGGGAAATTTCCCAGGGCCTCATGCATGAAGGCAAACACTATACTACTGAGCCACCTTCCCAGCCCCAGTTTATCAATTTATATCGTAGATTCTTATGGATTAAGTATAATTTGTGTATTGATGTTGTAAAAAATGCCAAATGTCAAATATTCTGATGCCCTTTCAAGTAAGCATTTTGAGAATCTGTTGAAGATTTTCTGTTAAGCTGTGATTTATGGATGAATGAAAGGCAGATATTGTTTCTACTGTTATCTAATGTGATCAGGTTAATTTAATAATGTGTGTGTGCATACGTGTGTGCATATGCATGCAATGTGTAGTATATGTGTATTAGTAATGGGGCTTGAAATCAAGGCGTTAAGCTCTTAGTTTTTTTTTTTTTTTTTTTGCTTAAGTCTAGTGCTCTGTCACTTGAGCCACATCTCCACTTCTGGTTTCTTGCTGGTTAATTGGAGGCTTTCCTGCTACTGGCTGTCCTTGAACCGTGATCTACAGATATCAGCCTCCTGCATAGTAAGATTACAGGCATGAGCCACCAGCTGATGGTAGTGATCTTACTCTTTTTTTTTTGTCAGTCATGGGCCTGAACTCTGGGCCTGGGCACTGTCCCTCAGCTCTTCAGCGCAAAGCTAGGACTCTACCACTTGAGCCACAGCGCTACTTCCAGCCTTTTCTGCTTATGTGGTGCTGAGGAATCAAACCCAGGACCTCATGCATGCAAAGCAAGCACTCTACCACTGAGCCACCTTCCCAGCCTCCCCATATTTTTTTTCTAAACACTCATTCCTAATATAAAGTTTAATTGGCAAATTAGGCATAGTGAGAGGTGAAAAAATAACTAATAGCAAAATAGAAGAGTTATACTCTAATAAATGTTATGTGATTATGGTCTCTCTCAAAATATTTTATTGCACTATTCCTATTATAATGTGAAACCACACGATGCTTATGTGTGAAGATGAGGGAGAAGGGTAGAGGCATTACACATAACCTTAGGTAGCTATGTAAGGGTCATTTTAACAGAAACACAGACAATCTGATAATCAAGACAGCTGCTAAGTAACTACTGGGTTCATAGAGAGCACATTGTGGATATATATTGAACATGATTCATGTTTTAGACAGAAGTGAGCTAGACGGCACAATTTAAAACATATGTATTGTTTATTTATGAAATGTTTCATTAATGTTTTCAGATGACTGAAACTTGGACAATGAAACCTTAGGTAAGTGGAAAGTTCTGTAATTTATCTAAACTTGAACTGTCTGGTAGGCACTGCTGAACCAGGAATAATGTTTGTTGCAACAATAGCATTCTCATGTATTAGATTGCAAACAGTCTTACATTATTCCAAATCAATACCTTTCTACTATTATTTCTCTAGGGTAGAATTTGGAATATAAAGGTTTAAAAATATAAAAGCCATCTACAAGCACGCACCAGTAGTTTATGCCTGTAATCCTAGCTCCTCAGGAGGCTGAGATCTGAGGTACATGATCGGAAGCCAGCCTGAGGAGGAAGGCAAAAAAGCTCAGGAATACTGCTCAGACCCTGAGTTCAAGCCCCTGGACTGACACATGTTTAAAAAAATTCCATCTAACATGGCAGGATAAAGAAAATCTTAAGAAAACACCTGCATTAATGAAGTTAGCAATGAGGTGTCAGCAAGTTAGTGATCAAGTATTCATGCCTGTAATCCTAGCTACTCAGGAGGCTGAGGTTTGAGGATCATGGTCTGAAGCCAGCCTGGGCAGGAAAGTCCATGAGACTCTTATCTCCAATTAAGCACCAAAAAGTCAGAAGTGGAGCTGTGGCACAAAATGTAAAGTACTAGCCTTGAGCAAAACAGCTAAGGGATAGCCTGGCACTGGAGGCGGCTCACACCTGTAATCCTAGCTACTCAGGAAGCTGAGATCTGAGGACTGAGGTTCCAAGCCAGTATCAGGCAGAAAAGTCTGTGAGACTCATCTCCAATTGACCAACAGAAAACCGGAAGCCCCATGATTGAAATCAAGCTCAAGTACTAGCACAAAAACATAAAAAAAGTTAGCAAGAGAAAGTTTTATTGTTTTTGTCAATTGTGGGGCTTGAACTCTGGACCAGGGCCCTGTCCCTGAGTTCTTCAGCTCAAGGCTAGTAGTCTACCACTTTGAGCCACAGCACCACTTCCAGTTTCCTGGTTGTTAATTGGACTACAGAAGCCTTCTGCCTGGGCTGGCTTTGAACTGTGATCCTCAGATCTCAGTCTCCTGAGGAGCTAGGATTACAAGCATAAACCACCAGTGCCCGCAAGAACGTTTTATTAGCCGGGCGCTGGTGGCTCACGCCTGTAATCCTAGCTACTCAGGAGGCTGAGATCTGCGGATCGCAGTTCAAAGCCAGCCTGGGCAGGAGAGACCATGAGACTCCTATCTCCAATAAACCACCAGAAAACTGGAAGTGGTGCTGTAGCTCAAGTGGTAGAGTGCTCGCCTTGAGCTGAAGAGCTAAGGGACAGCTCCCAGGCCCAGAGTTCAAGCCCCATGACCGAAGGAGAAAAAAAAAAGAACGTTTTATTGTAAACAATCATTTGATAAATGGCTGAAATGCATTTCCATTTAATTTAAATGTCTTATTTTTTAAAAGATTATTATTAACATATAACCACAAAGAGAGAGTTCATTGTGACTTTTATACATGTACAGACATGTAACCTGATCAGACTGGCCCCTTTCATATCTTTCTTTCATTCCCTTCTCTCTTATTAGAACAATTTCAAAGGTTTTATATTTCTGTTTTCATACATGCATATAAAGGAGTTGGACAATATTCACCCCCATTCACATTCTCAGTTCCCCTCCACCTTCTACATAGTCTGGTTTATTTTAATGTTAAGTGATTCACTTCCTACTGATAATAGCAGCAATCCCCATGGTGAGTTCCATTCTTGTGAAAGTGTTAATGGATCTCTATTCACTCATTTAACAGCTTGAAGATATACTTTTAGACATTAGACTGGCAATTAGTTTTTATTTCTAGTATTTTGTCAATGACTTGTGAAAAAGTGGGGTTCTTGCTATTACAATTGATATGTTATTAGCACCTTACAACGTTTTAAAAGAAATTATTTTCTTTGGGATTACAAATTCTAACTTGGAAATAATATATGTTTTTACATGCCATGCTATTTACTAATGCATTCTAATATTTGCATAGTCTAACTTAAATTCCATAGTCAGTCATTTCAGTTATAATTTAAGAACTTGGTCTTTATATTAGTTTACATTCATTTCTCATTTTCACTGAAGGTTCTTAATATATACTTCATAATTTTTATCCAACCATTATTATTATTATTGTTATTACTATTACACATTTTGAAAGAAAAGCAGAGGTGATCTGTTCAGTGGCTTGCCAAAACCAATAGAACTAAGAGGAAGATTATAAGATTGTAGATTCAGTCCTTACCCACTAGAAATATTGTTAGTATATAATGATATACAACAGCTGTTAACCTTATGAGGCCTATAGAGAGGCGTATGAGAGGGTCTGTGTTCTAAAATCAATACAAGCTGGGAGCTGGTGGCTGATACCTGTAATCTAGCTACTCAGAAGGCTGAGATCTGAGGATCGTGGTTCAAAGCCATCCTGGGCAGGAAAGTCAGTGAGACTCTTATCTCCAATGACATACCAGAAAACCGGAAGTGGAACTGTGGCTCAAGTGGTAGAGTACTCATCTTGATCTGAAGAGCTGAGGGACAGTGCCCAAGCCCAGATTTCAAGCCCCATGACCACCACTACCAACAACAAAAATAAATACAATAAAAAATAAAATAAAATAAATACAAAACAAAACCAAGATTTGATTCGAGAAGATCTTGCTAAAAGGAGGCATTGAAAAGAGCTATTTTTCATTGTTATCTTAGTATACTTGTAAGTAAATATTATAACTCCTTCCATTTCAAAATGCAAAATGGGCATATATTTTAAAGAAAACAACTCCATAATCTCACTTCTCTAACTTAACTGTTGATTGATCTATGAAGTGTGTTTCTGTCTGTTGATTGATTTTAAGCCTTTGCTCATACTTTCAAAATTTTGTTTTCATAATTTCAGTCATTTTACATATATATATGTAATTGTGTGTATATATACATATATCCCATATACTTGTATATATATATAGAGAAAGACATACAGACAGACACACTTCTGCATTCATGTACAAATTTTATCATGGTGTTTATAATTTTATTTTACATTTAAGTAATGCCTAAGGATGCCTGTAAGTTGAAAATTCATAAACAAAACCCAGGTCATCTGTCACACACTGAGAGTATTTTGAAACACAGAATATTTTGCTCAACTTTCTTGCTTTAATAACAAAAACTTGCTAAAGTCATGCAATTTACTCATTAGGTACATTTGAAAGAAGAAGCCTAATACAGAAATTCCTATATGCCATAATAGAACCAAGTAAGAACATGGCACTTGGATAGAACTTGTAGTGTGGTAAAGAACTAAGACAGGGCTGGGAAGGTGGCTCAGTGGTAGAGCGCTTGCCTTGCATGCATGAGGTCCTGGGTTTGATTACTCAGCACCATATAAGCAGAAAAAAAAAAAAGCCGCAAGGGGCACAGTGGCTTAAGTGGTAGAGCACCAGCCTTGAGCTGAAGAGCACAGGGACCGTGCCCAGGCCCAGAGTTCAGGCTCTACAACAGGACCCAAAAAAAAAAAGAACTAAGACAAATTGAGGTTTTAAAAATGGTCATTATTATGTGAGATTCTGGGTAGGTTGTTTGTTATTTGTTTTGTCTGACATGGGGCTTGAACTCTGGGCCTAGGCGCTGTCCCTCAGCTCTTCAACTCAAGGTGAGTGCTCTACCACTTGAGCCGCAGCACCACTTCTGGTTTTCTGATGGTTTATTGGAGAAAAGAGTCTCACAGACTTTTCCTGCCCAGGCTGGCTTTGAACCATGATCCTCAGATCTCAGCCTCCTGAGTAGCTAGGATTACAGGTGTGAGCCACTGGCTCCAGGCTCTGGATAGGTTAAAAGAAGGAATCTAGGCAGACATTCCATAGTATACAAGAAACTAAGTATATTTTAAAGTTTCCTTGTGGGGATCAGATTTCTCAAAAGGTATGGAAACTGAAATCTAAGTAAGAATTGTGGTCCAAAGCCATTCAGGGGAGAAAAGTCTTTGAGGTTCTTTTTTTTTTTTTTTGACTTTCCTGCCCGGGCTGGCTTTGAACCTCTATGCTCAGATCTCAGCCTCTTGAGTAGCTAGGATTACAGGCGTGAGCTAGGAGCGCCCGGCTTCTTTGAGATTCTTATCTCCAACTAATCACCAAAAAGCCAGAAGTGAAGCTGTGGCACCAAGAGATGGAGCATCAGCCTTGAATGAAAAAGCTAAGGAACAGTGGCCAGGCCCTAGTTCAACCCCAGGACCAGCACCAAAAATAAATAAATAAATAAATAAAAAGGCACGCAAGGCACAAACCCAAAGAATCCAGAAGCATGTTTATTTGGTCAGATTGGCCTTCCATAGCCTTTGTCTCAGGACTTAAAAATCGGTTGCAAGGTTTTCCTATTGATAAGGGACCTAACAAGAGCCTGGCAAGGTCCTGAGCCAGTGACTGAAGTTCCCATTCAAATTCAGTGGATAAGAACACTGAAGGATACCAATGGCCTATGGGAACAAGAACAAAGTGCTGTTGGGTCTAGCCACACAAAAGGGATAAACTGAGCTTCTTGTAGAGAATAAAGTCCCTGTTGTCTAAGATGGAAAGTAATTGTGGAGATATATGTCAGAGTTGAGCTCAGAGATGCTAGCATAAGCAGCAGAGGTGAGAATGGAGTGGAATGCAAGTGAACTGTGTGGAGAGATAATAGAAGAGGATGGGGCCATGGAAGGAATGAATTGTTTGGATGCGGCTAAAACATATTGGATATATATATATATATTTTTTGGGGGGGGTCCGGTCATGGGGCCTGAACTCTGGGCCTGGGTGCTGTCCCTCAGCTCTTCAGCTCAAGGCTAGCGCTCTACCGCTTGAACCACAGCGCCACTTCCGGCTTTTTTTCTTTTTGTTTATGTGGTGCTGAGGAATCAAACCCAGGGCCTCAGGCATGCAAGGCAAGCGCTCTACCACTGAGTCACCTTCCCAGCCCCTATATTGGATATTTTAAATGTTCTTAAAAATTAAAATAAAAACTAAGAAAATTTCTTTGTTTCAGGAAATTCTAGGGTAAAAATTATCTGAGACCTCAATTAAAGAAGGGCAAATCTTTGGCCATAATAATTATTATACTAGCAATATGAAAACTTTAGTTTTATTATTTTTAGTTACTTTTTTTTTCTTTTTTTCTTTCTGTCTTTTCTTGTCTTTTTCTTTTTCTTGTTTCCTTTTTTTAAATTTAGTGTTGGTCTTGTGGCTTGAACTCTGGGCCTGGGCATTGTTCCTTGTTTGTTCAAGGCTAGCACTCTACAATTTTGAGTTATAGTCCCACTTTTAGTTTTTCTTAGTGGTTAATTAGAGATAAGAGTGTCATAGACTTTCCTGCCCCAGGTGGCTTTGAACCACAATCCTCAAATCTCAGCTTCCTAGCTAGAGTTATAGGCATAAGCTGCCAACCCCGGACTTCAAAGTCACTTTATTTTCTTAAAAAAAAAATAAGAAAGAATAGAAAAGGCTTTCTGTACCTCTGCTGAAAAGATAGAAATGTTAAGTGGCTCACGCCTGTAATCCTAGCTACTCAGGAGGCTCAGATCTGAGGATCAGCTTTGAGAGACACTGTCTTTCTTTGAGGAGAGAAAAAGAAAGATTAGGGATTGTAGGCTCAGGGCTCCTCTTCTATAATACCATCTATTGTGTGTGCAGGTACCGCCTGGTCTTTATGTGTTACCTTGTGGGGCTTGAGACTTGGAGAACTGGTGCAAGCAATTGAAGATGTTCTGGCTTCTGCTGTTGCTATGAATAATAGCGCTGGTATGAGAGTCTCATAGCTTCTGCCAGTCTCCATGGAACTAGTAGCTAACTTGTTAGTAAATAGGGTAAAGACTCAAACTCTTCACAGGACTTGTCACCTCTATAGTGCATAAGTCTATTATATAAATCCCTGCACAGGATTGGAGCATTGGTTATTAGAACAAAATAATAACATTAATTACTGCTACTAACCTTTAAGCTAGAACAAATTAATCTTCAATCCTTGTGTCATTTTATTAGCACTAGAAAATTTGCCATAGAGTTTGACTTCTGAGGATAATTCTCTTCTTGTGCTTGCTATAAAAGCTCATTTAATTAGAAACAGTTGCCTTCTTTTTTAAAATACATTTTTATTGTAAAAATACTGTACAGAGGGGTTACAGTTACATGAGCAAGGTAATGAATACATTTCCTATCAAGCATTGTTACCTCCTCCTTTGTTTTCCCCTACCCTCCCTTTCCTCCCACCTCCACAACTATATCTCCTCCTCACCTAAATTGCAAAGTTCGTTTTTCAACATAGTGTCTTGTACATCTCATTGTTACAATGAGTCAACCTGTATCCCTATGTAAGCATTTTGTTTTTTCTCTTCCCCTCCCGAAGCTAGAGAAGTATATAAACAAGATGCAGAGCACTGACATCAAATACAGTGAAAACTGGGGGAAGGAACATACAAAGAAACAAAAAAATCACATGGTATATTATGTTTGCATTTGTGTGTGTTTAAGAGAGAGACAGACAGAAACAGAGACAGAGTGTGCTGGTACTGGGGCTTGAATACTCCTCTTGTTATTAATTAAATTGAAATTTCATTTTATGCATTTAAGCTTTTTGGAAAAACAGTCTATGGGCTGAACATGATGCTTACACCTGTAACCCCAATTACTCAGTATGTGGAAATTGGAAGGACTAAGGTTTGAGGCCATTATAGGTAAAAAGATACTGAGACCATATCACAACAAATAATCCAGGAATAGTGGCTCACATCTATGCTCCTACCTACATAGCATGAATAAGTGGGAAGACTGAGGCTGGCCCAGGCAAAGAAAATGAGATCTTATCTGAGAAATAATGTAAAGCAAAAAGATCTAGAGGCATGACTCAAGTAGTAAAGCACTTGCCTAACAAGTATAAAGTCCTGAGATGGTATCCCTGTTCTGCCATATAAATAAATAAATAAATAATCAAATGAATAAATAAATGAACAAATAAAATAATAATCTATATCCTTAAGAGAGGCAAAAATCAAAGACAGACATTACTTCTAGTCTAATTAATATCAAGTTGTTTCAACTCATGTAACTCTTAATCAATAATTAAATTGTAATTAAAAACAAATTATATTGTATCTCAGTGCAAAACTCTATTGTATTTTCATAACTATTGTTGTATTATGCATTTCTTTCTTTTTTTTCTAGGACTGAGGACCGAATGTAGGGCCTTGCACGCGCCAGGCAGGTGCTCTTCTGCTGAGCTAAACCCTCAGCCCCTATGCATTGATTTTTTTTTTCCTTCGGTCGTGGGACTTGAACTCTGGGCCTGGGCGCTGTCCCTCAGCTCTTCAGCTCAAGGCGAGCGCTCTACCACTTGAGCTACAGCGCCACTTCTGGTTTTCTGGTGGTTTATTGGAGATAGGAGTCTCATGGTCTCTCCTGCCCGGGCTGGCTTTGAACCGCGATCCTCAGATCTCAGCCTCCTGAGTAGCTAGGATTACAGGCATGAGCCACCAGCGCCCGCCTTGCATTGATTTCTTAAAATGATGTAACATATTTTGAATTTACAAAATGTGTGGCTAAAATTTTCTCTTCTAGAAGCATGTTATAATTTCAAGAAGCATGTGATAAAATGTGCCAAATTCCAAATTTCCCATTCTCTTACTGTAATTTAACCCAGGCTTTTTTTCCCTTTAATTTCTTGAACTTTTTTTTTTAACCACTTCTAAATATTTCAGAACAGAGGCATTCTCTTACAAGTCATAATATTTTAAGGTGGTAGATAATTGCAGTGATATACAATGCACACTAATGATGACATTTAGCACTTAGGCCCTGCTTTAAGAACATTAACCAATTTCTTCACATAGCCCCCCTGTGAAGCAGGAACTAGCATTGTCTTCACTTTTGCAGTGAGAAAATGTGTACACAGAAGCTGGTTGACTGTCCAGCTTTACAGCTAGTGAGATCTTGAATATAGTGACAATTTTCCTGAGTTCAAATCTGTATGTCCTTAGAAAAGATATCTATTTTTCCCCTAACTCCTGGGGCTCAGACTCAGGTTGTGAACTCTGTCCCTGAGCTTTAGTACTTTACCACTTGAGCCACAGTGATACTTCTGGCCTTTTCTGTTTATTGGAGATGAGAGTCTCACAGACTTTTTCTGCCCCATGCTGGCCAGGAACCTCAATCTTCAGATCTAAGCTTCCTGAGTAGCTAGGATTGCAGACATGAGCCACCAGCACCTGCAATTATAAGAAATTATGAAATTTCTTATAAAAAATGGAAGTCTTTCTAGGCACCAGTGGCTCATGTCTATAATTATACTACTTAGGAGGCTGAGATCTGAGGATCCTAGCCAGTCAAATCCCCAACGGTCTTATCTTCAATTAACCAGTGAAAAACTAGAAGTGGAAATGTAGCTTAAGTAGTAGAGCACAGCCTTGAGTGAAAAGTCTATGCAAGAATATCAGGCCCTGAGTTCAAGCTCCAGTACTAGCACACTCTGTCTCTGTTTATGTCTGTCTCTCTCTTAAACACACACATATGCAAATAGAAGTCTATAAGTCAATGGTATCTAATTAAATGACCTTTCATAGCAAGCACAAGAAGAGAATTATCCTCAGAAGTCAAACTCTGTGGCAAACTTTCTAGTGTTAATAAAATGACACAAGGATTGAAGATTAATTTGTTCTAGCTTAAAGGTTAGTAGCAGTAGTTAATGTCATTATTTTACTCTAATAACCAAGTCTCCAATTCTAAAATATTGGAACATTTCATATCAAATCAATACATGGTTTATTTATTATCAGTTAACTTGTCAATTATCCATCTTTGAGTGACAATGAATATGTTAAACTATTTATTTCTCCTGTGTATCTAATGCTGTAATATTCATAGGAAGGTGGCTTGTTGGAATGCGGTATGAAATTGTGACTAGAATCAGGCCAAAAGATTCTTCTGGGAATTGAGCATTTCTTGCACTAATAAATTGAGCTAATTAGCCACCATGCCTATTACAGTGTGGCACAACTTGACAATTGCTTTTCAATAAGTCAATTATGTTTCTGTGTCACTAGTTTAACAAACATTTATTGAACACCTACAATATTCAGACATGTATTAGATAGATGCTGGTACACAGGTAGAATAGATATACTTGAAGGAACTAGCTGGGTGCTGGTGGCTCATGCTTGTAATTCTACCTACTCAGGAGTCTAAGGTCTGAGGATCACTATTTAAAACCATCCTAGGAAGGAAAGTCCATGAGATGCACTAGTTAGCCTGCAAAAATCTAGAAGTGGAGGTATGTGGCAACAGCCTTGAGTGAAAAAGGAACAATACTCAGGCCCTGCATTAAAGTCCTAGGACCAGTGCAAAAGGAAGGAAAGAAGGAAAGAAAGAAAGAAAGAGAGGAAGGAAGGAAGAAAGAAAGAAAGAAAGAAAGGAAGGAAGAAAGAAAGAAAGAAAGAAAAGAAGGAAGGAAGAAAGGAAGAAAGGAAGGAGAGAGAGGGAGAAAAAAGTTAGACAATTACCTGTAGTTAATATCTTCTAAATTCCCCACTTGTGAATTGTAATACATGGTTTTGTATTTTAATCATATTTTTGCTCAAAAAGTTAGGTTGAATATCCAAAAATGAAACAGTCAAGCCACTGTGTAGGAACAAGTTGTCTAGTCAGCTCGTCACTGTTTCTCCTTTTCATAAAATGTAACCCATGTAAGCAGGGCACTGGTCTCACGCTTGTAATCCTAGCTACTCAGGAGACTAAGACCTTAGGATAGAGGGTCAAAGCCACCCCAAGCAGAAAAGTCCGTGAGATTTTTCTCCAATTAACTGCCAAAAAGTGCAGAAATGGAGCTGTGGCTCAAGTGGTAGATGGCTAGCCTTGAGCAAAAAAAGCTCAGGGACAGTGCCCAGGCCCTGATTTCAAGCCACAGAACCAGTACTCAGGTTCGCACATGTGCCCACCCATGCATACACACACATACATGCATACATACAATGTAATCCATGTAAAGAAAATGCTGCATTTCGCCAGAATAAGTTCTGGTCTAGCTTTGTCACATTTTATCTTTTCTTCAAGTAGCATCACTAAAGGCTCTTGTCCTTAACCTGATTTGGGCACTTGATATGGCATCTGGGTCAACTAGAAGTGAGTTATACAGTTTCAATGAAAAGCACAATTAACATGGTCATGTAAAATAGGTGTTTTGTTTTGTTTTTGCTCATTCTGGGTTTAAACTCAGAGCCTCAAGTGTGTAAGCATTTTACTACTAGATAGAATCTTGGGTTTTTGTCTGGGCTAGCCTCCAATCAAGATCTTCCTACCTATGTTGATCTCATAACTGAGATTCACAGATGTGACTAAACACACAGCTTGTTTATTGAGATGGAGTCTTGAGAGCTTTTTACATGTGCTGACTTTGAACTTGAACCCCCCCCCCCTTACCATTACTTTCTACATAGCTGGGATTATAAACGTGAGGCATCTCCCAGTTTTTTTTTTCTTTTAAATTCAAATGTTCTAATAGGAAGTTTTTGTTTTGGAATAAATTCAAAGACTGGATTTCTTTTCTCAGTAAAGATTACTCTCTACTAAGTTAACCATTATAGGTATTACTAAAGAGATGTGCTTTAAAACTACATGGAAAACCTTATATGGTAGTGCACTCTTGTAATGCCAACATTTAGGGAGCTAATGCATGAGGATCATGAGTTCAAGACCCATCTGGGCTACCTAGTGAGACTCTAGGCCAAAAACAAAACAAACACCAAAAAAAAGTACATGGAAAATACTTGGAAAGGAAAGGTAACACAAATACTTAAAGTAATACGAAAACCCTAATGTTTGAAATGTGTTTTGATAGAATGAGATTTATTTTTATTTTTATGTTTGCCAGTCCTGGGGCTTGAACTCAGGGCCTGGGCTCTGTCTCTGAGCTTCTTTTTCCCAAGACACGCACTCTATCACTTGAGCCACAGCATCACTTCCAGCTTTTTCTGTGTATGTGGTACTGAGGAATCGAACCCAGGGCTTCATGCATGCTAGGCAAGCACTCTATCACTGAGCCACATTCCCAGCCTAGAATGAGATTTTTTTTAAAACAAATAATAGATATTCAATTTTCTTCCTGTTCTTTTTAAAGTTTTTTGCAGTATAAAAACATTTAGTATAGTGAACTACCCTAGAAAAACTTGTTAACCTTAACATTTAATGAGGATCTAAGAAAATGTTTAAGCCTGTTGAACACTTGGGCAAATATAAATCCTTCAAAAGATCTTTATTTGAGAAGAATAGGGCTTAGAAGCAAAAGTGAGAGGTAGTGGTTGCTTCTAAAATAGTTCTAAAAAAATTAGCGTTTATGTCTCACCTACAGAGCTAGATGATAGTCCCTCACAGTGGGTCCAGCCAGCTTAAAGAGAGAGGAATGCCTTTCTATTAACTGGTTTTGAAATTATTGAGGTTACTTTTTTTTTGTGACAGTCCTGGGGCTTGTCCCTGAGCCTTTATGCTCAAGACCTTAGCTCTACCACTCGAGCGACAGCTCCACTTCCACCTTTTTGGTGGTTAATTGGAGATAGGAGTCTCATAGACATACCTGACCAAGCTGCCTTTGAACCAAGATCCTCAGATCTCAGCTTCCTGAGTAGCTAGGATTACAGACATGAGCCACTGGTGCCCAGCGAGGTTACTTTTTCCTACAGGCAGAAGAAATCTGGCTTAAATAGTTTCTTGGTTGTCTAAAAAGGACTGCTTTGAAATACAAGATAGACTAATTTAATCATTTTTATTTAAGAAAATAAATGGCATACAATAATGAAGTGATACAACTTACATTTATATGGATTTTAAATGCAGATCAAAGTGTATCTTTCTTATTTTAAAAGTTATATATAATATTATGGAAAGTACAAAGTAATAAACATATTTTTTATTTTTCAAAGTAATATGCAATGTTTGGAAAACACAAAAAAATTTAAAAAGAAATAAAAGATGTTCATTATTTTCTTCTTCCTTAGCAATGATTGTTAGTACTTTGTCGTGCTTCAATCTGATTTTTTGTAAGTAGATATTTCCTTTTCATATGCTGTTAAACTAGATGCATAATTTTGACACTAAATGTCTTAATCTGAATCCTATATTTAAATGTTCCTCATGTTTATTATTGCATGGCCGTAAAATAATTTTTGTGGTTTAGAAACGGCTGTGTAGTATTTTGTGGAGTAATTTGCTTTGTCATGCTTTTTGTTGCATGTTGATTTTACTTCACACTTTATTTTTTGTAAATGCTATTTAAACACCGTTGCTCTTTAAAATACTACAAAACTGTAAAGCTGCTTTAAAATACTGTAAAACAACTTTTACCTTAGGAATGTTAATTGAAAGTATAATTAGAAAATAAGAAAAATAAAAGGACAACTTTAAGGCTCTTGGTAAAATAATGTTTAATTGCTGGCTATGAACTATGCACAACACACTGTGGTCTCATGGCTGTGTCCCCTCCCCCCAGTGCATACACTGAACCCTAATTTCCAATGCAATGATGTTAAGAGGGGAGGCCTTGGGGAGATATTTAGGTCAGGAGGTTTTGTCCTTATGAATAAGATTAGTGCTCTTATTATAGAGGCTTGATGAAGCTTTTTTGTCCTGCCTTATACGAAGGCAGAGGAAGGCATCTTCCATGTAGCAGAGAGCCCTCACCAGACACCAGATTTGCTGGTGCCTTGATTTTGGACTTTTCAATGTTTGGAACTATGAATGAGCAATACATCTTCGTTGTCAGAAAACTTTTGTATTTATTATCTGATCTGATAGCATGATAAACTCCACTTAAGCAGGATGGATATACTCATTTGATGTACAAGGAAACTGAGTCACATAAACTATGAATGCATTCATCAGCCTCACTCCTTTGACCCCGAACGTTTTGGGTTAGGCACTGTGTGAAATGCAAAAGAAATGAATTCAAAGTTTAGATAGAAAATAGCCTAGTAGAAGCTATAAAAAGACCAAAAGGCAATGAACAGATTTTCCTGTTGGCTTTTTGTTTGTTTTGTTTTTGCCTGTATTGGGGCTTGGACTCAGGGTCTTATTCTCTCCCTTAGCTTTTTGTTCAAGGCTAGTGCTCCACCATTCGAGCCACAGCTCCACTTCTGGCTTTTTATTGGTTAATTAAAGATAAGAGTCTCATAGTCTTTTTCTGCCCAGGTTGGCTTTGAACAGTGATCCTCAGATCTCAGCCACCTGAGTAGCTAGGATTATAGGAGTGAGACATCCAGCTAGATAGATAGTCATCTATCTTTCCTTCCTTCCTTCCTTCCTTCTTTCTTTCTTTCTTTCTTTCTTTCTTTCTTTCTTTCTTTCTTTCTTTCTTTCTTTCTTTCTTTCTTTCTTTCTCTTTCTTTCTTTCTTTCCCTCGCTCTCTCTCTCTGTCTCTGTCTCTCTCTTTCTTTTTTTTTCTGTTTGTCATGGGACCTGGGCTGTCTCTGAGCTCTTCAGCTCAAGGCTAATGCTCTACCACTTGAGCCATGGCACCACTTCCGGCCTTTTCTGCTTGTGTGGTGCTGAGGAATTGAACCCAGAGCCTGGTGCATGCAAGGCAAGCACTCTACCACTGAGCCACCTTCCCAGCCCTGGATATTCATATTTCTTCTCAAGCTAGAATGAAAACTTCCTGAGTTGGAAAGTGGGAGGGAGGTGAGGGTAAGGAGGTGGGGGTAGTAGGGTCTGTATGTGGTTGGGCAGGGATGAAAAGCTCTTCCAGGAGGCATGGAAGATAAGAGGGGTGGGGAGGAGGGGTTTGGCAGGCTATTTCAAATAGAGCAAGCAAAGAATGCAGGAAAACTGAAATCTGAAGAATGATTTTATCTAAATAAACTACCTCTTTGTATGTGTATTTTAGAAGTATATTGATCTTCTTTTCCAATTGGAATTATGGAGGGTTCTGAAAGAAGTAAAAGAAGGCCCTGTTGTCCTGAAAACTTCTAAGAAAAGGTGAAGGGTATCACATGCCTGTAATCTCAGCAACTCTGGAGGTAAAGATAGGAGGATTGTGGTCCATGGTCACTGTGGAGACCTTATCAGAAAACAAGCCTGCCTAACAAACTGGAAGCCCTGAATTCAATTACCAATACTGAAGAGAAAACAAAGTGTTTTGCAGAGCTGAAAAAGTAAAGATCAAACAAGTGAGAAATAATTTTGCCTCAAAGATGATTTGAAAGACAAAAAGGTTATCTATGAAAAATCTACGCCCCCCCCCCCATGCCTGTGGCTCATGTCTGTAATCCTCGCTTCTTAGGAGGCTCTGAGATCTGAGAATCACAGTTCAAGGCCAGCCCAGGTAGAAAAATCTGTGAGACTCTTATCTCCAATAAACTACGTAGAAAAAGCTGGAAGTGACTTTGTGGCTCAAGGAATAGAGCATTAGCCTTGAGCCTGAAGAGGCTCAGGAACAGTACCCAGGCCCTGAATTCAAGGCCCTGGACTGGCAAAAATCAAATCTAGGCATTAGCACCAGGGATGTCTGTCTGTCTGTCTGTCTTTCTTTCTCTCTCCAGATATACAACCCTGAGATTTGAAAGGCTGGTAACTTCTATGTACCTGTAGAACCCAAATGGTCATTTGTCATCATGGTGAGATATATCCATGGAGGGGACCAGAAAATGTGCTGTAAATTCATGGCTTTCACTAGCTCTTTACTGGCACTGTTATGAAGTCAACAAGGCTTCAATGAACTTATCCAGGATTCTGCAAGCATATATTGGGTGGAAGTGCCCAAACCTGAAGTTGGTAATGAACTTATCTATATGTGTGGTTATGGCAAAATCAATAAGAAGTGAATTGCCTTGACAGATACCACTTTGCTTGCTTGATCTCTTGGTAAATAATGTATTTGCATGAAAGATCTGATTCATGAGATCTATACTCTTGGAAACACTTCAAAGAAGCCAATGACTTCCTGTGGCCTTTCAAAGTATCTTCTTCATGCAGGAAAATAAAAGGATCACCCATTTTGTAGAAGGCAGACATGATGGCAGCAGGGAAGACCAAATCAACATGTTCAGTACCTAGATGCACTAAGGGGTTGGGCTGTGGTGTTTTTGTAATGTGTTAATAAAACAGTACTACTCAATCTAGGCACCAGGAGCTCACACCAGTAATCCCAGATAATTAGGAGACTGAGTTCTGAGGATTATAGTTCAAAGCCAGCCCAGGCAGGAAACTTGTGAGACCCTTATCTGCAAATAACTAGCAAAAAATGAGAAATGGAGCTGTGGCTCAAGTGTAAAGTGCCAGGCTTGAGTGAAAACTATGTAAGGGACAGTACCCAGGCTCTGTGTTCAAGGTCTAGTATAAAGTGTGCACAGGCACGCGTACATGCACGTGTGCACACATACACACACAGACAAACACACTACTCTCAAATATAAGAAAGAATGTATATTGATCATCTTCTTAGGCCCTGTTGGAAGAATTTTGCTAAAAATATTGTTTCATCCTATCATGGTGCTGGCTTTTTGTAATTCTAAAATGCATTCATTTGTGGTGATACTTTCTTTAAAAATAAATATTGCACGGAGGTAGAGCTGTGGCTCAAGTAGTAAAGTACCAGCCTTTAGCAAAAAATCTAAAGGAAAGTGCTTAAGCCCTGAGTTCAAGTCCTGGTACCAACATACACTCCTACAAAAAAGTCTCAGGATTGTTTTTATTAATCAGTTAACTCCCAAGCATGATGCTAAAAAACAGGGCTTGTTTGGCATACTAGGTAAGCTAACTCCTGCATTTGGAGTCACTTAAGGACTTTTCTTGAGACAGGAGAAAGTCAGACAATCTCCAGTAGTGTGTGCTCACAGCAGCTAATGGCCTTAACAAGCGCTGTCAGGCAGCTGTGCATTTCATCTGTTCGTTTTGCTGAAGGCAGATAATTTATGCTACATCCCACAGCACAGACCAAGTACATAAAACCAGAGAGGAATGTTAATGGGAAAAACATCACAGATTCTTAAAGGGGCTTTGCCTGTAGGTTCCCATAGCCAGGTTCGCTGCTCCGTCATCCTTCACTATGGATGTCAGGGCAGCCCCAGGCTCCCTGGGTGAGTGCTGTTACATGTTGACTATCATGGGCCAGCAGAGCCAATGGGACAACTGGACAGCTCCAGTCCGGTGCTCCCCTCAGACACTATGCTGAAGCTGGTGGGCAGCAGCAGCCACAGCATCCAGGCAGCCAAGAGCCTGCAGATCCATGAGCAACTGCAGCAGCCCCTGACCCAGAAGGGCAGGGCTTTGTAATCACCAGCTGGCTTTGCTCCATGATTCTCTGCTCTCAGGGCCACTGGCACCTGGCTTTTAGAGCTCTTTTATCCACAATGGCTAACCCAAGAGTTTGGGTTTGTTAGCTGATCTGGGAAGTCAATAGTGGCTGCTCTAGCCCTGGGGCTACTGCAGCTGGGCAGCAGGATGCATCTCCCTGGAGAAGGAGCTGGGGTTCCCATTTCCCAGATAGATTGAGGATGCTGGAGGAGCCCCCAGTTGTTGGAAGCATGCAACGCTCAGGGTGGAAATGAGACCCTCAAGAAATTAACTCTCTGGTGTTCCAAAAAAAAAAAAAAGACACACAAGAGACAGAGATTGGGCCAAGGCAATTTACTTTTGCACATAGGGGTGCATAGCCCTCTACCCAGTGTTAAGCAGGTATACTGGGTTGGTAGGCCCATATTTTAAGCCTTAACACAAGGAATGGTGCTGTCCCTCCTCTCCCCAGTAGGAATGGGGCTCATATGCTGTGTTAGGTTATCAGGGAAGTGATTTAAGGAGGCATCAATGAAAAAGTTCTTGCTGGGGTGGGAGAGTCTCTGCTCTTTTAACCACAGCTGCCTGTGCTTTACCATCTTTTTATTTGGAGCAAGGAAAACTAATGGAATGTCTAGGCCTGCCCAATATGATAGCCACTAGTGAATCACATGTGGTTGTTAAGCATTTAAAATGTGATCAGTAGGTCTACTGGTAGAAGGTTTTGTAGAGAGCTGAACTGAGTGGGCTGCAGTTGGGTTGGGATGGGAGAGAGGAGCACAAACATACTGACTGGGTCTTACAAGGTCCTTGGCAACTTGTAGTTTATGATCCAGTCCTGGATTGGAATCCTAAGAGGAAGGCTGGTTGTGTACAATGCTCTCTCTTATGATAACAGGGGTGTGAGTGGAGCAATAGCTAGGAAGTAGATTCAGGACTGAATCCAGGAGGGAAGAGGACAGATACACTGCGAGGGCCAGGAACTTTCCACTAAGGAGTGGGGGAGTTGTGGAACTGAGACAGTCTGGAGGACTGGAGGACTGTGAAATTGGGGGCAAATTCTAAGGCATGAAAATATGAGGATCAAGTTGTGAAATGAGGAAAGGGATTGTAAAGTGATGCAGTGTCCCTGCTGCCTGTCACTCACTCACCACCTGAGGTATGACCCCGTTACCACTCCTCCCACTGCCAATCCTGGTTCTGAGAGTCTAGGCAGTAGTCTGAGATCACACTCTCAGGACTACTTTGTTACCACAATTGTGCATGATGGAGGTCATGGTCTCGAACAGTCTCCAATACAGCTGTGAAGGCTCCCAGCTAGAGCTGGTCCTGGTCCTGCCTGGGTGGGAGAGGGGTGATAGGAGTCTTGACTGGAACCATTCTGCCTAGATCACAAGATCTAGCCATGCCCCTTCCATTCTTTTTTCTCTCTGACCAATGGGATACAAGAATTTAGGCCACGCCCACATTTCATACTGCCTAGTAAGCTAGCATATTGTATTGACTCACACTACTACCAGCAGTTGGAGAGGGTACAGGTGCTGTATGGTGTCTGAGTGATTTCAGAGATCCTGTAGGAAGTAGAAATAGTTGGTGGTGTTGCGAGAATAGAGGTGATTTCAGAAAGCCTGGGAATGTGGCCCCCACACTTCTCTGTCCTACTCCTGGGGTGTCTGAGCAAAAAAAAAAGAAAGAAAGAAAGAAAAAGAAAAAGAAGGGAAAAAAATTAGCTGCAGGCAAAAAACTACTGCAAGAATTCCTGCCGAGGAATTGTCCTAGTGGACCTGCCAATGCTAACACACACAAAAAAAAAAAAAGAAAAAGAAAAAAAAGAAAGAAATTACAAAGGGAGGTAACCCCAAGATAAACACAACTGGGGATTGTAAATCAACCAACAGTGAGACCAAAGACCACACTGACCTCGAGCATCTTCCCTGGGTCCTTTTCTACCAGTGTTCTTTCCACTTACACTGGAATTGGTACCAACATGTCAGAAGTCCTCCTTCTTCAATTTTCTAGTGAATCTCCACACTGAGATAGTAATCAACAGGTACAAAAAGTAATGAAGGAGTGGAACCTGGCTGGAGAGAGAACTAGAGAACATGAAGAAGTGATACAATTAGGATTGCAGAAAGACAACATTGCAGAGGACTTGAAGGTAGAGATGTCTAAGTGGAATGTCAAGGTCAAGCAGCTCTTGGAGCAGATGAGTCAACTGAGAGAGGAAAAGAACAAGGGGTGAGGCAGATGTTTGAACTAGAATCCAACCTGAGAACTGAGAAAGCAGTTGACAGTGCTGCCACCACATGCAACCGTCTGCAGGGCCAGCTCAGCTGAAGGCTGTTAGGTTTTTAAAAAGAGGTTGCCGAGTAAGAACTGCACCAGCATGCACGTGGTATTCAGGTAAGGAGTAGGTTTATTCAGTAGACCTGCTGGGACCAGGCAAGGTTGGCACTCCACGTGGCTGGGAAAGAGAGGAAAGAGAGAGGAAAGAGCTAGAGCAGAGAGAGAGCAGAGAGAGCTAGAAAAGAAGAGCAAGAGCTAGAAAAGAAGAGCAAGAGCGCGTCTGGGCCTGGGCTAGGCCTTATACAGGGTATGGGCAGGGAAAGGTGTGGCCACATCAAATTCAGATGTGACCTCAGCGGATGCAGATGTGACCTCTTCCAGGTGTCCCAGTTGCCTAGGTAACGCAGGTACTGGGTGGAGACTTTGCTGCGAGGAGGGTGGAGTCTGCTTGCCATCCAGGGGCGGACCTTACAAAGGCCAAGGCCTACCACTTGTAGAGTGATCTATGGAAAACCAGGAAAACCAGAGCTTCAGTCTCCAGAATCTAGATCAGCAGGAGCAGCTGTGGTTCCTGGAGCAGCAGGTGGAAGTATGGAATCAGTATGCCCGGGACTGGCAACAGATCCTTGAGACAATGGAAAGAGAACCTGAGGCCATGGGATGTACAATTGTGCATAGCAGAGATCTCAAAGATGCAGCATGCCTTCCACAGGGTGATCAATGGGAAGGAGGAGCTTGTCAGCATCTTCACTCAGAGCAGCAGGTGAAGAACAATCTGCAGTTGAAGCTGGACCAGCTAGAGGAGAAGTTAGGAGAATTGGAAGAGACAGCCGAGTTAAAGAGGCAAGTGGCTCAGAATCTGCGGGAACTGCATGACCAATGTCTGGCCCAGCTGTGGGAGCGCAGTCACCTGTGAGCAGCACATGGCCTTCAATCAGCAGCTGACCTCAGGAAGAAGGCCCTGCACAAGCACCTGCTGAGGCAGACTCACTCAGGTGCTGGACCAGATGAAGCAGGTGCAGAGAAAACTGGAGGCCCAGATGGTCAGTCAAAAGTTTCAAGGGACCCTGAAGTGCCTGAAAAACCACCAGAATGTGAAGCTGTGGGACCCATCTGAGCTTCCTGGCTTTCCCATAGGGAAGGTGAAGGAGTGAGCAAAGAAGAAAAGGGTGAGGAAATGATACTACCTGATATGACTGTCCCAGAGGCCATAGACAACCCACAAACCATGTGGGATTTTTACCTTTAAGTGCTTTCTGTTGCTGAATCAAAGAAGGTGACACTCAGCCAGCAGCTGCAGGAGCAGCAGGCCCACTGTGGGTACCTTGCTAACCTGGCAGCCCACTGCCAGATAAAGATGAAATGGCAGACGCTCTTCTCCAAGAGCTGGAACCATAGGTTTGGGGAGAGGGAGCAGACAGACAAGCACCCAAGAAAAAGCTGAAAATCTACGTCACCCATGACCTGCACGACAAGGTGCACTGCCAGCATCAAGTGGATGGCCTCCAACATTGATGCAGCCAGCTGTCAGTCAGAACACACCACAACCACTGAAGACAGCATTGCGTTCTATAAGGAGCAGATGGCAGACCTGGATGAACTGTTTCAGGAGAAAGAGGAGTGTGTCAGCTGGATGGCCAGGAGAAGGGGAGGAAGAAGAAGGAGCCACAGGAGCTGTTGCACCTTGCAGATGAGGGCACAGAGTGCCAGAACCAGATCCGTCCAGACTTCTCCTACTGAGGCACCTGAGACTTCCCAGGCCCCACAAACATGGAAGTTTTGAAGGCATGGTAAGTTTTTTAACAAGGTGAAGCCTGCACGAAGAGAGGCTTGGGGAGCCTTGGCTCCTCAAGAACACCACTTCAGAGCAGATTGTGTCACTGTAGCATGATATCCAGCACCTACAAAAGCTTTCAGGCTTGAGCAACAACCCCTCCTTCCCATTGTTCTGCAGGACTGATGCAAATGATGAGTTGGAGATAATTATTGCCTAAAGACCTGGCAGCTTCCACCTGGAGAAGTGGACTCCTGCAGTCTAAAATGTATTGGGGCATGACAGCAAGTGGCATTCTCTTAAGCCTAATTATAGTGGGATGGGGATAGGCAGGCATAACTGTAGGCCAGACAGAGCAGAGGCTGCTGGGAGGTGGCCAGGACCCTAGGGACATCTAACAGTCCATTGGTTGCCACAAAAATGGCCTAGGTGAGGGTTACTACTAAGAAAAAATTCTTTAGAAAGGAAGTGGGGAGTGGTGGCATAATTTTATATTGCTCTTTTATATTGGTGATATTAATTATCTTAGTTTAATAATGCTACATCATTTCAGTTTCATGGTATGGTTTAATAATACTGTATTATTTTAATTTCATAACACATTATCTTTATTATTATATAATACCTTTACGTCACTTACATTATATAAGTTATATTAATCATCTTATGTTTTGTGTTGGTAGTCATAGTACAATCATTTGCATTTAAATTTTTTTTTGTCGGTCGTGGGGCCTGGGCGCTGTCCCTCCGCTCTTCAGCACAAGGCTAGCGCTCTACCACTTGAGCCACAGCGCCACTTCTGGCTTCTTCTGCTTTTTTTTTTTTTCATGGGGTTTGAACTCTGGACCTGGGTTCTTCTGCTTATGTGGTGCCGAGAAGTTGAACCCAGGGCCTCATGCATGTGAGGCAAGCACTCTACCACTGAACCAACTTCCCAGCCCAATCATTTGCATTTTTGAAAATATATTGAACCCTGTACCAGCAATAGTGAATTTTCTTGTTTGTATGTTAAAATGCTACAATGGGGATACTGATGAGAAAATAATAAAAACAAGAAAACATTAATGCTGAAAGTTTGGGAAAAAGAAAGTTGTTCTACATGAGTAGAACACCTGGAGGGGTGTTGCAATTGAAAAACATACACCAGAGTATGGAAATGTAATACAAAAAATATAGAATTATCAAATATTTATGAAATATTACATATCTCAATTTTTCAGTGAAATATACTGCAATGGTATATGTTGGATATTATTTGTTAAATAAAATATTAAAATTCAAAAAATATTTTAGTGTCAGGGCTTTTTTTGTTTAATTTAAAACTGATCTAATCAGATTGCAGTACTATCAGGTCTTGCAAGAATTTGAATGAAATGTTGACAATGATAAATGCAAGATCTTTATTATGAGTGAACAAATATAGTATCTTAGATTTAAAACAGTGCAGTGCCTAGTATGTAGTAAGCATTCAGATATTTTTCCAAGTGAATATGGGCTGAAGATGTAGCTCAAGCAGTAACAGAGCTCTTGCACAGTGTGCCCAAGGCTTTTGGTTTGAGTTGTAGTATTGTGTGCGCACAATAGAATGAATAAAGAAATGAATATCTTTTCTGATATCTTTTGCATATATTTTTGTTATAATTAAACTTTACTAAACTGGGAAGCTTTTTGTTTTTTGTCAGTCATGGGGTTTGAACTCTTGGCCTGGCGCTGTCCCTGAGGTGCTTCAGCTCAAGGCAAGTGCTCTACCACTTGAGCCACAGCACCACTTCCTGTTTTCTGGTGGTTAACTGGAGATGAGTCTCCTGGACTTTCTGCCCTGGCTGGCTTTGCACTGTGATCCTCAGATCTCAGTCTCCTGAGTAGCTAGGATTAGATTACAGGCGTGAGCCAACGGCAGCTGGTTTAAACTGGGAAACTTTAAAAAAATGTCGGGTGAATTATTAGGACTGGCAAACTTAAAATGTATTTTGTTTGATTTTTTTTGGTTAGGAAATTTTAAAACATTTGCCTGTTATGATTATGACACAATTATGTATCAATATGGGCAGAGCATCAATCATAGCTGATAGGACAATTTACGAATTTCCATTACCTCAGAGAAGTGTCCTACTTTTTGTTAGAGTACATTAGTGATTTAGTGATAGTCAAACCTTAAGGTGGCCAGTGTAAAAGTGTTAGGACACCCACGTCAAATAATTCTTCATAGAAGGACACATTTTTTAGAAGTTACTTTGAGAGCAAGAACTGAGTCATAAGAGAGAACGTATTTTTACATTCCTATTCAGAGAGGTAGGCTTTAAATTAATTAGCAGATCGTTCTGTGATTATTTTTATTATTTTTTCACTGAAGTAAACAATGGTACTTATAAATTATTCAGCACTGTTATTTGTCAGAAGTTGCAGTAAAATCTCTACATTGCTTTGTTTTATCTTAATACCAATATTATGGGCAGGTGCTATTATTACCATTCTTATTTTACAAGTGCATACTAGAGGCAGACTTTATGTGACTTGTCCAGTGTGAGAAAGATCCAGGGGGAATCAAACACAGCTCTGATTCTAGATGTTTAGTAACTGAGATTATGCCTTTCTCTATATATTAGGTTACTTAAAAATAGCTCCTAAAGCAAAGGATTTGAAAGAAAGATACTAGTGAATTTACAAGGTCTGTTGTTATGTTTGAAGTTAAGGCAACTTTTCACTTTGTTCCATTCTAATTTCCTTTTCTCTAGGGCTTGGGAATTAGGTAAACTTGCAAACTTTCCCTTTGAAACAATACTGTAATACCACACATTTACTAACTATCTACTTTTGCCAGGTACTTCTTCCCTCCTTCCCTC